>NC_046226.1:51153955-51479580 GCF_009819885.2 Catharus ustulatus | reverse complement strand
CACCCTCCAGGATTCACTTCAAGATCAACTAACCTGGGAAAGACTTGACTGGTAAGACAATTTACCCAGCAGGTGAAGACAAGAAACTTGTGACAGATAGGAGGCAGCAAGGGAAGATGATGCAAAAAGGGTTTGGAATGCTCCATGCAGCCAGGAAAATAAATTTCACAGCACCAGTTTTCATATCCCTAGGGAGGTAGTAGATGTGGGATTTCATAACAGAGAGGAAGAACTCGAAATACCAAGACTTGAGATGATGAAGCCATGACTAAAGTTTTGATGAAGCAGCTGGGAAAGAAAGCACAGCTTTTAGAAGCGTTGCACAGAAAGAAGCTGCGTCACTTCAGGTCTAGCCTGAATATGCATATTTAAAAAGAGACAAAATCAGGAATGACATCCAGATGGCAGGCTTAAAAGAAAGATCACCATAGCGCTTTATGTAATGACAGGGGGAAAAAAAAAATACTTCAGGAAGTGCTTGAGGGAAAGATCCAGAACTTTATTTTATATTGGCAGCCTGGCAAAGATGTGGGTTTGGAAGGTTGGAAGACGTGCATGCAGTAAGTGACATATTGAAAGCTAAAAAGTGCTCTGTGAGAACCTAAAAGCTTAATTAGAAGAAAACTTCTTCTCAGGCTTAGCACAGAAAAAAGTTACAAAACTCTTTGGGACATGAGTCAGAGTGGCAGGTAACTTTAACCCTGAGTTATTCCACTGATTTAGGTTTATATATGTGCCCATCATTGGCACTTATTTATTGACCTTACTCAAACAGGCCTTAAATATCAACCCTCCTACTGTGGATAGTTTCACCTAAAGGACATCCATGTGCTGCAATTCCCATCAAGGACTCCACTGCTGACCATAAGACTATTAAAGGAAACTGGCTTTCTCAAAGCCATAAAACAAAAAGCTTGGGAAAAAAATATATAGAAACAATTTGGTTTTCCTTGTAATAGGAATGTAAGACCTAATTCAGAAGAAAACAGGCAATAATTTTTCTTGTCTGCACAAAAATCTTGAAAAATTTAATGAGCAATGAGCACCCAGAAACTGGGAGAAAAATAAGCTGTTTCTCCTCAGACATACTTATTAGTTTCTATCTGAGTAAAGAGTAAAACTATTTTCAGCCAAGCAGCTACAGCTTTTTATAAATCTTGATCTATTTTTCACATCTACCTATTCCAGTAAAGTAGTCTGTAGTAAACAATTCAAAATGTGTCATTTTCTTTGAGGCTTGAAACTGATCTACAAGCAAAAGTCCTAATTGTTTTTTCCTGAAATGTTTAAAATGGGTTTGTCAATTTATATTAATTATTATGATTCCATTAACAATTCACATGTGTTTATACTCAGTCATAATTACAGAGAAATAATATCCCAAGAGAAAAGAGTAAAATAAATTGTGTAGGAATAGGATTTTTAGACAAGATTGCTTAAGCTTGTGGTGCTGTATGTTTTCCCTAACATTTACATAACTGCCTTGAGCAATTAACATATGAGTCAATTTTTGGGTTTTTTTTTTTCTTTTTTTGAAAGAATGCAGCAGCATCAGTTCTTTAGTGGGCAGCTCAGATTTTGCACACCTGGGCATTCAGTCAATCCTCTACCAAACCAAGCGATCCAATCTTGATTGATTTGATAGATAGGATTCCAGGTATATTTAGACAACATGTATTTATAGATTTTTACACAACTATTGATTTATCTGTTTATTTAATTGTGATACGAGGATAAAAAAGAGGCAGGAATGAAACCTAAACTAGTATATTTTAGACCTTCCCCATAGACTCTGAAAATGAGAAAGTGATCCCAAAAGAAAATTCCTGCACAAATCACCTCCAAATTACTGCTTGAAAGAAGACCCTTACTCTGTTGGAAAGCTGTGTGTGCCTTTCCTGATCCCTTCAAGATGAAGGTACTGAGTAGGGGTACAAACATGGGTTTGTACAGAACAGAAATAAGCTCAGAGCAGATGACATTCCCTCTGGAGCAGGGCGGCTATGCCAGAGCTGGTGCCTTCATTCCTTACACCACAAGCCCCTCTCCATCCATTGTAGTCATGACTGACCCATCTTCCTCACAGTATGGGACCCCATGGGAGCATTGCCCAGAGGCTGGTGAGCTCCACATGTGCCCTTGGTTGCTGTTTGTACCCCTTCAGGGTCTCCATGGCACCTCCTGAGAGCTGTCTCTGGGCCAGAGAGATCCCAGGGGAGATTGTGGTGGATAACTATCCACCACTTCATGATGCAGAGGCAGTTTGGGGGCTCTCTCAGGAAAGCAGCTGCCATGCAGCACCACAACCTGCTCCCAGTGAGAGTGCAGAGCCCTGCAGCTCCTGACTTGCTGCAGGGAACCTGTGAGTGGCGAGTTCAGAGTTGAGAGCTGAGGTAACACCTGCAACTCTCTGTCCCTGTGCTGGTCTCGGTGTGTGTCCCTAATGGAGGATTCCCAGCCTGCCAGACTCACATCAGCACACCCCACAGAGCTGCTCCTCTCCTGTCACTCTGCTGGAGGGCTCCTCCAGCCTGTGGGGCTCAGCAGCCAAGCTCACTGCATGCACCACTCCACAATGTGGGGGCTTTGGAGAGGGATGGGCTGGCAGTGCTGTGAAAGGCAATTCCACAAACCAGCAGGACTTCCTTGGCCAGAAAATGAGCTACCTTAATTAATGCACACAGCCACTCCATGTACCACCATCACTATGATCAGAACTTCTGCCCCCATGAGATTCAGAAACCAGGTTTTTTTCCTTCACCACCAAAACTGCTAAAAACCACTGGTTTTTCCTCCCCTCATACAGGATATAAGAAAGTTCTTATCCCCTAATGCTATGAGCCTGTTTGCTTTCTTACACTTATGATGTTTCTGCAGAGCTACAAGAGGCAGCACAATAAAAAGATGGTTCTTGTATAGGAAACACAGAGCTATCCAAACCTGCCTCTGGACCTCAACCTTGGGAACAGTCAGATTTTCATATACCTTTCCATCATTCACAATCCTGCTACCCCAAAATGGAGAAGCAGCTTTTACCACCTGTCCCAGGAGTACTCTGCTGCTTACCTTGTAAAAATCTGAAGGTTTGTGAGCACCTCTTAGTTAACTTCTACTGTTGTTTTGGAGTGGGCAAAATAGTGCAACCAAGAAAGCCACATTTCCACTTCTCACCAAAGCTCCCACACCAGTACTGCTCTAGACCCACTTGGGGGATAGTTAAGCTTGATTAGAGAGAAAGGGCAAGAAATCAGCTAGGTTGGACTAATTCATCTGAGTCTGACAACATTTGTTGTAAGGTATGTGGTTAGCAGTCTCAGAGGCATTGGTGGTTACCCTTAGAACCTTACCCTTGCCCTTTTTATAGAAAGTGGGCAGAAAGTTGAGGAAAATATTAAGAAGGCAGAAAAGGAAGAGTAGAAAATTTTCTATCAGTCACTCTAATCCCATTTTCTGGAAGAAAAAGTATTAAAACAAATAATTAAACTATTTGTAAATACCTCTAAGAAAACAAGGAGGCAACTGACAACAAATATGTCCTTCTCCAAGAACAAATGGTGTCAAACGAAAATAATGTCTCCTGTGATCCATTAACAGACATTTGAGTAGGAGGAAGCAGTAAGCATCCTATACCTTGACGCTGTCTTTCATGATTCAGTTTCTTCTCTGGAGAAGAGAAGGCTCCAGGGTGACGTAATTGTACCTTGTAATATTTAAAGAGAGCTGACCAGGAAGATGGAGAGGGACTTTTAACACAAGTGTGTAGTGACAAGGGGGAATGGCTTCAAACTGAAAGAGAGCAGGTTTGGATCAGATATTTGGAAGAAATTCTTTACTGTGAGGGTGGTGGGGCACTGGCACAGGTTTCCCAGGGTAGGTGGTGGATGCCCCATCTCTGGAAGTGTTCAAGGCCAGGTTGGATGGAGCTCTGAGCAGCCTGATCAAGTGGAAGCTGTCCCTGCCCATGGCAGGGGATTGGAATGGGATGATCTTTGAGGTCCCTTCCAACCCAGGCTTTTCTATGGTTTTATGATTCTCTGTGCTTATAACTAGGCTATTACACAACCCCTGTGCTATATTAGAGGGCAGCAGTGAAGCTGCAGCAGACCAGGTGGGACAGCTGGACCCAGTGATTTTCAGTGGTTCATTGACAAGCAGCACACAACAATCCAGAAGATGTCACACAAGCTAGTATTATTAAATATTTTAGTAATAACCTAGATTATGAAACAAGAAAGCACACGTCCTACATTTTCAGAAGCTGCATTCTAGGGAAGAAAACAAGACTTGAGAATAACCACAAGAATTAAAGAAAAGTTCTAGAAAAAGAGAATGCAATTCAGAAACAATGCATATATTGTTCTGCCTGTTGACAATTATTTGATTGCACTTAAGTATATTAGAAAAAAAACTGGAAAAAATACTTTCCCTTTAGTTGGTGCTTTCCCTTGCTTCTTGGTTTTTTTATACCACCTGAGCCTGAACACCCTCCTTTTACATATATACTTTCAGATATGTCCTTCCTTGCATTTTATTTCTCTGGCTAGCTTACAGTGTAATTTCCACGATAAAGGCTTGTATTACCATTTTAGTACAACTCTTTAGTGTGATGACCTACATTTCATTTTCTGCACATTTCCTCCTTATGCTGAGATCAAAGGAGAGCTAATGATTGAGGCACTGGTCCGACTGAAATTCCCATCCTCCTTTTGCACTGAGGTGATGTGTGCTTGTGCTTCATGGCATTTATTTAGCAAACTGCCTACTCTGCTATTTCCTATAAATTCACTTTTTGTAAGGCCACTCACTTCCAGTCTGGGTTCTATTTCCCTTTACCCTTCATGACCCATTCCCACCGATTAACATCGGGATGCAATTTTTCTAGAATTCATTGTCCCAGTATTTTTGTACCTCAGCTGGATGTAGAGATCTGTTTGGTTAATTCTGAGAGCTCTAAATCTACAGAGGAGCAAAATGCACTAGAAATCATTTACTGAAATGCATGACCTTGAAATAGCACAGCTCCACAGCACAGATGGAGTTTACCAGATGTCTGAGGCTAGGAAACGATGAGATTTAAAAGAGTCAGTACTTCGGACTGGTTTTAAAAGACTGAGATTACTGGATATGACAGAGATACTGCAAGTATATTTAAACAAGTGCATCTACATGTGGATCCATGACTTTGGGACCCAGACCAGTTTGCCAACCCTGCCTCTCTGGTGTGCACTTATCTGGGCAATGCATATACATCCTGAGCACAGTGAAATGTTTTGCCTTCATTGATAAGAAATGCGAGGCTCTTCTTTGAACCATCAGCACTGGTCTGATGGTGATAACCCCTCTGCTGTTGGTTGTCCAATGTTTGGCTCTTCAAGCTGTCATGTTCTTTTTCAGACACCACCAGAGGTGGTGTCTGAAATGACCAAAAATCCATGCAATGTGGCATCACCATCTAGGCACCACAAGAAGAGCTGTTCTTCAAAACAATTACATCATCTATTAAATTTCCAGTACTAAAAATAGGCAGGAAGGATTCTTCACCTAGAGGTGTCTTGAAACAGTGCTGTTGTTAGCAATGAGGTTTGTACAGCAAGATCCTGTCTGGAGAAAGGTCCACAAATACATAAGCATTACTCTTTCTAGCACTAAAAGCTGCTTGGGGACATGAATTTCTTTTAAAGAAATACTTTTCCCATCTTCACTCTCTTTTTCATCCATTCTATTACATAAGTGCCACATTTTTTTCGTACCTCCAAGATGCCCCAACTTTTGAGACTTCCCTTATTATTTGGGTCAACTCAGCTACTGATCATAGCTGCCTATGGAACATAACAGGGCATCTCTGCTGCTAGGGAATAAAGGACAGGTTAGTCTGGCTGTGTTTTCAAATGTCACAGCTAGCTGAAATCACAGCTATCGCTTAGGGAAACTCTTTTTTCTCAGCCTACAACAATTTCCCTCAGCACTGTCATTTCATCACGTAAGGTTACTTGTGGGTGAACAGGAGAAGGTTCAGCAGTTCATTTTCTTTGGGTATGCGAATTGAAATACCAATGTAAAAAACTTGTCAAATGTATCTTTTACTCCTGTCTACCATTCCTGCTGTATTTTGATCCTATTCCTTGCTGGCAGGCTCTCCACTGATTTCCCCTGCCAGTCTTTTTCTAGGATTCCGTCACTGAGTCCTGCAGTGTAGTGGGCTCATCAAACCCCCCGTAATCTCAACACACATTGAACAATGAAGTCAACACCCTTTCCATGCCCTTCTTGTCATCAACAGCCCTTCCTCAAGACACAAGGTATTGTGAGGCACTGCTGAATGCCAGCTCAAGGACCTGGAAGGGTGTTTTTCCAAAACCCAACAGACATACACTGTACAAGTGAGATTGCTGTCCTCTGGCTTGTCCCAGTGTAGGTATGGGGATGTAGGAATGGAAGAATAATTGCTAGAAGAGAGGAAATAAGCTGTTGTAGAGTTTGAGCAATTCCTCTTTCACTCCTTTTCCTCCTGCCCCAATCTGCATACCTCAAGGAAATCCTACACACGTAGCAAAACACCCTATATTCACAATATTTTCTGTCTGGCTTCAGAGGTACTTGGGTTTTTGGTTCAAAGGTGATACTTTGGAGATTTTGCCAAATCCCTCATGTTTTGACCTGTGAGGATGTTGCCAAGAAGAATAAAAGCACTTGTTCAAATATGTGAAATTCGATTGTACTGAGATGTCAGCTGAGGAATTAACATTTAATTTTCATATTTGTCCAAGTTGTTACTTACCATCAATTTAAAGAAGCAGTACTAGTGGATCACACCAGTGGTTTCTGCACCAACATGTTGTAAGATCCAGTTTCTGTCACAGGGAAATTACCATCTAGGCAGACAGAAGAAATATTATTATCCCATTGCAGACAGGGCATTCAAGCACACACATGCCAAGGAATATGCCTGAGGACACCCAGAAAGACTACATCAGTCAAGTGAGCCATATTGGGGTATGAACAACACAAGCCCTTTACTTATTTCTGCTCCAGACACTCTGTATCTTCCCCTAAATCAGCCTATTAATTCATCACCAGGAACACCACAGGTGAAGAAGCCGTTGAAATCTATTTTCTTTTTGTTGTCTTTATTTATGTATGTGAGAACAAGAGACTGAAGTCAATGAGAATCAATGAGCTCAACGTATCTGCTGTAGGAATGAATGACCATTGAACATCTATTTTACAATAAATATTCTGCTTTTTTATATTCTTAAGTCACTGAAAATAAGAATCTGTCTGAAAAACAGAAAATATATCGAAGAATGGAAAATGGGGAAATTCAGGTAAAAGTAAACAAGCCAGCTTGATAACAAGTGCATGGTAAACAGACATTTCACTGAGAAGGAGACTTTTCAGATATTTCCATGACGTGTTGTTGCCACTTGAAATGTGGTGCCTTCTGGTGCTGTCTCAGAATATCTGGCAGAACATGTTGTGTGTAATCAGACGCTATTTTTTCAATGTACAATTTTTTAAAATTCTGTCTTCTCTGATAAGCATTGTGCAAGACAAATGTCCTACTTGCCAAATAATTTCTTTCAGAACAATAGAAAAAAACATATCTCTAGGATTTTCTGTTCCTAGCAACTCCAAGTCCCATCTTTAAAAGTCTTAATGCAATAAAGCAAAATCTTTAAGACTCTGGCTCACTGTCAAATCTCCTATTAAAGGAAAGTGTATTTAAAAGATACTTAAAAATAGTAGTAGTCACACAAAATCATAATGGAAAAAATGATGATAATAATTAATTTACCATTAAATATAAATTTATCTATTACATAGAATAAACAGTCACATTGAGGAGCTTACACTTGTGAGCTCACTGAAATGGTGGGCATATACCACTCACCAAACTCACTCGTACTCAAAACACTACTTGCCTTTACTAGTTTGTAGTAAATGAATGCTAATGAGTAATATTCCAGTTAACTCTTACCCAACTAAATCATTTCTTTGTTCCCCAGATAGAACTTTTGTGTGGACATTCTCCAAAATCATTGTCAAGGCTATGGCCTGTTTTTAACGAGCAACATCTCAAAAAGCACAAACGACGAAAAGGAAAGTAGTGAAAATGAAAATCAGCGGGGACAATTTGAAATAACTCACTCTGTGGTGACAAGAGAGCTGGCAAGATATCCAATCCCAAGGTCAGCACATCTTCCCTGGCTACAGCAGAGCTTGTGCAGGAAAACAGCAAATTCTCGCATTATCACATTGGCAGGAGCCATGTGGGGAAGTGCAGATAGTGACCTGCAGTTTTCCTAGGTCTGGCACCAAGTCTAGTGTGTTAGATTTGCACTTCTTTGGAACAGCTCAGAAGATGCAAGGAAGTATTTGCCTACTTGGCTCCCGGCAAATGAAAACATTGAAGTTCTTGCCTGAGCACTGCCTGCTAACAAGGAATGCAGTGAAACAGGAGTGGATCAGGAGACAAGACTTTTGCACACATTTTTCTTCTGACCATGATCCTGTTAACATTCCTTGTCCTGTTCTAGGTGTCCCTGTGGACCTGCAGTCCAGACCTCCTCCCAGTGCTGGGCTGGGCCAGAATGAGAGGCCTCTTGTGGCAGCCAAAGCAGCTCCTCAGGACACCCAGAGTGAAATGGCTCTTCCTGAACAGCCTTTGCCTGGGCGAAGAAGAAAAAGGCATTGAGCTTCTCAAGCTCTTTGTGGCCCTTGTTAGCCACCCTCTACATCCTGCAGCTGTCATCCAAACCTCAGTTTGGACTTCAGGAGTCAGAGGTCTCACTGGAGCACCCAAGATGCTGCTCTCCACAGGTTCCCCTTTATGACAATCCCATTCTCCCATTCAGACCCCAGCTACAGAACCCTCAAGGACTGCCAGTCAGTGGTCAGCCCACCAACCAACACACATTTGCAGACATCCCTGCAGGCTGCCCCAGCAGGCCTTGTGGCATGTGTTCAGCTATCAGGTTCAAAGGGAACCTCCCAAACCTCCTTCCACAGTATTATAACTAGGTTGGAAGAGACCTCCAAGATCATCAAGCCCAATCCACACCCTAACACCTCAACTAAGTGCCACATCCAGTCTTTTCAAGAAAAAAAAGACCAAGCAGGATCATTCACAGCTGAGAGCCCTCTGTGCTGTTGGTGATGAAGCCATACTGGCATGGCAGTGGGGAACAGGGCTAGTTTCACCACATGCCATGAAATACTGTGAATAAATGGAATGTGCTTTTTTTTTTCATTGACTACAATATGGCAGGTCCTGATTGACAGACTAGACACAAATGTGCAAACTGCACAGGCTGCACAAACAGTGCAGTCCTGATGGCTCTTGTGTCCTACACAGCTTCTGCAAGGAACTGGCTGAGCTTTTCCATCTGGACCAAGCAAAGACTATTTCTTCAGTAGCTTTATGCTCATTTTCTGCAGTCTGTGGGTAGCTGGAGAAGCTAAGTGACCCTCTGTGTCTGACCATGCCTTCATTAGCAGGGTCCACTGAACAGGGGAGGGTGGAGTTCAATGACTTTTCTATCCCATTCTGTTTTCCAGAGGAAAGGTTTAGGTGTGCCTGCTTTACCCTCATTCCCCAGGGCACCTCAATCTGTGCTTCTGGGGAAGCATGGCTCCTCTGACTCTGTCTGTCCTGGCCCTCTGTGTCCTTCTTGACCTTTTGAGCATTCTGGCATGCAGTTGTGACTGCTGCCTCCACAGCCCTTAGGAAACTTCACAGGCTGAGGACTATGTGTTTCACCGGAGAAAAACGCGGCTGACAAGTGGCTGTGCCGTGCAGCTCAGGAAAGGGGGGAGGGTGAGGAGAGATTTGCTCGCTGCCTGCTTCCTGGGAGGCTGTGGAGAGAGTGGCAGAAGGAATAAGGCTGTGTAAGCAGCTTGTATGGATGGGGGAGGAAGAGTTGAGGAGGCCTAGAAAGGCAATGAAAGGAACCAGCTGGTTGGATCATACAGGACAAAAAAAGCACCCTTCACCAAGGAAATCCTTTCTCCCTCCTGTCCACAGTGACACAAGACCTTCTATCCTGTCCCATATTCTATCAATTTTATCTCTAGAGAAACTGGCCATTCCCCTTTCACCAAGGCTTTTGGCCAACCACTCTGTTCATGGAGTGGCTGTGCCTGCTGAACCTCACATAAGGCCACCTGTACCCCAGGTGGTTTTAAGCTTCTCCATGTTGTGCAGAGGAGACTCCCAAAAGGTCACCATGTGGTACAGAGCCTGCTACCATTTTGTGCCCTTTAGCCCTAAAGAGGACTCTGAAGAGAGGAAGACACAACAGACATTATTCTTCCTTGTGCTCCCTTACCTGGCACTGCTTGGGAACACAGCCAGTGGATCAGGGAACTATGCTGGCAGAAAATGCAACTTGTACCCCATGGGAATTGCTCCATAGTGCTGCTGGGAGGGAATTACAGACCAAGGAAAGACATGGCAGTGGTACAGCCCCAGGATCAGACAGAACAGCAGAATCCTGATCACAGCTTGGCACAGATCAGATCACAAGCACAGCCAAACCAAGTATTGCCAAGTTAGCTGTCCCCACAGGGACTGGGAGCAGGTGAGTGTGTGGCTTCAACCAGAGCCCACAGCAGTGAGGATCCTTGTCTGGCTGTGGCCAAGGAGCCTCCTACATGGCAGGATGGGGCCCAAGGCAGGAGGAAGCAAACCTGGCTTGCTCCTCAACAGGGCCATAAGAATCCCGTCACGAGAAACCACTTGATGATGCAGCCACAAGGTATGGTCTGTTCATTGTTTGGATTTTCATTTTGTTTGGATTTAGTGATATTAGTGAAATTACAGACATTCATATTAGTACCGGCATTAACATTTTTTACATTTAGGCCCAAAACAATTAAAAGGCTTTGGCTTCCAAATCCTTTCATTAAGCCATGCCTTCGAATTTGCTGAAAGTGTTTCTCGCTTTGTTGAAAGCAAGATTTCATATTACATGTTTGACCAAATTTCTTTGCAATTCCCACTCTCAGAAAAGTAAAGTCATTTCTCATTTCATTGTAGGAAGTCGTAAAAACAAACCTGTCATTCATCCATGCCCTACAGGCTTTTTGACTCTTCTTTTGGCACTTGCATTAGGATTGGAGAACCTTCATAGATAATCAGGCCATGAAGTGTAAATGCTTTTTGGTGTGGGGAGTAAAGGATAGGCCTTTTTTTCTGGAGACAATGTCTAATGTTGACAAAACTTCAGGGTTTTTTTTTTGTCCTTTTAATGTAATGCTATATCTGAGCATGGATTCATCCTCCCCACTTCTTTGTTTCATGTCAGTCTGTATTTAGTAATGAGAGGCATAGTGCAAAGACCACCTTTTCTGGCCATGTGGGAATGGATTGCACATAGTTATAGACATTACATCCAAAGCAGCATGACTGTACTGTTTTTGTGTCTCAATATAGAAAAAAACTGCCCTAGGGATCACAGGCAGATCCAAGTGATGTACACATAACGTAAGGGCTCCTGCTGTGTATTTTTGACACTCCTTAACAGTGAGAATTGATATCTATGACACTCATCTCTCAGCTGATAACATCAAGACAGGCTGCAGTGACTGCACAGAGCCTTTCTGAAATCAAATTTGTCTCTGTGCAAGCACACCAGGTCACATGGGGACTGTTAGACAAGAACAGTTTAGCAGTGCAGCATGTACAGAAACAAGCCCCATTTCCTGCACCAGGTGAAGTTGTACCTGACAGTGGTGTCTGACTTGATTCTGTGACACAGGGACACGCTTTTACTGGGGGTATGGACAGAGCTGCCACCAGCAGCTCATAGCTATGCAAAGAGGTAATCCCTGGTGGAAGAAAAACTCAACCATCACCAAATAATTAATCTTGCATTCCACTTGAGATCTCTCCCACACAAATGGGAGAAGGTGTGTCACAATTCACATCACTGCCAAAATAGCACAGCGTGGCATTTTGCAGTTTAATTGTTTCAACAGATCATTTATTTTTTCTGTAAGAGTGAGCTTGATTTGAGCTCTCATCCTTGAAATACCAGGGGGAACCTCATCAAATGCAGTTTACCTTTCCTGAGTGACTAACAAGACCCCTGTGGGAAGTACTGCACACTCCTTAGCAGAAAGTGATGCTCAGGAAGTTCCACCTGAACATGAGGATGAACCTCTTCACTGTGCAGTGACCAAGCACTAAGCAGGCTGCACAAAGAGGATAGGGAGTGTCCCTCAATGGACATATTCCAGAACCATCTGGACACAATCCTCTGCCGTGGCATGACCCTATTTGAGCAGAGAGGTTGGACAAGATCATCCCCCTGTGGTCCATTCACAGACCCATTCTGTGATTCTGTGACTTTAGTAATTTCTTCAGTTAATGGTTTTTTTTTTTCCCCCTAGAAATGTCAGAAGTGTCTTCTTGTATTAGCAGTTTCAGCTCAGCACTTATATAATAGTATTTTAAAATAGTTTTGTAGTAAATTTATAAAACCTTTGTGAAATCTCAATGCATGCAGCATGTACTTTTTATGTCACTCTGGCTTTCTCAGTAATAAAAATGAGGGCAATGAATCCCTGGTTAGACAATTAGAAACTGGATACTGAAATGCTTTTCAGAGAAATATATGAGGGCACAGGTGTGACTATCAACAAGCTCTTGGGTTTTCTAACCACGCAACTACCATATTAAGAGAAAAATACTCAGATATAGGAAGTCAGTTGTAGAAACAAAACAGAGCAAGGAGCTACACTTTCCCTCTTTTTCCCCTACTGGCTGATTAAGATTTATTTGTACCATTACCTGGCCCTCTACATTGAGATTGGGATGAATTTGATTTGATCTCACTGCAGGGTTCCTAAGCTTGAAGTATCCATGGTGAGGTAAGCAAAACACTCAGCAATTCACCTCTAGAATGCTATCTTATCTATCCCTTTTTAAGGAGTTAATGCAACACTGGCTGAAATTGGTGTGGTTTTTACTGCAGAATTAATAAGAATTGTAGCTATCAAATATGACCCAAAAAAATGGCTCTGCAGCCACTGTGGAGGATACATGAAGAAACAGGAAATAAAGCTGCTTTTTAAGTGTCCTAAGTGTTTATCTACAAGCAATTAAGTGCAAACCAAACACTTTAGTTCTTTATAACCAATAAACAAAGGCAATTCCATTTCACCTTTACACAGAGATGGCCTTGTTCTTCAGGAGGGAGAGCCACAGGTCACAGGCACAAGCAGATTTCTGCAAGGCAACAGGGTCACTGACCTTATCTTGGTCGTGGAAATGGCACGTGAACTGTGTCAGAGTCCTCAGCACCTTCCTTTGATATTGCCACCAAGGCTGCGTTTCAACTTTTAGAATCTTTCTTTGCACTCCAGTGCTGCAATGGAATGTTTGGATTTAATTCACTACTACTAATAAAATAATATTTATAAATATAGGGTACTTAAGACAAGAGGTGCTCTGTGATCCAGCAACCAATATTTATCTATTTATTTATGTATTTTTAAAGGCCAAACTTAGGAAAAATGAAGCACGAGGTCTGCAAATGAGTTCATACCTCCTTAGAGAGCAAAGCTTCCAGAACCTTTCAGCTTCAGACAGCACCTGCCCAGAAGGCAGTTTGCACTAGTTTCTAGTGAACTTTGCCCTTCCTTAAATAACACATAAAAGAAATACCAGCAACACAAACAAAACTCTCCCTCTCCTCTCCTTCAGTAGCTGAAACAGAAATGGGTAGAATGAGAAAAGCAGAAAAACCCATCACACATACGGCGATGCTGAAGAAACATGAAAGCTGAGCTGCAGTCTGGTTTGCAGCAGCCCTTCACCTCCACTTGAAACAGCCAGCCTTGGAACAGCCAGCCATGACTTCACTGATGCACACATTAAGGATAAAGAGTAGATTCTCTTACACAGTAGTTGCAGTGACAGTTATTTATTCAATAAAATGCAGCTCATGTCCACCCCATCACAAACCCCTAGTAAATAGATTTTATTTATCTCTCCACCTACTTCTTATTCCAGTCCTCCTCACCACTCATTATTCTCTCACAGCCACAGCATCTGGAGTGTTGCTTCTCCAGCACACATTTCTTCAGTTTAAATCTTCCCACAGACATCCCCTGCTAGGAAAGCCCGATGCCCGCTCAATAGGATTATTTCTAAACTCCCTCCATGGGCTCCCAAACCCCTCACAGCAATTCCCTACTTTGCCCTAGGCTGGTCACAGTAGGGCTCTAACAGTAAGTCATCTTTTCCTTCATACTGTCTTGGAGTCCACTCTTTCAAGAAATTCCTTTGCTGGTCTTTCCTTTGTGTTCTTGCTCCCCAGCTTCAGTGATTGACACAATCTCACTTCCATCATTGCTGCCATTTCCCCCTTCATTTCCTTAAAGCTTTCTCCAGCAACTCTTCTCACTGAAACCCTCTGTCTTTACCATCATCTCCTTTCTTCAGCTGCAAAATGTGCTAAAACCGAGATTTTGTTCAAGCATATTGGAGACAGAATTACAGTTCATGGAAGGCTTTTTGAGATCAGAAATCTCTGAGATCAGAGGTCATGTATCAGGCTAATACGGCGTCTATTAAATGTATCCCCAAGCTGTGTTTGATGCATTTGTAACAGCAAGGAAAGGAGTAATTCCTCAGAATTTCCAAGAGCTGTAGCACATGCCAGGCACAAAAGAAGGAGATGACAGTAATCAAGGTTAGACCCCTCTGTTAGAATTGTCTGCTTGCCCCTCATACCAAGATTTTGCACTGAGTTCTCCTGATGCTCATCACCACCAAGGGGACAAAACCCATGATCCCATAGGTTAAGGTGAATAGCTAGTAGGTGTTCTGGGAACATCATCTGAGAATTGTAGCAGCTTGTTTGCCCAAAGTAAAGAGAAGAAAAAGGTATTGTGCATCAGAAAAGCATGGAAGTGTCCTGAGGCTTCTCCTTAGACACTGTTAATCCCACATAATCCTTACCTTAAAACCTTTATGTAGGCATTGTCAAACAGAAAAAAAAAAAAGAAAAGAACAAGATTTAAAAGTTGAGGACATCATTAAAAGCATGATTAAGGGCCAAATTAAAGGAAGAGAGCAATGGAGGAGGGTATTGGAAGATGGGAAATAGTGTCAAAGGTTAAATTAAGTTTAAAAACCCTCAAACGAGAGTGGGAAGCTAGTGAACATGAATAAAAATAGAGCTGAAAACCTCTGAACATCAAAATATAACAATATGTAACATTGGATCATTCCTATCATATACGTATTGGGAATAAAGCCAAGCCACTGGAGCAAAAGAAATGGAAGAATGTGAAGGAAAGAAGGAAGTCTAGAAGAAGTATCCATTTCAATATTGAACTGCTTCACAGTTTTCCCAGTTTCACTAAAATAGATCATCACAAGCAAGCAGCATTTTCCAGAGGGAAGCAAGTTAATAAAAAAATTAAAATATTATCAGCTCTTGCTATAAATGATACTTGTCTGTGTGCCCAGTTATTTTGCCTTTGGGACCAAATCAGATTTTTTCCCCCATCTGCTGTTATTGGAGAGATTTTACAATGTTTCCTCATGCTGCCTCCCCATGGTTCCAGGGTATAACTTGGTGTAGACTGGGGCTATGGATAGATCATGACAAATTTTATACAGAAGAACAAAAGATGACAAATCTGGTTCTAAAATGTTATCTTCCAAGGTCATCTGCTGACAGGTTCCATATGACTGCCAGATCACTCTTTGAGTTAAGGTACTGCCTAGGAATATCAGACAGAAACTAAGAGTCTATTTCTGAATACAACATAGAGAAAATTAACATAAATTATACCATTTCTAATAAATTACACCACTTCTAATAAATTAAAAAACATAGACAAATCCTGTGCTCTGACAGATAGTTTCAGTGCAGAGGTTCACAGTCTAGGAGTTGATTCTGACAGCGGAGAGATTAAAGAGGAAAGAGTGACAGGAGCAGGCAAGAAAATAGGTGACAAAAAAACCAAATAAAGTCTAACAGGAAGCCAGAACTTTGAGGATGCAGCTCCTTATTTGCTCAGTCTCCATCTTCTAAAAGCTGTGACAAGGTTCCCCCCCAGTACGTTTTGTTACAGCACCTTTTCATCATTTCTGGTTTGTTTTATTCAGCAGTCACTCAAAAGTCAGATAATGGAAAGTAATATTAAAGGTTATGAAAAAAGCAGAGTAGAGTTCAAATTTTAAACAGACATGCAAGTGAGCCTTGTCCTTGCCTCTTCACTGGAGGTAAAAGGTGGGAACTAATATTGTACACCTCTGCTAAATGCTCACCTGATGTAATAAGACCTGCATTAAATAAATTCCCAATTCAACAACATTTAGGAAATTCACTGGCATTTTCTGCTTTTATATGGAAGGGTCTTCTAACGAACTTTTACAGATCATTCGGTATGAAGTCTGACAGAGCTACAGACATGATATAATCTTCCCTAATTACTATCAGTCATTATTTCTTCACTATTCATCATTGTTTTTCACACTCTGGTAGATTGCTTGTCTTCATTTTAATCAGTCAACTCATCCCACGAGTCATAATCTGTATAAATGTCAAGTCAATACTTAATTCTGTTAAAGTAGAAATTGAAAACCTTATCTCATAAACCAAACTACATTTTGCAGTCTGGGCTCTGAGTCAAAGTCAGGTGACGTGAGGGAAAGTTCAGTGAATCAGAAGAAATTCCTGGAACATCTTACAAGCCAGTGACAATAAATTGTGTGTCTCACCAAATTCTACCTCAGGTAGATCCCTGCCACCCTACACTAGAGTACACTGTCACAGGCTTACCATTTCCAGTAAAGATCATTGTATTTTAGCGGGGACTGATTCTGCATCCATTAGTGGCCTGCTTAGTGCTGAAAGGTTTGATGAGTTGCTCAAGACATCTAGAATAGTATATTATCACTCAATTATTGGAAAAGCACCAGGCAGATCATCAAATGTTTCTCTCTCTCTCTCTCTCTCATTATTTTATTTTAATTAATAACAGAGGAGACACTTTCCTGCTTTTACCTGCAGGAAAACTGTGTAATCCTTAAACACACAGAAATCACAAAGCAGAGAGAAATTAAAAGGATATATATAAAGGTGCCTTTAAACAACAGTAGATACAAAGTTTTTCTAATTTCAGAGCTTCAAGAGGACACCATTTTTGTGATTTACAGGAAGAGAAGAGGCTTGTGTTCCTGCTTAGATGTTTGCTGGGAACTCAGTCTCCCAGCATGGTGACTTTTTACTTGATGGTTTAGATAGATGTACGATTGAATTTACAGCCAAATTAGCTTCATAATATTAGTAAATGAGATTGCACTGCTCTGTATTTATAGTCTTCTTGGAAATGTGAGATTCATCTGCCCTTTCAGAGACAGACATCAATGAACAGACTAAGAACTTCAAGCCAAACATTTTCCAGTAAAAATTATTTTGTCTATTTTTAGGTTCGTATTTTTTTACTTATTTTAGATATAATCAAGCAGATGCAGTAAAAATATGGGTTTTTGAGCTGCTGAGCATCCTGAATTTTCTGTGAAAGGTAAGCTGAAATAAGCCAGGTAGGAGGTATCCCTGATGGGACCAGTTCAGCCCCAGAGAATGAGGAACACTTTATGACTCCTCCTAACACCCCAAGGATGGCTTTACAGGCGTAAGTAAGGAAAATGCAAATAAAACAAAACAAAACAAATCTGAGCCACGAAACTTAATAATTTCTCATCTGAATGGGTCCTACAGGAGACCAAGTGCAGCCCTTAGAAGTGGACCACTAGATCTGGGCACTCACCTCTCTGGGAAACGTCTCATCCTCCAGTGACTGTTGGGCCCCTAAACTGCAAACTCGGGTCACCAACATGTGGGGAAAGATTGCTGTGTTTAAAAAAATTGCTTGTTTTATTAAAAAAACCCCTAAAATATTAATAAAGATTCATAGATTTATAAAAACCCTAAAACGTTTTTCTTACGTATGGGTCTTTAGTTGTTAGCATGGACTTCATTAACTGAATTCCCAAACAGCCTTGAGGCATGACCAGAACAATATTGGCATGATCTCCCACCCTGAGCAATTGGACATGAATTTTTCACTCCCTCAAACATAAATAAAACACAGAACTCTGCTGCTGACTAAAACCAAAACCAACCCCTCCCTCATTTTTTACACATCATTTACTCAAGAGAAATAGGGTGGGGTTAAAGTGTCCTCGCAGTATACGAAGGGGGATGCAGAGCTGCCATAAAAAGGGAATAAAAGTCATTATTTTGTTATCCTCCATGCTGGCAGCCACATCCCCACTGCCCACTGTCCTTGCCTACAGCCCCACATCCCACTGGGACACTGCAGAGAGCAACTCCAGCCCAGAGCAGCCTGTGCTAGAAGGAGGTGCAAGCTTCCTCTGCCTGAGAGCATCATGAGGTTATTTTTGGGTTTGGGAGAGGACAGAGACTTTTTTCCTCTAAGTAGACCCATTTCAAAGGACTTACAAGACCTGTTCAGGAAAATGAGGAAGGGTCTTCACTGCCATCCTTTTTGTCTTGTTATCCAGCAAATAAAACACAATCCTAATTTGTAACTTGCAGTTATTTTGCACCTGTTGGTGTTTGGTGTGCTTCTCAGTGAGGAAGAGAAAGTCCAGGCTGCCACCACACTAGGGCTGGTGAGAAGGTCACACATGAAGCTCCTGCAAGCCTGTGCTCACACCTACCAGGATCCAGCTGGAGAACTTGGAATTGCTGAGGGTTAAAGCACACTCCAGGACACAGGCTTGGCTAGCTGCTGTCATCCTAACAAGCTGGCAGCAACTCCCTTTTCCAGTGAGAAGAAAGGCTCCTGTGTTAGATTTGATAACTTCACCTTTCATCCAGTAAGTCCCCTCAGTATGAAATGAGCTGAAATGAGAATCCTGCATGATGGACTTAAAGCCATCAGCTTCTTTTTTTTACTGTTTCAATGTTTTAAAAATTATTCAGTGGAGTACCTAAGAAGTTCTGGGGTGGAGTACTTGGGCCTTTGGGACACCTGGGAAAGATGGGTTTCTAAGTCAGACTTCCAGCTTGATTTGTGTGCTGCTTTGAATCTGCTACTTTTACTGTTTCTGGTTTGTCTAGCCTCTGCTGCAGTGCCTTCTTAAACAGTGAATTCTTCCACAGGTTTTCCCATCACATGTTTATGGAGCCCAGTAAGATGCACTTCCATCCCGTTATTGCTGAAACACAGGTAATAATCTTGTTTGATTCTTGCTGGGGATATACATACCTCACTAAATCAACAGGATTTAAACACAGACCTTATTTTTTAAAATGGCTTTAGTAAACTCCTCTTTGAGAGCTGGTACTTGAAATAATCTCCAAAATACAGCACACAAAGTCGAGCAGAAATGCAAGCCTAGCCAGAAACCTGAGTGTGGCAGGATGTCTTTGAGTCCTGCCTTTGTCCTTGGACACTGAGGCACACACGTGGTGCTAAGGAGGGGCATGGAGCGAGGAGAGAGGGAAGCTCACCCTGAACAAGCACAGCAGTGTAATCATGAAAAACACCTTGGTGAGCAAAGGACAATGCAAGAGCTGTAAGAGCATGGAGTGAATCTCAGCTTTAGTGCTGAAGGAAGACTACCGGCCTCTCAAATTAACAACATCTGTTCCTAGCAGTACCTCTTTCACCAGTTTCTCTTCAGCAAGACAATCAACAAGACCCTGGACAGGCTCATCAGAGTCATATCAATTCTAACAATGCTTTGAAGTGCAGCAAAAAATGTCAGGGAAGAGGACAAATAACCCAGGGAAGATACGCATGTTCTGTATTTGTTCCTGAGTGATGGAAAAGAACAGGTGGCAAAAATCCCCAAGCTCCACAATTTAGACAGTTTTTCCCCTTTGATTATCCAATGCACTGTGCCTTTTATTCTGCCTCTGCTGTATCAACTCACACATGATCAGGCAAAAAAGAGGCAACAGTACTGATTTTTTGAAACCATAAGGACCTAAAGCTCTCCACAAGCACAAAGGACCAAAGACCTGGCTTCACACAGCGACCCAGACCTGCAGAGACACTGTGTAACCCTGCTTCCTTTTTTCTCCTAAGCAGAACAGAAACTGCTCTTACATCCTGAAAGGAAGAGTCACCAAAGGGCGTGCTAGCTGACCTAGCAGACCCCTTGCATCTCTAATGTCTGATTCAGTGCAAAGAATGCAGACCTATGAATCATGACACTGAGCTGAACAAGCAGTGACACAGCTGGAACCAAAAGATCTCCAAACATTGCCACTCACCCAAGGCCTAACTGTAAGCATATAATGAACAGAAAAAGCTGATGTGTTCGAGACAGGAGCACAAACCAGAAGGCAGTCTGCCAGCCTGATCCCTCCAGCAGCACGTTTCCCTACCCAGGTAGAATCTTTGTGCTAAACACTGCGTGGGCAGGGGATGGAAAAGAATCCCAAACGTGGTACCTCACAGGTAGGTGGAGTTTCTGATTCATGGTGTAATAGCCTGCAGCCAGAAAGCCAAAGGCTGTCATCTCCTCAGATCTCATAAGCAAAGCAGTGTAAGCTGGATCAATATTTGCAGTGGAAGGTCTCCAAGTGGCACCAATGCAGGCAGGAAACGATGCTGATGAAAGCTGGGCTCGGCCAGCACTGAGGCAGAACTGTGGGAGGAGGCTTGGAAGGAATTACTCTGCCAGCATTGCCACTTCTTACACAGGGCTCCAAAGGGCAGCCCTGGTGATGAGGGGTCACTAAAAGCACCAGGCCACTCTCTCTTGGAGTAGGGTTTCCTGATAGCCTGGACAACATCCAGCCTGTACAATTGCATCCCAACTCCTTGCTGCAGCTGGAGACAACAAGGATTTGTCTTCCTAGCAAATCCCCTGCAGGGCCCTGGGCTCTCTCTTAATTTGCAGTCCAGAAACACAGTGATCTGCAGTTCCAGTTAACTTAGGAAGTTTAACAGGCTGGGGTTACTGAACTTGCCCCAAAATCTTAGATTGATTTCAATGAGATCTAAGGATATGCTTAAGGAATGCATTGGTTTTCTTGAGCTGTTGTCTCTAGTTAAAAATAGTGTTGCAACAGATAATTATAAGTTTTAAATGAGGATCTTTGCATATGCTTCAGCCCATTTTGTCTATTTTGGGAATGGACAAAGAATTTGAGACTGAAAAAATAAGTACATGCAAAATACAGTTGTCTCCTTGTTACTGAAACAAACACTAAGTCATATATATTCTCATTGTCATAAAAAAGACTTCATGGGGACAAAGAGACTCAATGCCACAGCCTGCAGCAAAGATACCATTAATAAAATAAATCACATCATTCACAACTACAAGTGGTTCACTTTAAAGGCAAAACATAGGGAGAATAGGACTGTGTGTAGTTGGATGAAAGAGTACAATCTGTATCAGTGTACTGCACACGTCAACACTGCTCATACAATGAATAAAGAGGAAATGCAGCACAGTCAAATACCTTTATTAATCTTCTACACAATGACCTTCTGCTAAAGTCATATAGCCAATGGTCTACATGCTATCAGATTGCTCCCCTATGAATAAATAAAATTCCACAAGAAAAAAAAAAGAGGATGAAAGCTCAATTACTGGTATCTTTTAAAGCTTGTAGGCAAATATTTCAATAAAACATAAGATGACTTGGGGCCCAAAGGGAGCACACTGAAGTTTTTCAGCATAAGCAGCAAACTGATACTCCTGTTAATAACAATTTCAGCCAAATTTGACATACCACTTGAGATTATTTTTTTTTCTTCATGCAAATCATCTGGATGGAGGACAGAAACCCGAGCAAGTAGTCACAGAGAGGAAAAAAGGCTACTGTGAAAGAACAGGCAGACTGATAAGGGTATCAATACTGACCCATCAGTCACCCCCTCCATAACCCCACATCAGCCAAAATGCTACTGCTTTTCCAGAGAAATGCAGAAAGGGAACTAGAAATTCTTGTAAAAGCAGAAGGAAAAGCAGTCTGGATATGAGCATGTGAGGAAGATACAAATATATATATAGGAAAGCTACATTAGCTCTGCTGTGAACAGAAAACTTGCTTTTCTCATGGATTTTATGGCTGTGCTTCTCAACTAAGAAATCCACAGGTCAAACCCTTCATCCTGCAAAGGAAATTTGGTGTCAATATAAAGTGCAGGTTTTAATAAAGAGGTTCTAGCACAGAGTGCTCAGAATCTGAGGAGACTTTGTGGTGCCAGCCATCCTACAGCCCCCTCAGACAGCCTGTGACAGGAGCAGGGCTGATCTGAAATACATTGCATCACGTCTTCCTGTAACACAAACAGCTCTCAGTATGTCTGAGGCTGATGTTTGATCAAGAGAGGTTCTGAATTGCAGAGATGCAATAATTTCCCCAAATTAGTTCTGAGGTACAGACTGTGACTTACCTATCCATTTGGTTATTTACATGCTGGGAAATGTGTAAATAAATGCTTTCTAAATACTCAACAAACCCTCACAGCTCCCAGACACGCTCAGGTACAGACAGAAAATATTAAAGAGTCCAGAGGAGCTGCTGAGAAAGCGAGGTCAAATTGTCAAAAGATGAATTTTTTTGAAAATTCTACATTGAGTGTTGAAGGCAAGAGTAAAACTTGAGGCAGTGTGTGCTCAGGAAAAGATGCCATCAATGAATTCTGTAAATGAGGATGAGCTCTGTCAGGAGAGAGAACAAACATAACCCATCCTCACTGCCTTGCAGGGATGCAGGGAAGGGTACCTTGGGTCTGGGACACCACAAGCACCCAGGCATGCTCCATTTCAACTCCCACCACCAGCATGGCTCTGTTCCTCACCTCACTGCTTGGTCTTGGCAGGAGTGCTGGCATTTCCCATCCTAGTACAAAACCAGCCTGCTTTATGGAGCAGGAACTACCCTCCTAACCTCATACCCTCTATAAAATATGATCAATGTGGTTTAGCTGCACTGCCTCCAGATGAGTTAGAAAAGTAAGGACTAATTAAAACTGACTTTAAATCAATACAGCAGAGAGCTATGATTACATTAATATATACATGAACAACAGCTCTCCTACAAAAGGGCCTGATTCAGAGTCCATAAGGGAAATTAATAGTTCAAATAGCATCCTTCACAGCTGCATCCCCTTTACGACACAGAAGAGATGCATGGCTGTATTTAGGATCTCCAAGCACAGAGCCAGAAGCACAGTAAGGACTGAAGAGTTTTTATGCCAGCAGAAAGGTACACTTTCTTCTCCTCTCCTTTCTTTACATGAACACATTACACAGTGCCAATAAAAAAAAATAAAAAAAAAAAAAGAGAAGGAAATGAAAAGAAAATGGATCAGTTGAAGCCTCCAGGGAAGATAACCTTCAAAGGAAATTTAGCGGAAAATTGAAGAAAATAGAAGTTGAGATTTCTCTTGTACCTCATGGCTACAGAAATAGATAAGTAGGAGGAAAGGCTGCAAGCAGCTTTGCTCCTTTTTGTGACGAGAAAGCCTCAGCCTGAGCTATATTCAATCAGTTCCAAAGGGAGAGAGATAAAGAGAAGTTACAAATACCCATGAATAGGTTTGAAGTCTACTGCTTCTGGACACACATCATTGACAAAAACATGAAATTTCAACACAGAAGAGAGAGAGGGAATCAAGTGATCAATATGTGACACACTTAGAAACTCACAGAAACACCCAAGCAAACTTTTAGAAGTTACCAGTGTTATCAAAATGCCATTAGGCTCTCAGAAGCTTTTCCCTATTATTAAAATTTTTAATGTGAATGTGTATAAAACTAGTACTTCATCTCCAACCCAACACTCCTGAGACTGTGGCATATACTAACAACCAAAATTTAACACTTCATCCCATCAACATGTTGTTGCCTGCATGGGGAAAGGATAATCTAGAAAAGAAAAAAAAATATCATGGGAAAAATATGAGACAGAAACATCAACATTAATATCTCTATTTGCAATTAGGAGCAGTTCCAAGAGACAGGGGTTGTTTTGTTTTGGTTGGGGCTTGGTTGTCTCTTTGTTTGGAGTTTTTTAGCAGGATACAGACAGAACACTGGGTGAGCAGAGGGATCAGAGCAAGAATTCCTTGGATATACTGTCTTGAATTGGCAGCAGGGAAAAAGATCAGTGTTTTCTTTAAGATTTCTTGGCTTAATTAATTTGCCTGTTGTGGCAGTGTGTCCCTGAAGTGGCAAAGTCTGCTGGAGGGAGAAGAAAGCACAGAAAGAAATGTGAGATTGCCTTCTTTAAAGTGAGGGAGAAGGGTTTAGCAGAGCCCAGCAAAGGAAGTGCTGCCTGTATGGGCAGGGGAAAACCTTGTACCCATCCCCTCCTAAGACCAAACCATCCTACTTCTGAGCACCCTCTGGTACTTGCAGAATTAGAGTTGATCCCAACAGCAGGAATCTGAACAAAGGGTAGCCATGGAAACAAGGCATTCCTACAAAAAAAAAAAAAAAATTTAAAAAAGACTATTCTGCACCATCAAGGTATTATTGCTGCTTGCACCTCATTTTCTCCTGCAAACAATTAAGCACCTGCAGTTTTAAGATGATGTTCGCAAATTACTTGAATCCTTATCACACATAAGCACTGGGGGAAAAGTGGAAACTCTTCCAATTGCCCAGCTCCTTCCATGGTTGCTGGCCTGTGATCAACACTGGTGGTAGTCTTGCAAAACAAATAAATCTTTAAACAATAAGCTACAGATTAAAAGCCTGAGAGGATCCCCTGTGACCCATCCAGAAATAAGAGCATTACAGAGTGGGCTGGAGACTGGTGGTGCAGAAAGTTAAGTCACTGGAGACAGGAGTTCATATTTGATGCACGGGTAGAGGTGAAATGGGCTTATGGCCCTCAGACACTTCAGGGATTTGTTCCAACTGCAGAACTTGCGTAGCAGCCTTTTCCTGGTGAGCCTGAGGACTGGAATAATGGATGTGCTGTAGGCAGAAACAAGTGAACTTCAGCAGCAGCACTGTGTGCAAATCTGTACTCAGTACCTGCTTTGTTTGTTGTCAGATGCACCACGGGGTACCTGTCATCCTTGGGTTTAAACACCAACTACACGAGTGAGATCAGTGTAATACTAAACCTGGCCAGGATCATTTCTGCCACTGACCAGTGAAAGATGTGTATTTACTTCCCCTTGTCCTTGTCTCTCTCAGAATCAGATAAAGTGTGTGCATCTGCTGGCAACCCTCATTCTGGAGCACAACTGAACATTCCTTGGGCATCCAGAGGAATACAAGCAGCACGAGGACACGCTGTAACAGAGAGTCAGTGTGCACAGCAAGGTGTGCTACCCCTCACCCTGAAAACTCAGAAAGGGAAATCATGGACAGTCCTCTCCTAGCTGTCCTTGATGGGGAATCAATTCCATGCCAGCATGGAATCAGAAAAGAAATAGCTGTTCCAAAAACCAGAGGAGTCAGTTGCCACCTTTTGAAGCTGCTGTTTCTCCCAACAGTGCACATGGCGCAAGAAAGAAACAATTCCTTTGGGTAGCAGCCATCCCTGTGCCAGGACCTGGCTCCTCTCAAAGGAGGAAAGGACAAACTCAGAGCAAGAGGCCTCGAGCAGCAGTGCTCCCCTTTCCTTCATGGCACAGGCAGTTCCCTCGTGCACAGCACAGCCCTTGAGGGAACTGACTGCCACCTTCACTGCACTCTGCTCAGGACCCCAGCTGCCTGGTGAAGTTATTTAATTCAAAATGCAGTAATATCTCAAAACCCAATGGCTATGAAAGAAAGGACACTGCCACAAGATTGCTACCTTCTATGAGGCATTGGAGCAGTAAATCCAGGTCCTTTTCTATTAAAAACAAAGCAAAAAAACTTACCCAACAAAGTAGGTGCATTAAAGGATTTTCCCTTATGGCTGACACTAAATCTAAATTAAATCAAATTGTTTTCATAATTTGAAACCTCTGGTTTCTCCATAATTACAATGTTGTGAAATGAGCAGGAACAGCTAATATATACCCACAGGAAAAATCACATTTAGTGACCCTATAATGATCCAGGATGAAGAAGATGCAATAAAGGAACCCACAGTATTCACTAATGAATAAGAGTAAGAAAGGAGGAAACTAAACTTAATGAATGTATATAGGATTTTGATGTAGAACCTGCAGGCAAAAGTAGCCAACAGTTTTATTCCAGCAATGGTCTTAGCCATAAAACACTTCATTAGTGACAATCAAATCTCCCATCTGCAGAATGCTTGACAAAAAACTACTTTAAAAATATTTTGCCTTTTCAAAATGCCATAAAGAGATCTTTATATCTATTAAAGATGAAACAGTCTGCTAAAAACAAATGTAAAATCAACTGACTTTAGAGTGGCTGCTTCCATCTGCTTTTCCCTTGCACTACTGAACAGTCTTTCTGTTGACCATCAAAATTAAAACGATCTCATAGTGATACTCTGCTCTTCTCTTTTTTTCTCTTTTTTTTTTTTTTTTTTTTGTCTAGGCCTTTATTATTATTTGTTAAGTACTTAGAAAAAAAACAAAATAAAACTAAAAGGTAGCTACTTACACAGGTGATAATGGAAAATCACAGAATTACAGAATGTTAGAAGGAATTTCCCTTCCTACACACAATCTTCGCTTGTTTCTTTCTCACAATCCTTTGCTCCTTGCAGTATGAGAATATCCCTGGGAGGAGTAGGTAAAGAGAAGGCAAAAATCATTTGAAGCCCTTATTATGGTATGGCTCAGCTAATGCAGGACTAGCTGATGGTACAGCATATCATGGTCCATACATGTCTAGCACATATTACATCCCTGTCTCCATAAAACCTAGCTGACAATCTACAGAAGATTCCAATGACAATTTTACAGGGGGAATCTTTGGCCTGTAGTTAACACAATGTCCTGGGTAAAGCCCAGTGTGAGAAGTCCCTTTTGGGAAAGGTGAGTTCCCTCTCACTGACATAGTTTGCATGAATTAAACTGCATTTACACATCACATTTGCTCTGTACCCACCAACTTTGATTCATGCTTTGACAAGTAGAGACAAAAGCAGAGAATAAGTTTAGCCTGCTCATTGAAGAATGGAGTAGTCCATACAGGCAAACTCTACCCTGCCTACTTAACACTCCTATCCTTCATGATTAAATATACACTTGCTTCTAGACTATAATTACATCTGGTATCAAAGCCTGACACTCTATTCTAACAGTTTTATAAAATTTCTGAGAAGGGTGAGCATCATGGTTGCCATTTTATTCCAAGTCCATGAGAAACCCTTCTGCCTCTCAGGAGCTGTGCATCCACCAGTGTTCTGAGCTGCTAGAAAAGACTGATTGTTCAGAAAATAGGATTCCAAAGAATTTTCTAAAAAATCTAATTTTTAGAAATTTACCCTTGGAAAATTTGAATTCTTTATTAAAATAGTCTTATGTTACAGTGTTACAGGGAGCAGAGAAATAGATGGTTGGCATTTTGATTGTGCATTAGAAACTCCTCACTGAAACAAAGTGTAAGACTTCTGTACAAAAGTTTCAAGCACTTGCCTTTCTTATATTCAGAGCTGCCCACAAAAGTTAATAAATACCTCAGAGACTCATTTCATCTCTCAGCAATCTGCTAGATGAAGAATTGTGAAGCCATTTATTCTGCAAAATCCCATTAGTTTTTGATAAACTCTTTCAGACAAACGGTAATTTTGAGTGATTCACCTGAACAAAATAACGCACCCACACTTTCAAAATGCCATTGGGGTGAGGTCAGGCAGAGAATGAGTCTGCCAGGGTAAATGACTGCATTTGTCTCCTGTCACAGTCCTTCTCTTTGGGCACAAAAAGTACTTCCATAAGATTACAATTTGACAGAGATCGAGAAAATTGATTGATTTTTAATTTTCAGGAAGTTTTCAAGAAATTTAGAATAATAGACCCTTTAAAAAAGCTTCAGAAGCTCTAAGAGTACATGGGCCTGTGTGGGAATGGGGAAGTGCTCGTCCCTGTTGGTTTTGATGTAGGGGAACCAAGGAGCACCCTTGTTTCAGTTACACATTACTACATTATGTAGAGCTGGGAACATTTGTGGAAGGAAACACACAGTACCTGGGTTTCAAAATATAACACAGTTCTTGGTAGAGATCCCTAATCCCCTGTGGATGAAGGCTGCTAAGCTTTTATGTAGAAACAAGCTCCAGCAAATTTGTGAGAAATACAAGAGGTTTGTTCTAAGGACGTCAGCTGAGGCCCTGACCCCAAGACAGACAGGAATAACTGCAACTCCAAGCATGGTTAGCACGTGCCTGTAGATTTTGTAATTAATGCCCTAGAGGAAAAACCATCCCATTGCCCTCAGGTCCAATCCTCCTTGTCCTTCTCCTGTGGGGAGCAACAGCCCAGCCTCAGCCAGCCCCAAGACTCTCATGCTCCAGGTTTCAAGATTCCATCTTGCTCATGTTTCCAAGAAGCTCTAACCTGGCTCTGACTGAGACACCAGCAAAGTTCCTCACCACTCCAGATCAACTTCCAGGGAATGACAACCTTCCTTGTCTGTCCTATCGATGATCTGATGCAGTAGTCCCAAACCTAGCACTGAGAAAACTTGAATTCACACTCAGTTACTGCAGACATTGCAGCATGGCTGTGCATGAGATGATATTTGCTTGGATCCAAACAGGGTAGACATGATCATCAGTCACTTATTCCCAAGGTTAAATCCTGTTTTCATCACACAAATTCTGCATGGAAACAACTAAGACAAGACCCATTTTTCTAAGTAGCTGCTCAAGTTATGAAAGCTGAGGCTTAGTGGAACTTCAGAGACAGGTATCTTTTGCTCATTCACAAGCACCAGAACTAATTTCAGACATATGAACATCACATAGATACAAGCAGTCAAACAAAATTGCACTGGATCTCCATTGGGCAATCTACACAACTCAGCTGGATTTTGAAATTATTCCATGGAACTCCTCTATGTGAATGGCACCAATTCAACATACTTCTGAGATGACTGAACTTTCTGTGATAATCCACAATTTCAGAGTTCTATCACATTTAAGGTTGCCATCAAAAAACATGAATAGACAACTGGTTGTGATACTTGCATCACCCAGGAAAACTGATCATATGATACAGACCTCTGTTCCACTGTCATTCACACCCTCCACGTAGCAGAGTTTTAGGGTAGAAACATTTGTAAATAAGCACAGTCAGGAGTTCAGTGGACACCAACATTTTGTCAGAGGTCATTGCACTTCCAGCTCCTAATTATTTAATTGTATTTTTTGGTTACTTTAAAAATACATCATATACTGCAAAACAAATTTAAAAAGCCTCACCTGAAATTCCAATAGCTACTGTGATTGCACATAACACATTTTAAGCCAGCAAAGTACATATTCCCTTGCTTTGGTAAGTTTTGGGCACTTCATGGACAAGGACAGTGCCATTATAGGATTCCTGAACAATATGTGGTTACTAACCTTTTTCACAAAGGTATGAACAGAATAGTATCACAGAAAGCTGAGGAAATTTAACTCCCTCAAAAAGTTTATCATAATCCAATCAAGCAGGATCAGCTCAACCTTTCAATGGGCATTTAAGAGTTCTTTGGACGATGATCCAATTCCACAGCTTGTCCCTTTTTTTATGAATACAAAGCCCTTCAGTCTTTCCTTGGGTCAATATATGTCAATTTGCAGATTCTTCTTAAAACAACAAAACCTGAACCTCTAGGTTTCTCTTGGTCCACTTGGTTTCTTTGCAACCTGAGGCAACTGAAGACTGGTGGAATGCACTGAATCATTGAATCATGGAATGGTTTGAGATGGAAGGGACCTTTAAAAGTCATCTCCATCCAGTGCACAGCCCACAGCACCCTGGCAATGAACACGAGGATTGCTGCTGCTGGCAGGTGGGCTGGGTGAGCTGGCAGCACGGCCAGGGGTAGAGGCTGGGCTGGGTGCTCCTGTGACACCAGTGCCAAGGTGGCATGGAAAGGACGCCTAGCATGGTGTACTGGTGCCAGGGAAACTGTGCTGGATTTGCACCTTCCTCTGTGGGCTGCACGCCATCAGGCAGATGGTCCATGGGGCTGATGGTTTCCCCATCTCCTCTTCTTCCTCTGTGCTTCCTGCAGCCATGTGTCTTCTGTCCCTCCCCACAACATTTTCATCTTGGTGCCACATGTTCTGGTCTTGGACCTCTTGGTTTCAGGCATCCTTGGAACCTGAGGGCATTAACCCAGCCAACTGTGGGCTCACTGCCAGGGTTCCTGTATTTTTGGAGCCCCAAAAAACAGCAGCAAGGTGGCTTGTGACATCAGGAGACTACTCCTATAGGATGTATGTGGCCAACCATGGCTGTTTGGGGCCTGTGACCTATGAGAAGAGGGGGAGCTGAGGGTGCCGATTCCCGAGGATTGCTCTCCTGCTGCCCCTTCTTGCACCTCGGTCCCCTGGGACAAGGGCATTGCAGGAAAGTTGGGGTCCCTCAAAGGCATTGAAACAGACACTTGGTGCAGCCCTCCAGAAGTGGATTTGGCCCCCTGCATGCAGGGATGTGCACATGATTCAACAGGAACAATCTAGCAAGAAGAGGAGCTTCTGAAATACTGCCTACAAATGTCACCAGGATGATGCATTTGCCTCCAAAAGCAGTTGTGCCTGTCTTTGTTAAAGACAAACTGGAAAACAGAGCTAGAAAATATGCTTTGACTGTAACAAACAAGTCTTTTTCACTCCTGGTAGCACGGGAGCAGCAGGACAAGCTGAGAAGCCCAGCTTTCAATTATCTATCCATTTCCTTTCCTTGCCCCATGGTAAGGAAAGGTCACTTGCAACACACCAGGCTGTGTCTGTTGCAGCTTTGTCCTGCCACTGCTAAACCACACATCACTTACCTGACTGTTTATTAGCTTTTGTGCATGTCACAAACTAGTCTTGCTGTACTAAGAACTTACTGCCTTCACATCAAACTACAGCAAAATGTGAATTATATCATGGAGCTGGCAGAGCCTTTGTTCTTCAGCCCACTGCTTATCAGAGGAAGGTGTTCACAGCCATCCAGTTCCCAGTTCTGTCTCACTGTACTCAGCCAGAGCTGCCTCTGAAATCTCTCTCAACTCAACCACCTGCCCATTTAGTGATGAGGAAGAAACTGGGGACTGTTGACTACATTTTCAGAAGCACAACAGGAACTGAGCTTTTACACAGAACTTTTCACCAGCAAATCTCAGAACACTTCACAAAGGTGGCAGCTTATCTTCACAACTATGAAACTGAGGTCCTAAGGTGATTTCCTGGATATACGAGAAAAATTGCCCTGCTCTCAGGTATCATCTATTAAATACTGCTACAAAAATCAGTTACAAGCTTTTGAAAATATGGTTGCCCCAATTACAAGCGCTAATAATTTCCAAGAAAAATGGCAATGCAAAATGACATTGTTAAAAAAAGAGCAAAGGTTAAACAAGATTTCCAACTTTGTTATTTATGTGTTTTAATATATATAGCTTGGGAAGTTAGGGACTGCTTTGTTTCCAGAAATGAAAGTATGTATTTGTTAGGGCTTGTATCTTCATGCTTTACAGCAAAAGTGAGGAATTGGCAGGAACACATACAATTCCTGATTTTTCACTTAATTAAGAAATACATTCCATAGTCTCACATGATCCTTATTTTCCATAAATATTAAGTTTGACTGATTACCTGGTAAATGTCTTCATGTGCTTTTAGCACCTGCCTGCTGCAAGAGCAGGTTTCTGTGGCATTCTGTACCTCTCCCAGGGATGGTGTTTCTACGGTAACATTCTCATTTCTTAAGGCTGGATATAGTAGCTGAACTTGTGCGTCTGAAAGTGCAAGTGAGAACAGGCGTAGGAAAAAAACACCTGTTCTTACTTATGGATCAGGCATCTAAACCCTAGAATAATTGTATCTCTTAGTAAAGATGCATTAACATAGTGTTACATGCTTGAAAAAACAAGCACTAAACTATCAGGTCAAACACATTAAAGTCTTAATAGCTTCTTTTCTTGCACCGTTAAAAGAAAGTTTGACATAGCATTCAAAAAATCCCACTTAAGAATCCAAGGCAATTCCTGATCATCTTCTTCTTCTCCTCAGAACAATAATTCATGTTAATGTGGATGGAACTGTAAGGAGCCAGTGAACGCCCTCCCTTTCTTAAAGGTGACAACTGCACCGACCAAATAAACTGGGTCACTCACCGTCCTTGTTGGTAACAAATCTGTGCATAACACACAAGAACTTAAGTGGACCATTTCAAGTTGTAGTTTTCAGATATTAGAGTACTGTAAACAAGCAGAGATGGCACTTAAGATCGAATAGATTGAAGCCCAGAGCACAACTCCCATCTGGTACACACAACTGTGCATTTGATCTCTTGACAAGATGCCTGATGATGTAGAACAGCCTGACAGGAACTGCCTGAAAGGTCTCAGAGCATGGGGCAATGCCTCAAGCAGGCAGCTACTTCTCTATGTGAGGTGAGGAAGACAGAGCTTGTTCATGGTTGAATTGAAGCTCACACACCAGCCTGGAGATCAGCTTCTGGTACCATAAGTCTAGGTTTGGTTTTGACCAGGAATGAAGCTGTTGCCAGGTTCTGGTCCCAGGTGCACATCCCACATCCTAACTGCTGGAGGTCCTGGCAGCCACAGTGCAACTGAGGCACAGGGGGGTGGCCTGGGTCACAACCTCAGGTCCCAGCACGAGGAAAACTGTGCTAAGTTTGAGCCCATCCCAGAGACTGCTGTATGTGCAAGCACATCACACCTAAAATCCCACACTACATTATGAAGAGATGAACCCAGTGGCTTTTCAGCACCCACAGATCCCACAGAACTCTGCCACAAGTTAGGACACCTCTGAGGTGAAAATTCTATCCTCCCAAATTTGAAGGGGTTTACGTAGACCTGCCATCCACCATTCCTGGCCTCAAAAAGCAATCTCCTGCTAAATGGTGAATGTTTCTGCACATGAATAACCTTTTCATCTCTTCTAGTCATAGCTCAGAGGAAACTGGCCCACTAGCACCACTGATTTGAATGGATGTTTTAAAGAAAGACAGAATTTCCTTTGAAAAACAAAAGGAGGGATGCCTATCTAACACATCATGGTAGTTTTGGACAGATCATGTGGAGATCATTGTCAGCAAAAAATATTTAAAATCAAGAAAGGAAAAAACAAAAGTATATGGGGAATTCTATCTAAGTGAAATTTCTATAAAGTAATACAATTACTTCATAGAAGTTATTCAGAAAGATCACTGCATTTTGAAATTAATCTCCAACCTTTGGATGTAACTAAAATTAGAAGCATGATAAAATTCTTATAACTCTTTCTGGTACTGTAAGACCTTAGAAAAAGAAGAGACCACATCTTTAGTGAAAAGATGTAGTGCAACCATCTGCTGTAGAAGACTTTGATCAGCTATTACAGGAAAAATCTGAAACATCAAACCTGAAAACCACTGTGAATAAGATGCAGGAACAGTGAGACCCACTAACATTGCTTCTATGTTTGGGTTAGGATAACAATAAGCTTAGCATGTTCTACTTCCCTTAAATGAAATTCTAGTGAGAGAAAGAGCAAAATAGGCACTTACAAACCACAGAAACTTCAGATCTTATACCTGTCTAAAGTAACTGGTTTAGACAAGTATAAAATGTCTACAAATATAAAATACTTGTACTTTATAACCAAATTATAAAATACCTACAATCGATGGCTGGAAGAACTATGCTCATCTTTCAAAACGAAAGAAATCACATTTTGATAGCAATTCCATTCTATTCTTAACAATTGTGGATCACTGATGAAATAAAAAAAATAAATGCGTAGAGTTTAAAAAAGGTTAAAAATCACAAGTTACAGAACATACACAAAAAAAATTCCAGAGAAATATCTAGTGAAATGCAGTGGATATTTTATGGCTTTGCTCAAACAGAAAATGGCCTAGGTTAGTATTACAAATGTACAGGCAAAATTACAGCTAGAATTTCTTATATTACACCTACATCCCTTTCTTAGTGAATTCATTTTCATGTCTCTCAAATGGGAGGTCCTCCCTAGGCCAGCTGTGTACAGCCAAATCTATCTCACTGTGCTTTAGAAAAGTAAAATCTCCAGAGAAAAGGCAGTGTTTGAACAGATGTACTGTATTAGTAATCTGAGCTGTGAATTGGTGTGCACTGCTTACATTTAGCTAGGCAACCCAAAAATATACAAAAGCCAACAGAAAGTGACCCCAAGAGTGGGCCAAAATTACTCTCTACTGCTTATATGACAAAATTTGCAGCACGTCCCTGCATGAAATACTTAATTTCTTCCTTAACACTTTAAAAAAAAAAGAGAACAAAAAACAAACTCCAAAAGTTTATCAGTTGCAAGACAGCACCCCCTGGTGTAACAACACAAGCAAACTTTGAAGAATTTACAAAATGCCTTAAATTGGTGCTGGGGTGCTGCTAACTAACAGGATTAAGTGACTGAGTCTTTCAGCTGCAGCTTTGTGCCAAAAAGCACACGATAGAGAGCAAATACCTCACACAAGACTTCACATTTCTCAGAGGTGCATAAAGCTGCCTCTATAGAAGCACTTATAAATTTTTCTGAAGGTCAGAGTACAAATTAAGTTCCTCTGTGGCCTGATTTTTAATTTATTTTTTTGTATTACCTATAAAGTTCCTATAAATCCAGTCTCCCTATTCATGCTCTCTTAGGATGAGCCCTTCCACTCCCAAATGAGAGTTGCCCACATCTGCCTGTCCTCAGATAAACATTCCTGCTTCTCATGTCAGCATCTAAATAAGACATAAATACAAATCCTCATGAGGCCCTGAATAAAGAAACCTGGCCCTGATTCCTGGCAGCAGGGACATAGTAGAAACTGGCTTCCTGCTATTCTAACCTGCATCCTGCAATGACTTTTTAAAACTTTTAATGGAAAAGCAGCAAGCTTTCTTGCTCCATTTACTCCTCCTGGTAATTTATTCCTGTTCTTATAGAAGTTTCTGAAATCAGAGCAGTGGAATAACACTCCCTTTAACCCTAGCACAGTACATGCAATACACACTGTTGTGCAAAAAGCAGGGTGTAACAACTTCCTGATACCAAGTTTGGAACAACTCAGAGCCACAGCTGTACACCAGCTTTTACTGCAGTGAAAAAGCTGCAAGTGGATCCTGAAGAATGATGGTCTGTGCAAGATATTCCTTTACGTGCACAGGACCAGAACCAATTTGTTATCTGAGCTGCTGAGGGAAAGCTTAGCCAGAACACAGTAGGATAGATTTATAAAAGAAGGGAATTTAATCTCTGAAGCACAGATATGAAACACAGATCTAACATTTTTAGTGTTCAGGCTATTGAAAAAATGCATGCCATCAATGAAAACGTCTGTACAAAACCAACTCTGATACTGAATTGGTTTAGAGGAGAGCTACTGAAAAGCATGGCAGGTGGAAAATTAATCCCTAAGTCATGGCAGTTCCTGCTGCACAGGTGTTTCCATGTCCTTCCATAAAATCCTGACAGCAAAAAATTATGTTCCCCTCCCAGCTAAGACCCACTTCAAATATGGATGTCTGCACATGCCAGGATGTTTTTCTATTCTCCAATGAGGAGAGCAGATTGTGTATGAAATATGGCTTGGATAACACATACTGGAAATGTGTCTCCTTCTCCAAAAACATCCTTTCCTTGGCTGTGGTCAGCAAATCCATCCCATCCAAACCAGTCAGTGCCCAGAGCTATGACTCAGTCTCTGTTAGTTCCTTACAACTCACAGCGCCTTAATGAAGAGATGAAACCATCCATTGGACTCCTAGGATTTTCTTTAATCTTGATGTGGCTTTAATTGATTGCAGAATGAGATCCCCCACACTCACCCCAGGGCAGCATACTGATGGAATTTCACAGGAGATCCCATACAACATACTCCTAATGCTTTTCTCCCATCAGTACTCCTCATCCCCAAATTATGAAGTATTGAGCAGTTAAGATCACAATTTGATTATATCTAGTACATCCTTGTGCATCTGCGTAACTTCCCAGAAATGAATACAGCTGCTGTGGGATCATGCAGAGACATAAGGACATTATCAAGGTAGTCCTGAATACTCAGAGCTCCAGCTCTTGCTGCCATCATGTTATGCATGAGCTAGAGCTCTCACTAAAAACCAAATTAATGGCAGAACCAAACAGGGATTTCAAAACATGAAAAATAAATAGGTCATTCAGCAAAACCATGCTCAGGTCTTGCATTGCACTTCTAGGGCCATCCTTTAGCTTGACAAAATACAATAGCCCAGACTTTTATTTCAGAATTTACATGTGTGCTCCCTGTGCTTATTCAGAATGAAAAATAGGTATTTTCATCACTGAGGTCTTAAATGTTTTGGCAACCAGCTACTCAGAATATTCTCTTCTGTCCTTCTGGAGCAGGTCACAGCTGTGGAAATCCAGCAGCAGGACCTTCAGCCAACTGGAAGAGCACCAATGGCTCTGGACACTGTTCTGTAGAAGTAATTGCTTGCAGCAATTTAACAAATTCAGAATTAACGCTGAATAGATACAGCTGACAGTATATTCAATCTATCGTTATATGCTTTAATCCAAGACTAATTTGCCTAAGATTTAGTAGCCAAATGGTGTTAACTCACTTCAACATCCTGACCTGACCTTCACTCACAACTCTTCCTTTTCAACACAGTTCAATTCATAGCAAGCTCATAATGAGTCTGAATCTTTCCTTCCTGAGTTTGCACACGTGGCCAATGGCTGCATTCACTGAAAAACTGCTTATGCTGCTACAGCTTTAACGCTGCACTTGGCTGTCTTTTCCACACTAACTGAAAAATAAGAACACCACCAGCAATGTTATGTTACCAGGATAACACTGTCAGGAAAGCACTTCTCAAACAAAGTTTAAGGGTTCTATAGCTTGCTGGAAAAGAGCTGAATTTTGACAGTCTCTTTTTTGATACTACAAGCTTGCCTGTGCCAAGTTATTACATTACCATCTAGAATATACAGCCTTTAATTTAGCTGGCAAACTTATATTCTCCTAGGTATACCAGGGTATTTTAAGAATCATGACAACATATTCATACATTCAGGCCTAGTCATTATTGTAAACACTTCAGCTATTAGAGACTCCCACTTTCTCAGTATCAAAGCACCCCTGGACAGACATTCAATACTGATCAGATAATATAGAGATTATAACTTACAGACAAAACAGTACTGGTATAACTTGTTTATTGTACTGTGAGCATCAGTATATATTAGAGACAAAGAAAACATGACTCCCAGGACAAAGAAAAAAAAAAAACCCTGGAGATTTAAAATTTGCTCAATATCAATCATGGAGAACCTATAAATTATCTGCTGGAATGCATTCAGCTCAAAAGCCTGGCTTCTACAATTACAGAACACTGAAGAATATAAGATGTTCTGGATCCCAAAAGCCACATACCTAAGGTTAAACTGTAAAAGACTTGAAAAGACATTAGGTAAAATTTATAAACTTGTCTTCTTCTGAGACAGATTGATCTTATCTCCAAGGCTCAGGGCCATCCCCTGTAAGGAAAAGGAAGACAACAATTATGACACAAATACTTCATTTGAAAATGACTTTATCTCATCTATATTAAAATGGAAGGTCCATATATAGAAATCTACGAAGTCAGTGGCATGGAAACTTTCAGCTGTTCATTTCTTTGTACTTTTCACAGGCTTACTTTCTTGTCACTAGGTAAATGCTAGCTCTACATATATTATTGGGAAAACAAAACTTAAATGAGATGGCAACTGTTACATGTGTTATCAACATGAAAAGCAGAAGAATAAAACCAATTTTAATCTTTAGACCTCCCACCATTTGAAAGAGGACTGCCAGGGGAGAAATTACAACTGCCTGTCCAGTTACTGAAATTCAATTTGTTGAAAGTCCCAGTGCTGATAGCAGCACACTCAGTGCACCACAGCTATGGAAAATAATTTAATCACAGAGCCAGATTAATATTGCACACAAACTGAAGGACCATCAAAAGAAACTGCATTAATAAATCAGCATATTCAATAGCACAATTATTTCAAAATGGAACCGTGCTGACATATGTAACTGAATGCAGTCTTATGTAAAAATGGCACTGTAACATATCAGCAATTTTAATTTAAACCACTCCAAAATCTTTCTAGTGACATCACATAAACGAAATGTTTTCTTTGAATATGAAAACTCTCCTTTATTTTACGCTATTTAAAATAATTTTATTGTACACTGGTGTTTATGCATTATTTATTCCAAATGCCGGTCTTTAAGTTGGGACGTAGAAATTCTAAAATCCAAAGCAGACTCATGTATCTACAGAAAATGAACAGCAATTGTATGCATGGAATTTCTTTGCTGTGTGACACTGAAACGTGCAGTTTGGTAGGAAAAACATCATGTAACCCCTGGGCACATTTGCTCTTTATTTAAACGCACATAAAACATAACGATCCTATTTGCAGCAGTATGGACAAAACTGGGAAAGCCTGGCACAAAGGCCTGTTTTATGGTAACACACCAGGAGAAAAGACAGTAAAAAACCTGTAAATCTGAGGAGTGCTTGGCACATTGCCCTAAAAGCAGCGAGGATGGGAAGCCCCTTACCTGACTCTTGGCCCGGATCCGTATGTGCCCCGTGACAGGCGCCTCGGGCCCCAGGTGGATCGGCTTCTCAATGCTCACATTGGCCAGCGCGTCCTCCCCGAATATGGAACGCGCGTAGAGGTTGGCTGCCATGAAGCCACAGTAGCCTGAAAGTGCCTATGGAAAGCACATGGGAGCTCTTAGAAGACCAAAAACCTCTAAACACAGTTTAGTTCACCCTAAGTTCCCTAGGCAGTTATCAGTGTGTCACGTTTAAACTTTCTTCATGTGCAACGTTTTGTAACATGTGGGAATCATGCATTGGGAAACAGTGGTTGCCTTTTTCTAGAATTCTTATTATACAGTCTACAGAATTCATCAAGACAAGGCAGGAAGGCATTTTATGGTTAGTTTTAACCAACAGCAAAATGACAAAGAAGTTAAATAGCTACTTAATTTGGACACTATACATGCAATAGCTAACAGCTATCATACATGCTATATCTTAACAGCAAGCAGCTGTTCTATATATTTATTCTGCTTCACAACAAAAAAGCTAAACTGGCAAAAGAAAGGTAATTTTGTCAGAGAAGAAAGATATATGGAGCTACTAAAAAAACGCCTTTATGTCAACAGATGGTCCCATCAAGTCTATGCTACAGCTTAGCTACTGTGAATCAAAATGGACATTCTGATTTTCCAGCTTGTGACAACAGAGAATTTTGGTAACATTTATCTGTTTTTACTCATTTCAGAGCAAAAACTTAGAGGTATATGTACTATTTCACATTGTAAGCAGGCATGTCTAAGAATAATAACAATAAACGTCAAACAAATTAAATAATAAAAGCACAGGAACAAAAAAGGTATCTAAAACCCTCCAAGAAATAGCTCACCTTCTCTGGAGTCAGGCATTTCATATTGGTTGACTTCAGTATGTGCTGTAGGTATTCATTTAAATCAATGATATTTGTATTCACTGTTACCTTTAAGAAGGAAAAAAAAGAAAGCAATTACTTTAATTAGCACCTTGGGTATTTCTGAAATCTCTTCCTCAGGGCTCTGTAAAGGAGATCACTTCCACATTCCTCCTTGAGCAGCAGCACACTCAGTAAGCTGGATGCACTTCCCACTATGTGGTGGCATCATAGGAAGCCTTCCCCTCCTGCCATCCACTTGTTATGATGGAGATTTTCATGCTATTACCACGGTTTCTAAAATCTACTGGATGAATATGATACTCTATTGAATGTCTAGATTCTCTACAGCAAACAGTGGACCCCTTGTCTGAATATAGTTTACACACTGCCAGAAATAAGAAAAAGCAATATCTAGTCTAAAGTTTGCTATTAACCAGTGATAAAGATTTCTTTCATCTTCCCCTTCTAGCAACAAAGCTCTCTGGGCTGCCTTGGCTTTATCATATTGCATACTATGTGCCTTGTTAAAATTGTTTTTTAACATATCTCTTAGAAGGAGTTTACAAACTGCTAAGGCTTCATATATAATATATTACATTATATTGTGCACAAGTTCCCCCTGAGACATTTAAACCTAGTCTCAAGAAAGCACACCTATGTACCACACAAGGCGACAGTTCATGTAAAATATCTCCCATTGTGGCTTCATGTTTCTACTCTATTTTTATATGATATTGTCTCCCTTAAACCCTTTTTTTAGGTTTGGACACCCTCAGTTACTATGAAGTGTACCCACTGTCTTGCTGTCTTACACAGAACCCAGAACTTCATGCTACAGCTGTACTGCAAAGTAGTAAGGTAAAAGAAAGCTGTTCCTGTCCCCCTGGTAGGGACCTGGACTAAACAACCTTTAAAAGGTCCCTTGCAACCCATGAGACAATGTGATTAAGAACTGGAGAGGCTGAGCAGCATGAGTAATTCTGCGGCCTCAGCATAAACTTACACTTGTTGCTATCTCACCTTTGAGCCAAAATACACAGCAATCACCAGTCAGTTTGGACAGCTTCCATACAGGAGGTAAAGCTCAATGCACACAACCTCTTTTGCAGGCCAAAAACCCAGTTATTGCATTGCTAAGCTTGTGAAACTGATAAGATAGCTGTAAGAGAATAAGCTGCTTGAGGCAAACATCCAATGAGAATGCTGAATGAGGTTTATGTGGCAATAGATAATGCTGCTGTAGAACAAGAGACAGAATTGTATCTCATCAATAAAGTAACATACAAAACAAAAAAAACTAACTTTGTTTTCCCACTCAAATTCTGCCCACATCTGTCTGAACTCAGCATCTGTGCAGGAAGCAGGTTGGATGTAATCCATGATGTCAATGTGAATATCACTGAGGACCACACAGTTTCTGTCGCTGGCTGCTCCAGAGACGTCATACACTGCAAGAGAACACACAAAACCATTTCTGAGTGTTCCAAAGCACTTAATAAGGGTGCTGAGTTACCACCTGCCAGTTAACAAGTTAGCCATTGCTCAGTCTCATGCTGACAATCATCCTAAAGGTAGCACATTCTACAATGGTTTTAAGAAACAGTGACACAGGCTTGTTTTTTCTGAATCATCACAAAAAAATCTTATATTGTAATTAATTTCTTCTTCCAATATAAAGGGTTCTACTTATTTTTGAGCTCATTAAGCAGTTTAAAATGCAATGCATTCATGTTAGTTTTGTACACTAAATTGTTTACTTACCAACATTACCAAAAATGATTCCATTTTCTGTTGAAGCGACTTTGACATTAGCTTTAATGTTTGCAAAATCATGCGGAGCAAGTGTCAGAGGAGATGGTTTTTCCACAAGTTTCAAGTCACCTGTGTAAAGAAATTGGGAAATGGGGATCAGGGAACATTAGCAGTGCACAATCAGCTTAGCTTTCAGAACAAGAGTTTTTTATTTTCTTGTCATTCAATTTTTGCATCTACAGAGCTGCACTAAACAGCACCATAAAGATATTAGTTGATTTGGAATTGGTTGCTCTTTTTTTATATAGTTTTCTAATTGCAAGATAAATTACATTGCATACAAATTTAAGTTAAAATACTGCTGTGTTCACTCAAACTCCACTGAAAACAAATGCAAATACTGAATTAAATGGGCTTTGGATGGAGTTTAGTAATTATTTTTTAACAAGGAGATGGTTAATCGTACCTGGTATTGTAATCACTGACATCGTCATAAGGCCTAACCCTACAGTCAAGTGCCACAAACCCAAAGTTCAATGTCCAGCACTACAGGCATAAGCTATTTATAAACAGGTCAAAGTATCCCCTTGATTCTGACAATAATTGCTCCAAGGAAACCCAAGGGATGCATTTTTACTAAATCCTTCAGCAAGCAATTTGAAAGACTCCTTAGTTCTATTAAATTGCAATTTGAGAACACAGTATGAACAGCATGAGCTCCACACATGGGAGTGATGCCTCAAGTCAGCTTTTGCAGTACATCAGCTGGGAAATAAAGAATTTCACTTTACTGAGTTGACAAATAGAAAAGTACAACGTATTAAATAATGCATCCATTTGATTTACTCCTATCACTAGTCTCATCAAATGATTTACAAAATTTTAGGAGAAAGGCTGTGCTCCTCCAGTGATATTTACAATAGTGAAAAGTATGTAATGTGAGTTCTCCTAGCATACTGCAAATGCATTTCAGCTCCTGACTGCTAAAGCAGAGGAGAGCTAATAGGAAACTGGTTACTGTTCTTGAATTATCTGCTCCAGCGACTCCTCTAAGAAAAGTTAATGAAGCCTCAGTATTGTCCAAGCAATACTCTGGTATAGCTTTGGTACAGGGAATGGTTTCCATTGAGTAAATGCAGTATTTAAGCACTTCAGGATGAGTGCAAAAACCACCTAGGGCAGATGGCTTTCTGTTCCATTCCAGTTGGGATTTTGACCTATTTCTATTTTCCTGTTTATGGCAGCAGCAGAATGAAAAATAAGTACATCAAAAAAAGGAAAAAAGGAGAGGGGGAAATGGAACGCTGTGTTTTTAGTGATAAAATCTGACTATGGTTTATATCATCAGATTGCAATGTCAGTATCAGTACACACAAAACTTCCACCAAAAATTTAAAAAAGTGTATTTTTAAAGGCATTCAAAACGGTGACTAACTGGCATCACTTTGGAAGCATTTCAGGAATTCCTTACAGCAGGTTAATGCCCAATTCCCAAAACCTCAGAGCTGCTTTGTTTGCACCAGAGCAGCCCAGCTTACCCAGCGTGGCCAGTTCCAGGGTGCAGTTCTGCAGGGTGTCACTGGTCTGGTTGACCACCAGCACATCCAGCACGATGTCGTACTGATTGACATGGACATAGGCTTCTGCGTACACAGGGTCTGAGAAACCTGTCAGCTGGGTAACCTGTGACACAAGCCAAGGCATTCACCTTCTCAGAAACCAGTTTAGAACACAGAATCATTCAAACAATGACAAAAAATTAAGAATAAAGTACACCCAAATTTATTATTCTTCAATATGGGCCTGCAAAACAAGTAGCTTTCCTTCAAATATCCCCCTGCATGCACACTACAATTATAAACTCTCTCCAGACCAAATGTGTGCTAAACTAGTAAGTTCCTAAAATACGAGCTGTAATGCCATTTATTCTTAAGATGATCAGCAGGACAAAGAAATGCTACACTTAAAATGAAAAGGTAAATTTAAACACAAAGAAGATTCCATCCAGTCTTTCAAAGTCTGGGGGTTTAACTCTTAACTAATGAATTTCTCAAGTGATTTCTTCTCTTTAAACCTCCTTGGCAGGTTTTGCTAATCTGCAGAAAAAAAAGGCATAAAGAGTGAAGTACGGATGCATTGCACTTGGCAGTAGGACACAGGAGCCAAAGAAAGGGGTTAATCACTTCTGGCATCCTTGCTCCATTCCCTGTAAAATTTATTGGGATCTCCAAACCAACAACTCCTAATTTCTTCTCCACATTCCAACAGCTCAGCACTCTCCAAGTCTCCTTCTTGTTCTTTCTCTGCCCATTTGAGAAGGTAACAACTATAAGCACAAACGCTTTTCTTTTTCTCCTGATGGCAACCAGGATATATCTGTGTATTCCCAATCAACCAGCACAGTCTGGTTCATCAGTTCCAGTCTGCAATTCCCAAAGTGATCCCATGCATATATTTAGAGCATAGATCTCCCACTACCTTATTAAGTTTGGAAGCAAGAGGATCAGCAGCCTCTTTCCTCTGTGTGTTTCCCATTGCTGCAAGAAGGCTAAGCTGGAACTGGTCTTCTTTTGAGCTCATTTCATTTTTAGCAGTAAGCTGCATGAAGGAAATGGGATCATCTGGCTGAATTGTCACATTCCTCTTCTCAGATTCTTTCTGCAGGAAGACAATAATTCAAGAATTCACATGAATTCCATTCCTTAGCACAGAAAAAACAGTCAAATAATGGTTGACCTACACAGAGTCAAATGGTGACATTTCTGGGACTAGCTTGGATGTGAACATCTGTAAAAACTCCAAGTGTTTATGGTCACACACTTATAACAGCTCACCTTCTGGGAAAGTTTCTCCTCTTCCAGCTTGGCTGACAGCATGTGAGAGAGGGACTGCCTGCATTCTTTGTTGAAAATGTCATTCATGAGAGGAGAACATTCTGACAAAACTTTCAGACACAATGAAATACGATCCACATCATCATCTGTAATTGGTTTTTTGGGAAGAGAAGACTTTCCCAAGTGGAGAATAGTGGCCATCAGCAGCATAGCTTCAGCATTAAAGGACTGAGAAGGAGCACAAAGAGAATGGAAGAAGGTTATTGCATTTTCACAGCTTTAAAGAAACGTTGACTTCTGATTAACTTAAAAAAAGGTGTGTATAAATCAAGTCGAAACATATCAGAACAGATTACTCAGTATTTTAGCACTTGTTATCTGAAACCAAGCAGAATGATTTAAAAACTCTCTAGATAAAATGGCTGGACAACAGCAGGTCTTGTTTGTAAACAAACTATCATTATTATCCAATCACATAACTGGCAATTCCCTTTGGACTTAACCCATTTTTTCATCTGTTTAAAAGAAAAGAGGCAACAAGCAGCTCTTCCTTGGATGTGAAAACACAAGAGATGACTCACATTTTGTTTCTTCTTTTCCTGAACTAGGGACACATAACGTAAAGCAATCTTGGTTAAAGTTGTAGCAAGGGAAGCTGCAACAAAGAAATCTCCATCCAGCAAGAATCCTCGTAAGGGAGGTCTGCAAAGACAAACGATTCTCAGAAAACTTCAGATGACTTCAGCACACTTCTCTTAACTTTCACACTGTACAAGCTTGAAACACCTCACAATGTTGGGTTTTTTCCTTCTCAAAGTAATTTTCCAGATACATATTTTCACAAGTCACACAGTCATTTCCACATAGACTAGGGAGAGAGAGGTGCAGGAGTGCAAGGTGATATAAAGGGAAGAAACTATTTGAATCTAAAGGAAATACCTCTGTATCCAACTAGAATTGTAAGAGTTTTATATGTAAAAAAATCATAATTAACAAAGTTCTTGTTTTTACAGTAAGCTTTGATTACAAATCCTAAGCAACTGGGCAACTTCCTATGGGATAATATCTAGGTGGGATAATACTTTAAAACAGGAAATTCCCTAAACCACTGAACTCTGTATGAGAGATAACACCACCCAAATAAAAAAAAAAAAAAAGATAAAAATTAACCAAGTCATTCCTGGCCAAGCATGAAATCACAAATACCTGTCTTCTTCCTTTTTGGCAGGTCGGGAACTGCTAAGAGCACTTTGTGTTGCATAAGTGCCCATCTCTGTCACTAATTTTTGGGCTGGACCCACAGACACCTCTTCTTCAGTTTTGAGCTCACCAGCTTCTTTCTTGATCTCAGATTCTACAATTGGGATCTAGAAATGAACAGGAAACAACTGTTACAATTAAAATATATGTTTTTGTTCTACAGAATGTATTAATAAAAATTATCTGCATTACTGAAGATTTTATAAGCAAAAGGTCAGCTACAGTGCATTGGTTTGGGGAGAATTTGAGGAAATAAGCAGATATTGAAATACATAGAGAAGCTTCCTACATGCAATAAAGCTCTCATTGATGAATTAGATTTTGTCAGAGAACTCCTCCTTTCAGAACAATCCAGACTCAAAGTACCTTTTCTTTGCTGTTGGATATAATTAAACCATATTTTAAAGCTGCCATAATTTTCTGAAATAAGGATTTTTCCAACTCTTCTCTTAACAGATATCACTTATTCTCAGTTCAAGTATGCTACTTGAAAAAATGAATAATAAATGCAAAATCCTGCGTTTTACTTAAGATTCCCCGTGCACATGCCATTACACATCACAAGTCCTCAAAACCCTGTTGCATCTTACCTGAGCTTTCTAAAATACCTTTTTCCTAGAAAACCCACTGCATAATGGCAGGAAAAACCAAAGAGGTAGTAACACAAAAACCCCAAAATGCACACACCTCTCCGAGTGATCTGCGAACCTCTGTCATCACACTTTGTATATCTTCCTTCGTGCTGCAATATTCTCCAAGGATCCATAATGCTCCTCGATAAATCCTAGGACAAGAACAATAATTTAAATCATGCTTTCATTATATACTCAAACTAGCACCAAGAAAAGGATTTATGGTCAAGTAATAAAGGCCAGTCTTTACAAATTCAAAAGGACACAACTGGCAAAAGTGGGTTAAATGAAAAGAAATTATCCTTTCAGCCTCAGTAAACCCAAGAACAAGTACATCAAATTAGATCTACTCTCTGCTACGTATTTATTTCCATCTGTGTTAATCCTGACATACACAAAATTAAATTTCATTGCGATTATAATGAAATACTCTACTGCATGTGACTGCAGTAAAAGTCAGCTCTAAATTCTCCATCTAACTGAGACAAACTATTTTTTCCATTATACAGGAGAAAACGAAAAACCAGAACAAGAGTGAAGATTAGGAAAAGAATAGCAAAGCTTCAGAAGCCCTTTCCCCCCCACATAATGAGATTACAATGGAGATGGGATTCAGTTTTCTGGGATTCAGGAGAGTGCTCTTGTGATACAAAGAAATTCTCATATGACTTAACATTTACAGATGTATCAGCAAGCAAAGTTTTTAGAGCCCTGAAAAGTATTAAAACAGCTTTATAGTTTGGAAAGCTCAGACTATGCTAGATTAGGTTTTCTAATAAATGTACAGAGTTGCCTACAAGTGCAAATTCCTCAGGAATTATTTTTTAACAAATACATCACTTTATGTTAGGCCTTAATCAACAATGCTATTTCCTATCAAATGGAATTATCAACTATCAACTATGTTAGAGTAATTAAAATTGAATTTATTTTCTTTATTCAATGCAACAAACACCCAATTTATCTCTTGTACAAGCAGACAAGAAGAAAGTTGTACCTAGAAATCCTCTACACCGAAATATCTCAGTCACTCTCTGTGCGGGTCACAGGGATTTTGGTACACATTTAATGACAATATACATTCAATGCAAGTGAGTCACAGGTGCTCTAAAGTCTATTTGATATCATATTCTGGACTCACTTGACAGATTTGATAGCATGAAAGACTTCAAGCATCTTCTCAACAATGAGAGGTCTGAGGTTATCAAATCTCTGGATCGCTTCCCGCACAAACTCCAGGACATCGGCGGCTGCCGCTTCGTTGTTATCACTAAGGAACTCCATCAGCTGCACAGAAGGGTGAACATCAGCACAAACAAGTTTGTACAATAACACTTCCCTTCTATGCTCAGAAAAATAAAACTCCTTATGTAGCTCCAATGAGAAAAATCTGAAGCCAAACAACCTTAAGTACATTCCAAACAAGGACCAATTATCATATTCCCAAACTATTTTTCTAGTCATAGAAATTATTGCACTTTTAAAAGTCCTCTTCAGTTTATGTTCTTCAAAAATAAAAACAGCCTCAGAAGACAAATACTTACAGCATCAAAAGTCCTATGTTTCTTTAGGAATTAAAAATAGCATTCCTTCTGTGAGGCTCCAGCAATTCTGCAGGTGTTGGGTATAGGTATAACACATTTAATGACAATATAGTGAAATACTTGCATACCACTGGAATAACATTTGCAGCCATGTCTGGGAAGCGAACACTACAGGAATGCAGTGTCCGAACCAGGAGCTGTCTGTACTTGTCTGTATCTTCATGCTCTGTCACATTATTAGTTTTAATCACTTCCTTCTTCAGAACAATCACAAGCTGCAGAGAAGATCAAATCAATTTTTTTTTTAAAGTGATATTTTTCAAAAGAAAGAAAACAGTGTAGTGAATGAAAAGCACATGTAATTTACCTCCTCCACATTTCGTGAAGACACAAGGTCCAGTGCCAGCTGAAGGGTTTTTTTGCGCACTTCTAGATCTGGGGTGCTCAACACTCTGAGGATGTCCATAACTAGATCCTGAAACAATAACAAATAAATTATTTTGCCATTTTAAATTACTTCCTCTTCATACAGTTCTAACTTTCAGTCCTCAATGATTTTCAAAGCCTTTCTGGATACATAATATATGATCTACTGACAAGCAAGCAATAAGCATTAGAACTTCTCAGCGTTCATTTAATACATGCTGCATTTACATAGAAGTCTCCTATGCAGCTACACCATTAAACCTTACAACCAGAACAGCATTTCTCATTGTTAATTCTTATGCAGACAATAAAAGCAGCTAAGTCATAAACATAAAAGTCTATCCAGTATGTTTTTACCAAAAACATACCAACAGGAAACTGAAACTTCACAAGTTCTTCTCTCCATACATTGCAAAAACCTGGAAGCTTTGTTATTGAAGGTTTTTCTTTCCTAAGGCTTGCAGGAAAAAAGACAGCTCACATACCTGCAACACTCGTTCATGGGAGGGATGCTCCTTTAACTCAATCAGCCGATCCAAGACAATCAGTTTCACATTATTATCACTTTCTTTAATAATCAAATCTATGTAGCACTGGGCAGCAGCCTAAAATAAAAAGGATCAAGACCATTTTTTTATCCATGAAGAGGAGAAACTGGAAAATTTCTGAAATTGAGGAAATGCCTCCTTCTTTAGTTTTACTATTACAGCGGCAACTCAGAGTTGGCACAGAAATTAACCTGATAAACAAACTTCAAAAATTTTTGTCCACCATATTACAAAAATCCCACATGAAGGCATCAGTTACAGTACACAACTTATAGTACACAGACTTGACTTCAAATTCAAAGAGTAAGATAGGTTATCTGACATGCTATGGGTCAGCTGTGAAATATGCAACAGGGCACGAAAACCAACTTAAAGAAGTTAGCAGTGTTAGCCTATCCAGATAAGGTTTTAATGACAGCTTCTATGTACAGTGTGTCTACTCAAAAAACTGAGTATGCCAAACCAAGAATGTTGGAATTCCTACTCCCCTCATACTCTAGAAACTATTTACAATGCTGTAAATCTATGCCTAACCCACCTTTTAAATTTCCAAACAAACTCAAAATTTCTAAGCGATCTTAAATAAATAGCTGTATAAATATAAAACTAGGAATCCCAGGTGAATCAGTAATCAACACAAATCTTCATTGCTTTATGATTCTACCCTGAACTGGAATGAGTCATATTCATGAGTAAAAAATTTCCTCCAATCTCTGAAATCTTCAGCTGTAATCTGCTTTGCTAACTAGGCCAAGTAGATTGCAGATTGGTCCAACAGTCTGCTCAGTATTGAAGCTTGTCCCCTACCAAAGTGACATGAAGTCCACTAGCTCCAGGTCTTTTTTTTGTGACCAGTTGGAAGAGATACTTTAGGACAGTGAGAAGTGTCATAAGAGAAGTGTGGCACAGCCCACTTTACTAAAGCTTTCACTCCCAAGTATCAACACACAGCACAGAGCATTCATTTCAGTGCACTAGAAGCTACTGAAGAGCTGAAAACATCACTTTCATACCTTGATTGCTGTGGGTGCACTGGAGAGTGTAACCAGAGTACCTGCAGCCTCATACTTCACTGCAGGACTCGAGGACTGCAGGAGGTTGTAGATGCAGCGAATGAACCGAGCTCTCTCCGACGGATTTGCGTGACAGACCTCGATAAAAGAATGATCCACATTTGACACAACGAAAAGAGCAATTCTACAGCTCACCTGCTCTGCTCTCTCACAGAGAGGAGAAAATTAACCATGAAGTGACAACCTTTTCTGCTGACACAAAGTGTCATTCACAGCTGTAAAAATCTCATTACAAAAGTTCTTCAAACACTGTTCTCAATAACTCTGAGCAATGCTACAGAGTCTTAAAATCTCCCATCAAAAAGAAGGGCAGAGTCTTTAACAGCTTCTGTAAGAGATGCCCTGCTCATGCCCATCAAGACCACTCTGATAATACACTTCCCATCACAGCAAATCTGCTGAAACTTATTGCTCTATACAGTGCACACTTGAGCACTTTAATCATTTCAAGAGACAAATCTTATTCACCTTATTGGTAATTAAGCAATGACATATTCCTTACGTGGACAAGAAGCCAGCTAAATCCCTTTTCCTGTAACATTCTATCCCTTTTTAAAAAACAGTCTAATGCAATTCTGTAAATTAACATGTGCATTTATTTTAAATATGCCACAACATTTCCCTTTTACCTTGTAAATTAGTTCAACAATAACCAGCTGCAGTATGTCACCAAAGGTCTGCACTTGATCAATACAGGTACTCAAATAATCCAAAGCTCGATCCTACACAAACAGAAGATAAATTATTTTACATTATTCAGAGTTTGTTCACTCAGTTGAATTTTAAACCAAAACACATTTTAAAAATCAAAATACAAAACAGCCTTTTGCAATGCTTCAACAATTTAGGAAAACACTGCAGACCTAAAAAGCAAAATAACCCATCCTGTCTATAAAGGGCAAAAAAAGAGACAAACTAGTGGTAATTAGGCACAAAAGGCAATTGCCTGTAGAACAAGTAATCCAAAACACTAAATAGAAACTGCCATTTCTTTCTTATGCAACTACAAAAGCTTTAGAACAGCAGATAAGGGAGCGCTTCTCAGTGTGGTTATGCTCACATTTTTCAGCATCTTCACCAAATAGAGTACTTCTCCTTTAATATAAAGACAGCACTAAATATCTACATTATCAGCACCAAATATCTCATAAAAGTAATAACACTATCATACATGGGGTTCTTTATGAATACAAGTAGTTTATACTACCAACAAACTACTGGCTAGTTACCCAGCATATTTACAATTATTAAACCAAATGACTTTGAGGGCAGGTATCCTTACCTGATCTGCATGAATTAGCATCATAAATGCATTTCTTTTGCAGCTTGCATCTTTCTCGTTCACCAAGAAATCATGGATCAGTTCAGGAGCATCAGGTATAAGATGTTCAAAGTTCCTTTACAAGAATAAAACGTAATTAGAAGAGCTACTGGCAAAGAGTAGAATCCAAGAATGCCCATTAGATAGAGGAGAAACGGCAAACATAAAAATTCTAAACACCACACTGGGGAGTGGTAAGTGTTTGAGTTCTCAAGAGCTCAGGCAGCCATGCAGGACTGTGCCCTGTTTGTGCACGTACCTGTAGATGGTGTAGATCGCCAGGACGGCATTGCGGCGCACGTAGCTGTGCCGGTGCTCCAGGCACGCGCGGATGGCCGGCATCAAAGGTTCCAGCAGCTCTGCCTCCTTCAGCTTGCACAGGAAGCGCAGAGTGGAGCCTCGGATAAACTCGTTGGGGTGCTGCAGATCCTAAAAGCAACAGGAAATGTATTTGAAATGCCAGACTCTCCAGATTAATGCACCTGCCACCTTCACTCAGCTTTCCCATGGTACAAGTTCCCAACATCGCCAACAACACCTCACTGTTTTCTCAATAAATGCTTTCCTAAAGCACTGCTGCCCCACAATATTTAAAAACATGGACTTCTGTGCACTAAAACTTACAAAGCCTGTAGGATTTTGTTTTTTCTGGATTGTATTTGTTTTCTCTGATTTTCTCTGATTTCATGGCTGTGAAAGCTCAGCCTGTGGGCATTCCTGCACATTGGATACAAATTTCTTGTATGTGTTAGCTCATCTCTTTCCAACCCAGGTCCGTAATATCTTTATGAAGGTGTTTCCCAAATAAATCACAATTGTGTCCTTTTATGACCCATGGCTTGTCCCAAGATGCCTGGAAGATAATAACTATCTTACCCCTCACCTTTTATGTTCACTGATAAGGAAACTGCACTAAATTTTTGTTAAGTTGTACCAGTAAAAGAACACAAAACTACTTGGTAGTAGGTCTGCTGCCTACCTGCCGTTATCCAGCTCTGCAGCACTGAGACACAACTGACAGGAAGAAAATGCTGAGCATAAACAATGTTTGCATTTATTCAGTAACACAAAATGATAACCCTTCTATAGAGATCCAGCAGAGGAACACGGTTATATTCCTCTTATTTATGTTATGAAATGAACAAGAGGGTACCTTTCTGTACGCATCACACACGAGGATCATCTCCTGCAGGAGCCTGCCGTCTGGAGTGGTCTTTGGCACAATCTCCCAAAAGACAAGCAGCAGCTTTTTGATAGTATGGTCTTGGAGAGGCAGCACAAAACGTATGATGGTCATCAGGAGCCCAGGCAGCTTCTCACCATTCAGAATCATAATGATTACTTTCTTCAAGGCCTCCGTCTTCAACTTGACATCTCCTTTTTCTAGAGGAGGAAATGAAGTGAGGAAGGCTGACATGTCACAGCTACTTTAACAGGAATATTGATCTTCAGTGTCAGAGTACACAAACCCCTCTGAAGGAGCGAAATACATCCTATCAATAAAATCCATGCCTTTACTTCTATTGAAGCATAAAGAGGAAGCAAGAGGTATTTAAAAATAAGTATGGAATTCAAACTTAGTCTGAGATCAATATATTGGAATCAACAAACTCCAAGGCTGTTTTAATGCTTAAATTTATACCAAGATATTACAATGTACTCTGGTGTCACACACATACCAGATACTAACACTGCTGTTTTGGCCAGTGCATTCCACAGTGCACTGAACAAGTGACAACACAATTTGTTGCTTATTCCAAAAAATTCTGCTCAAATCTGCCTTAGAAATTCAATTTTGCACAGATTGTGGAGTGCACCAAAGCACAAAATAATACCATGAAGTTTCTCAAAACACAGCAAACATAGGAACACGCATCTTTCAGAACTCAACAGAAAGTAAACATCAAACTGACTTGTTTTAGCTTATAAAATGCAAACAATACTCTAGGAAAGGCACAATGAGAGAATACTTCAGGTAGGATGGAGTATCCTTCAAGCACTGCCAATACTTGCCTAGGTCATTTTTTAAGCTGATTTCAGAAGGCGGCTCTGAATCCATGGGAACGTTGATCAACGTGTAACACACGTTCTCTGCAGCAGTCATGGCTCTTGGTTACAGGAGTTCTCTCAAGGGAAGAATTATTTTCACACAAATCTCAGACAACCTAAAAACCAAGCAAACAAAGACATCCAAAAGTTAAAAGATTTTAATAACAAACACAAAAACATTATTATAACTGACTTAATGGCTTGAAGGGATTGCTGAATTTCTGGATGCAAAAAGCCTTCTTGCTTTGCTGTTACCCTAAAATATTCCTGTGAGCACCACAAAGATGAAGAGCATGATATTTTTCAGAGACAACAGAAAAAGAACAAAATCTTTCCAATATTTTGGGCACAGTCAGGAATAATAGAAGTGTGCAGGACACCTGACTGAAACCAAATCCATGCAATAGTTTCTCCCTCCTGCAGTCATTCCCTGATCCCAGTTCTGTATTCCCACGACCCTCCTTGCACTCCTGTGCCCCTCCAGGTGAACGACCCAAGCTGCAAAACCAGCTAAGAAACTTCACAGAAAAAAAAGAAAAAATAAAAAGATAAAGTTCTGGACTCAATGAACAAGTTGAATCAGTCTATGGAGGAAGATTTGAAGAGGAGCACAAGATCCAAGAGAGCAAAAACCATGGATGGGAGAAAACACAATGTGATGGAGAGAGAAGCATTTTACCTGCCAGGGATCATCAGATCAGCTCAACTCTACTGTCTCCACTAGACACTAATGAGGAAATCAAGCCTTTTTATGGTGAAAAAGGACAAGGCTACAGATCTATCAAAGCTACTGTTTCCCTGGCAGTCCAGGTAATGAAATCTGCTATTAAGCTCAATTCTCATTCTCATGTTTGTTTTTTCCTTATATAATAGATATCTAGAATCAAATCAACCTTTTTGCTGTATCAATCCTCATTCACATGTTTGTTTATTCTTTATATAATAGACATCTAGGATCAAATCAAATCTTTTTATTCTATTTCTTATGTAATGAAAAATGCTCAAGCTTGAGCTTGCTTGGCTGATGCAGTGATACTACAGTGGCAAGCACAGCAAAGAAAATTGTTACTGTTTATTACATGAGCAACTGTGTACTTTCTACAGAAACTGTGTCAAAATAAATCAGCCTGTATTGATACTAATTGTCTGGAAGTCTTAGGTGCCCTTTTGTCATCAAATGGGCACCTAGAGAACCTCACCTGCTCCCTCCTTGAGGGAGCAGAGAACTTGTGCTGCCTCCTTCCACACAAGAAAACAACTCACATCAATCAGCACCCCAAAAAATAACTGCAATACAAATTTTTAAGGAAACATTCCTCTTTCCGTTATGAATTCTGTATTTTAAGGCCAAGATCACTCAAACTTGTTGCTTACAAATATCTACACAAACCACTTGTTCATGGAATGACTGGATGTGGGACTCAGTGCCATGCTCTAGGTGACAAAGGCAGTGATCAGTCAAAGGTTGGATTCGATGATCTCAGACGTCTTTACCAACTGTTTTCTTGCCTCAGCAGCAGCTTTTTAACTTACTTTTCCCATGTTGTTACACAGAATTCCTGCCTCAAACCCTGCAGCCAGCACCTACACCTATAACTCACACAGACCATAAAGTAGATCCTTGTGAAAACATACAAAGACCTCAGCTGCAGAAATTTCCAAAATCACAGTCAAACAATTCTCTGAAATGTGATAAATGAGTGCAGTTTGGGCTCTGAAAAGCAGCAACGAAAAACAACTCTCCTGAAACACAGAGCTGGGAGATTTGGCAGGGAGAACCACCACCCGGTTTTCCTCCTTGCAAGGCACAAAGGCTGGAACTCACTTTGATGGTTGAGAGCCCACAGGGACACAGATGTAGGTGCTGTTTTAACCCTCCAGCAATAGTATCTCTGTCACCTGTGGTGAGTCACAGAATGTTCGGGTCGGAAGGAACCTTAAAGATGAATTCACTCCAACCCCCTGCCATGGGCAGGGACACCTTTTACCAGATCATGGTGCTCAGAGCCCCATCCAACCCGGCCTTGAACACCTGCAGGGTGGGGCACGCACAACTGCTCCGGGCAACCTGTGCCAGAGCCTCGGCACCCACGGCCATCGAAAGTTACAGACTTTAGAGAGCCCAGGAAGAAAAAAAAACCAGCCACGCCTGCTCCCACCTACACCCCCGGGGAGCCCTTGGGAGCGGGGGCACCTAATGAACCCAAACCTTGAGAACGCACCACTTTACTGGTGCACAGCTCTAATACAGAGTGTTCAAAATGCTGACTAAAAAATCCCGACAAATTTCGAGCCAACTGAGGGATATTTCTCCCTTAATATCCCATTTCCTACTTCCAGTCCGAACTCGGGCATTTGAAGCTACGAGGCAAAACTTCCCCCAGTGCCGGCTACGCCTGCCACTGCCCTGAGCAAACCTGGAGACCCGCAGCCCCCTCCGGGCCACAAACCCTCCCGCACCCGCCCCGCGCCCCGGGGCCCAGCGGGAGCCACCGGGAAGATGCCGCCGGGGCCCTGAGGTCTCGGGCCTTGCGGCGCTCAGCGCAGAAGCGGCGCCCGCCGCTTCCCCCGGCCCCGTGAGGCCGCCGCGGGCCGGCCGTGCGGCTCCGTACCGGGGGGCGGTGGGGTCGGGCCGGTCCCGGCGCGGAGCTGAGCCCGCGGCGCTGCCGCTCCGGCGATGGCTGACGTGGAGCCGCGCCCGCCCCGGCCACATCGCGCGTACGGCGGCCGCCGAGGGACACGCCCCGCGCCTGCGCGAAAGGGGCGGGGCCACCGCGAGGGGCGGGGCTATAATTGTGACGTAGTGACGGGGCGGGGCCATTGTGTGACGTCACTGCGCCGAGCGGGCCTTTCCAGCGGGAGGGATCGGGGACATCGGGATGCAGGAAAACAGTGGAAGAAACCAAGATTAAAAATAGATTAGATAGATTAGATAGATAGATTAGATAGATAGATAGATAGATAACATTAAAAAAAGAATAAAAGGGGTGTGGGAAATGGTAAAGAGGAAAATAAATAAGAAAATAAATGGGTGGGGGGAAAGTTGTTGACAAAATTAGGAACTGGAAAATAGATTACGGGAAATGAATAAAAGAGAAAATTAAGAAAACAAATGGGTGGGGGAAAAGTTATTATAAAAATTAGTAAGGGGCTGGGAAATAGATTATAGGAAATTAATACAAGAGAAAAATAAATAAGAAAACAAATAAATGGGTGGGGGGAAAGTTATTGTAAAAATTAGTAAGGAACTAGAAAATATAGTACGAGAAATTAAAAAAGAGAGTACATAAATAATTAAGGGAAAAACAAAGGGGGGTAAAAAGGAGAGAGAAAAAACAATGGGGGACAAACAGGGAGGTGGAACAACAAGGGGGGAAGGAAGCAAGGGGAAGGAAAGGAAGAGAAAAAAACAATGGGAAAAATAAAGGGGAAAACATAACAGTGAAAAAGTAATTAAGGGCAAAAATGAAAATGTGTAAGGGGGGGAAATGAGTAAGGAGGGAAATAAATAAGTAAAGGAGTAAATAAATAGAAATATAATAGGGAAAAACGACAATAAAAATAAATATAGGAAAAATAAAAGCAGCTTTGTCTAGTGCTTAAAAACCAGCTATGCAGCCCTGACATTAATGTATTGCTATTCTCATGACTGAATTATTTGTATGGATTCAAGACAGTATTTAAAGCCTGCTCAAAACAGCACCATGATTTATTCATTTTTGTTCAAGAAATAAGCAATTATAAATTATTAATCTGCAAGTTTCAGGCCTTTTTTTTCTTCAAGTACAGTGAGCAGGCTATCAGGTCCCTATGTGGGTCTACCCCAGAATATTGTTTCTTATAATTTTCAATGCAATCATTGGAGAGAATAATTATATTAGAATGATACAACATAGAAAAGACTGAACTAGTTTGTTTAATACAGCATCACACCCAGGAAGCACCAATTCACTGGGCCTCCCTGGCAGATGCTGCTGGGGAAGTCCTTGTTAGTCCCAAATTTTGTGGCATTCAGCTCAAATCCAAGGAGTACAAGGTGCAGATGAAGCTGAAGGGACAAAGCCCTGAAGAACCTGTTCATTCAGCAGCAATGCACAAACTCCACAGTTCAGCTCAGTAAACCTGTATGGGAACTTCTGGTGGTTTTTGGTTACTCCAATTCAGCCCTCAGTGAGCTAAAAGCCCTATTCTGCCCCAAGGCTGGCTGATGGCTCTAAAGAAACACTGACAGTTTTAAATCCCCCCCAAAAACCTGACCACAAGGTGGTTGTCAGCTTTGTGCTTTCTTCAGCCTCATAACCACAAATGCCTTTTCAGCTGGGGCAAGCTGACAAAGGGAAATGCTGCTCCCTGTTTGTTCCATGACTTTTTTATGGTTTCACAGGCATTTTAAGATCCACTCAGTTCTATGTAGTAAGCAAACACTCACTCTGACACATGGTCAAACACACAATGGCACTGGTATTTGTGAATAGGTGTTTTTTCAGACTAAAAAAAACCCAAACTCACAGCAGAGTCAGAGAAAGTGATTTATTTCCACTTGTCCTTATGAGTTAAAGACAGTATCTTTTCTTTATAAAACAGTATCATGTACTATTTAGAAAATGATTACACCTTTCTTGTCCAAGCAGTTACACCCAGATATGTCCTCCTGTCTATCTTTTAAGGATACGTGGGTTGGTTGGTTTCTTTCTTTACAAGCAATCCTCAGAATGTAGCATCAGAAAACATATATAGGTGAGGATAAAGTTACCAGCAAATGGATAAATGTTCCTGGATAATTATACATTAACAGAGGAACTCATCCACCAACTAGTGCTCCATTGGCTCCTCTGCCTTCTCCACAGCTTCTTCAACAGGTGGGACCGGCTTAAAGAGAGAAAAGAAACATTTTAGGAAGGCAGAAGACAACACTTGACAAATCAGCTTTATCCCCATTGGAGCACCACAAGTGGTGAATGCAGCTCATGTCAGCCAACAGCTCACAAATTACTGTTATCCAAATTAAGCACAAGCAGGACACAGTTGGTAATTAGGAGACTATGGAGGCGTCATGCAAAGGGTATGAGAAACATATGCAACCACTTCTGTTGTAAAACAGTGAAAATTCATACTTGGTCAGAGATAAGGAAAGAAAATGACACTGAAACAGCCTGGCATAAATTCAGCATAAATTGATTTAATAAGCATCTGAGTTACCAGTTAAGATTATACAGTGTTCATATAGTAATTAAATATTTTAAAAATCGCCTTCCTAAAACTCTGCTACAGTAGAGTTAAATTTATTTTAAACACAATAGATAATATCTAATTATTGTCTTTCAACTAAGCCTATTTATTTATATCTGAACCACTCACCTTTCTCTGTGGTCTCTCCTCAAGACCTTCTAGGAATGGTGCTACATCATCATCATCATAGATGGTAAACTCCATGTCTTTGCCCACAATTCCAATTGAAACATTCTGTCAAGCAAAGGGTTGGAAGAAGTGAGAAACATTTTCCCACAATTAACTTTGGCTTTACAGCTTTCACTTACAAAAGCCATCATGTTTCAAAATCTTCTAAGTAAAGCCATTCAAGTGCTTCAATTTCTTTCATTTTGCTTTCTTTTTTATGACACAATTTCTCCAAACCGCCTATTTTCATCTCATTTTGATTTTCAGTTTTTTAAGACTTCTAAAAACATGCTGAGCTAAGAATAAAAAACATGGAAAATGGTAGATCATTGGATAGCCTTAGAATTTTCTTCTTCAGCTGTTCCTCAATTCATTGTCAAAAGTTTGTGCAGCTTTGTGATGCTGGATGCTCTATAAACTGTTGGTGGATTACCTTCACTCACTGCCCAGGTGAATTACTGACTGTGCTTACAATGCAAAGCTGGGATTCTACAGCTGCATCTTAAACACTGATCAAAGCTTAAAATAGAGTGAAGCCACCAGGTAAACAATGTCTTATTCAGTGAAAGCATCATTTTGTGAAGAAACTTAAATCTGAGATGAACACAGAACAGCAGATAAACTGGTGATGTGAAATGAAGATGGTATTATCTACCAGTATTCAGCTTCCAAGCTTCAGTGACAGCCTTACTTCACAAGAATTTTGTCACAGTACTTTCAAGTAACAAGGGCAAAGGAAACCTAGGTCTTACTTTGGTGGTCAGATCCTGTTCAGCAGGAAGAGTTTCTCTCAGGGCTCGCAGTCCATGTTTAACTAGCTCATTTAGATTACCTTAAAATGGAATCAGAAAAACATTAACAAACTTTATGGTATTATCTCTAGACACTCTTTCCACTTCTTCTTAATCCTAGTTGACAACTACAAATTCAGCTTGGTCAACCTATCTGCTAGAGCTCCTCTCCTTTCTAAGCAGAGTTGGTTATAAAAGCTTGCCTTGAGAAACGAGCCCTCCTCTATATTTGAGGTCAAGTGCATCTGTTTTTGACCTCTGCCTTGCCTTCAGTGATATCCAAGTTTTTTCCCCCCAGGCAGGTACTCAATGTTTCCTCAACATCGTCCCATACAAAAATAAATTCACCACTTTAAATGCAGCACCTAAATATTTGCCCTGACATACTAACCCTGCTCTGCTTTGGAAACAATTACACTTTCCTTGGGTTAAAAAGGGCAAAGGCTTTTTACGTTTTTTACAGCTTTTCTGAGCACAGCTTCTCTTTCCTTTAGATGTAATAAACATCCACATGTTAAAACATGAAAATCTCAACCACATTCTCTACAATTTTGTCTTCGTGTACATTTACAGTTATGCCAGACTTGGCTCACAAAATTTATCTTCATCTCACTAAATGCAAAAGGATGGAGTGGCAGCAGGAGATAAACCACAGAATTCATAAATACCAGTGTGTAGAGAGAGTTCCATTACTCACAGTCAGTGAACTCAGTCATGTGCCTCTCCAAGTAAGTTCGTGCTGACTGAGAACGAGCACCAATGGACATTGCTTTGCAGTCAAAATAGTTTGCAGAGGGACAAGTCTGGAAGATGTGAGGACCCATATCCTACAAAGAGAGAAGAAAACAAATTTATAAATTCACACCAACTCTGCTGCTGGAACATGAAATTTTCTAGAGTTTTGCTTCATGGTACATCACACCTACATGTGTGCCCAGAAACATATTTTATATATGTTTTATACTGCTGATCATATCACTGTTCTTATGCAATTCCTTCAAAACTGTTGCATAGAAAACCCCATAACAATAATTTTAAAAAACCCAAAACCCTCTTTTTATCCACTTTGTTCATCTGCAGCTTTTAAATGGATAGGATGGCTGGCACATAAAAGCGTTTCTTTGTGCTACAAATTGCACTTCATGGCTTGCAGCAGGTATTTTACACACATTCTGTCTTATCTACAAAAAAGTAAAAACTTGCTGTGGACTAAACTACACCATCCAAAATTTCAGGCAATATCATAATTTCCTCCAACCATTCTCATGTCAACAGTCTTGAGGACAGAGATTCTCTGTGTGTTGCATTAAGAAAAATGTTGTTGCTAAACAAGTGAGAGAGAGGCCAGCAGTGATTTCCACATCCATTTTTTTACTGGAAGTCTTTAAAATAATAGTTTGTAAGCATCTGAAACCAATAGCAAAATATTTACATAAACAAATTTCATTTTTGCACCTAAAAATACTCGGTAAGTGTAGGTAGGATTAGCTAGTAATTAACACTTCTGAGTTATGTTTTAGGGTAAGATACAGAAAACTATTTCCTAATTCAGAGAATTTTGATGAGTCTGCTTCTTCCATCTTTCCCTCTGAGCATCTAGTTGTTACATAAAGTTTCCCTAAGCACATTTTCCTGCAGATCAGTAGCAGCCAGAGCAGCTTACTCACATCATAGCCTGCGATGAGCAGTCCTACTCCATAGGGCCTCCTGCCGTAGCGCTGAGTTGGAATCTGGGTTTCTTAAAAAAGCTAAGGAAACAATCTCCAAATTATATGATAATTACCCAAGAGTTTTCCTAAACCAAGCAGAGATGGACCAAAATGTATCCTTATGGGATGTTCTCCACAAGTATACACAAGCAGTGTGAACAAAGAACTGTCCAGTAAATTTCTTCAACTTCTAACTTATGAAGGAGTAAAAAGCTATGATAGAATAACAATTGTACATAAAAAAGGATACTGCTTCCAATTAGTGACACTAGGCGAGAAACTGGAAGAGGTCTATCAAACACGAATCTAGAATCCAAACACTCTTGACGCATGAAATTGCTAGGGAGCAAAAACAAAAAAAAAAAATTAAAAATTCAAATTAGTGCATAGATCAAAGACACAGTGAAGTTTTGTCTCAAGGCTCGTCTGTTAAGGTAAGCATTTTGTTTCAGCTCTGCTCATTGAGCAAAAGGGTCAAAGGCTTTCCATGATTTCATTTCTACATGACCTATCATTGTTATTGAGTAAGTTGACCACAGGTTTGATACAGTATAAACTGGGTATTTCAGCCATACAAGTGCAAAGAAGGTAGAAGTTCACGCGGGCAAGAGATGAATCCTCTGGAAAAATGGCAAGGTTAAATGGCAACACTGCTTTGTGACACTGCAGCAATTAAAACTCATTTCAGAAATCCTTCCCATCCCTTCTGATCAAAGTTGCTAAAAGCAAGCCCCCCCTGGAGCCCACACAAACAGCACTGTATGTGTTTAATAACTTTCTCAAATGGGTGTACACAGAAGCAGCTGCCAGAGGAAAAGATGTGATGGAGTTTCTCAGACTGCTTGGAAACCCTATCACACTGAGAAAACCAGACAGGACTGTTTTACTTGTAACAAAACCAAAGAGCAAAATTTTAGGCCAAACAAATGAGATTTCTGCCAACAAGTTAAAAACCTGCCAGAATTTCATGCTGAGGTCTTTGGCATAATACAACAAAGCAGCAACTCAAGACTAATCCTTAGCCAAGCAGAAAATGTCATTTGCAATAGTCTGAATGAACTTTCCCTCATTATTGCAGCAAGTCAGTATGCAGTATGTCAACAAGCAGGATACTCACCACAAGAGTCTTGCATCGGCAGTAAGTCCAGCAATTGAGATACCAATATGGTTGTCAACGTACAGGATTTTTTTCTGATGAGCTGCCAGCTCAGACTGTGCTCTCTGTGCATAAAAGGAGAAAGCTATGTCTCAAACTGAACAGTCTGCCAAGCACTGTGGAGAAATCTGCTAACATTTATAGCAAGAACTGAGTACGTTCATGAAACAGTAAAAAGAATAAAAATTAAATTAATAAACTTGCAACAGAAGACAAGAAAAACCTAACTCCAGTTCTCTCAGAACAAAAGAAAGAACAGACACTCATTCAAGTTTTGAGGAAAGAAAGGAAGAGATTTACTGCTTAATAACAAATGAGAAAAAAAAAAAAAAAGAGGAACACATTTGTTAAAGGAAAAAATTCTTCCACTCATTTCTTTCCCCATTTTGTGAAGATCTGCGTTGCATAGGTACTGGAAATATTTCAGTACTCAAGCAGAGGGAATCTGCAATTGCATTTACATTACATGTCTAAGTACAGACTGCACAAAACTAATTTGCCAAACCAAAACTTCTCTATGAACCTTACTGTCCCCACTGAGACCAGAGTCCAGAATTACCTTGAGAGCCACCAGGACAGCATGTGTTTTTGACTTCAGCCCCACAGTAGCTGAGCCTTGTTTCACAGCTTCCATGGCATATTCTATTTGATGAATTCGGCCCTGCAAAAACAAGTTGAAGGTTGTCAGCCACTCTCTAGTCAATCCTCTGAATCAATCACCACTGGTTTGCATTTTCAGACCTTTAATTCCCCAGTGGGGACACTCACTGCATAACAGGTTAAATCAGTATGTGACTCAAAGACAGACACAACTTCCAGCTGAAGTTGGGCACTTAACTTGTAATCAGATTTGCTGAAGAAATGAGTCTTATGCAATTGTTGTGTCTCACCAGCCATTCCCCAATAACTTCTGAACAAGTTATTGGCCAACTGCAGTCAAGTCTGAAACAGGAGTAGAGGTCTCAAATAAAGTGAAGTCCCTGCAAATTCTGCAGAGGTGGCCAGTCCATGTAACAGAGCCACTGAGGTTTTCCCATTTTCAGCCCATGTCAGACAGCCAACATGGGCACTCCTATCCTGCAAGCATGGACACCATGGAGCTGCATCCCACCAGCTGGGAAGGAGTGGAATGCAGTAGCTGTCATGGTGGATGTGCAAGGGATCTACAGGATACCACTTTCCCATAGGTTGTTGGGGATTTTTGGCATAAAGTTCTTTATTTAAGTCTACAAGAAAGACCCTAATGTGGAATTTCATCACCTGTTACAACTGGAATTTCAGTAACATAGGATATTTCCTACCCAAGAGCAGCACTACATCTGTGACCTGTCCAACATAAATTTGTCAGCTGTCAGAAATAGCATGCAAGACTGTAAAAATGTGAAACCACTTCAGGTTTTTTTACTCTCTTATTTCCTTTTCTTTACTGCCATATTTGAAAACATCTCCCAATAAAGTATGATTTGCTCCTTATTAACAGTGCCAAAAACTACTATGGCATCACATGACTGCCTCACCTACAAGAATGGATGAAGCAGCAATTGCATCACTGCAGCAAACTTATGTTGTTGATGATTTTGCAATATCTGCTGAAAGTGTCAATACAATGTTACAGTTTTAAAAGTAACTTTAAAAGCAACAGATAAGAAAATTAAAGTTTGTGACACAGAATCTGCCAGAGAAACACAATCATTAAAATGGATGAAAACACTTCAAAGGCACCTACACCTATCATGGTATTGATTGGCAATAAAAGGGAAATATTCAAGGTTGTCTTCATGGAGAATGGAAAGAACATTCTCTGTTGCACTATGGAAAGTCTATCTCACATGCAATAGTACAAATGAAGAATTTCAGTAGCAATACAAACCCACAAACCAACGATACATTAAGTTTAAACTAATAAAATTTGCTACTTGCATTTTAAACAAATCTCTAGTTTTGCTGAATATATAAACTAGTCTTTTTCCAAGGCTCTGTTTTTTGTAAGTATCCTGTCTTAAAATATCCATAGTGAGAGAAGAGGCAATATTAAATACATCAGCTGACAGAGGCTTTTAAAATTCCAGGATATTTATTATCAATACAACCTGTGTAAGTTTCTGAACACACAGTGTATGTTTTCAGTAACAATACTCAGTGTGCAACTGATTCCAAGGGAATAAAATTTCAAATTCAAATGCAGATGTCACTCGAATCTCCCAATTATAAACTAAATATGTAATTTTCCATATTATCTACTGGACAGAAGAGAGAAAAGACCTAGCAATGGCCCAACATTGGGGAGACTGAAACTGTTTCATGCTTTGTGCACCACACTTACCAAATTACTGTAGCTCTGTAATTGGATCATAGAGTCATGGAATGGTTTGGGTTGGAAGGAACCTTTACAGGTCATCTAGTTCAACCACCCCAAGATGACAGCACTTCTTTTGTACCTCACAGGCACATTTAGAAAACGACTGCTTTAAGCACCTGGAGGGGACAGGGCCCAGGTAAGCACCACTCAGGTTCATACATCAGCAGGCAGGGACGTGCTGAGGGCTTTTTTGGACACCTACAGCCTACAAAGGGAAAGAGGAGCAGTGTGCAGGAAGCTTCAGGCACACAACCTCTGAACACAACCTCTGTGATGGTAATACCACAGCTGTGAGGTGGAGAAAACCCAAAAAGCAAGTTAAAACCCCAGTGAGCAAGTATATAAAGATTTACCTGCGGGCTCCAAACCGTGACATCATTGTCATACTGGTTGCGGAACTAGAATGAACAAAGTAAAACTCATTAGTGTCTCTAATAAGCTAACAGAGTGCTCCTGAAGGAGGCCCTGGTTGTTTCCACAGAATCCCAGCACCACAGAATCCCAGAATCAATAAGGTTGGAAAGACTTCTGATACATCGAGCCCCATCTATGACTGAACACCACGCTGTTAACTAGACCACGGCACTGAGTGCCACATCCAGTCTCCCTAAACACCTTCAGGGACGGTGACTCCACCACCTCCCCGGGCAGCCCATTCCAATAAACACCCTTTCTGTGAGTAAGTTCTTACTTCGTTAAATTCCTTTTGTCAAACCGTTAGCTGGAAGGGACGTGTGGAGACCATCCAGCCCCAGCCCTGTGCCAAGGCAGGGTCACAGGAGCAGTGACACAGGAACACATCAGGGGGGTTTCAATGTCTGCACACAGGGAGACTCCAGGATCTCCCTGGGGAGCCCTCCCAGCGCTCTGACACCCGCAGTGTAACAAAGTTTTTCCTCACGTTGAGGTGAAACTTCTTTGCTCTTTGTCCTGCCCCTGGGCACCCCTGAAAAGGCTCAGGCCCCACGCTCTTAGCCCGCCCCTGAGATATCTGTGTGCATTGAGGAGATCCCTCCCAGCCTTCTCTCCTCCGCACCGAACAGGCCCAGCTCCCGCAGTCTCCTCCAGACAGAGATGCTCCAGACCCCTGGAGAGACGGATCCCCACAGGGCCTCGGCAGTCTTTGTCCCAGGACCGAAGCAGGGCCCGCTCCGCTCCCATTCGCTTTCACCGGGCAGCGAGGCCCAGTCCCGCCCGCGGCCCCGCATGGCCCGGGAACTGCTTACTCACGGGCCCGCTCCCTGCCGCCCGCTCTGCCGGCTGCCCCGTGCGGGCTGGGCAGGCCGGGCAGGCGGCGGCGATCCCCTGTCCCTGCCCGTGCCCCCCGTCCCGGCCCGGCGGCCCTCACCATCCTGCTGCTTCCCGGAGGCGGCGGCGGCGGGCGGCGCGGGGCAGCGAGCGCTGCGGGCGGGGAGCGGGCAGGCAGCGCCGGCCGAGCGCCGAGTCACCAATGGGCCGAGCGCTGAGTCCGCGATGGGCCGAGCGCCGAGTCAGGATGGGCCGAGCGCCGAGCCCTCGATGGGCCGCGCGTGCGCACTGCCTCCCGGGCCGGGTCCTCACACGCCGGTTCTCAACGACCTACATTGTTTTGTTATTTCTGAGCGTTCTGGTGGATTAAAAAAAGTGTATTTGGTTCGGAAACGGCTTCCGCTTTTGTGTGGCCACAGCATATGTAAACATTGTATGAAGCGAGGTGAACGGCTCTCGGTCTGACGGAGCTTCCCATATTTCTCTCCTCCAGTCCATTCCCCAATAACTTCCTGCAGCGGTGAGGGACTCCCGAGAGCTCCATTCACCCTCCCACGGTGACAGAACGGCACACAGACATTTCCTCTCCTTTTGGCACAAACCACATTGGTTTTCATGGAGCTCTAAGCCAGGACTCCCCATTGATCTGTACTTGCCCCGAGTCGTGTCAGCTGCCGCGATTTTAGCGACAAAAAGGTCCCAAAACTTGGTGGAGAATATCCCTAATAGCTGCATAAATTGAAGCTATATGAACTGTTGTAGGTTTATTAAACAACAAGCCAAGTACTTTCCCGAGTAATCTTTCCCACTTCATTAGGCGGATGGAACAAAACACAGTCAAAGCCGAGCTCCCCAGATGTCCAGCTATCACAAATTAATTCTCGGGAGGGCGGGCTGGGGCCGCGGGTGGAGCAGGAAGGGCGGCAGGGACAGAGCTCCTGCTGGAGCACAGCTGCTCGGTATTCCCAAGGCAGCAACAAGAGGATGCCGCAGGCGGGAATAATCTCTGGAACGGGGAAATGCTTACCGTGGGAGGAAGTCATTCACTTCCTTCTGGATGCTCCTTGTCGCCCTTTAGGCTCAGGACGAGACCTCTGCAGGCTCTACTCTCTAAAGCCAGGATTGGAGGTGTATGTCTGATTTCATCTCAGTGTTAGAGAACACTCACCCTATTCCTCGTCGAAGTATTTGAACTGAGGGTGCAATGTGTCGATTCAGAAGGTGAGAAAGGCAAAACCAACTAGGCAAAATCAAACAGCTCTTTTTCAGATAACAAAGGCATCACACCAGAAAGGAAGCATTTTGCATGTATTACGAATTTAATTGCAGAGCGAAAAAGTGAATGACAAGCAGCAATAAATATATTGCATCGAGGCATTACATTGTAAAAAAAGTACAGGACTGAAAAATAAATCTAAAACTATCCTCACATTTGAATGAACTACTTACTAAAAAACCTAAGTTAGGAGAAAATAGTATTTTCTCCGTTTTATTTTCACAGTTGGCAACCCGATAACCAGGATGACTTCAGAGCAAGTTCAGTGGTCAGTGATGTCCAAATGAAATGTAAGGAATTATTAGGAAGGAGAACAAAACATAAAGCATTGCTGTGTCACTGTGTAAATCCATACAGCATCTGACACCATTGAACACTGGTCATGACTCTTGTTTCCCACCTTGAAATGATGTGGCACTGGGAAAAGTAGAAAGAAGGATTCAGATTATGGAATAGCTTCATATAAATGATGACAGCAAGGAGTAGAAATCCTCAGTCTAAATAAGAGATAAACGAGGAAAGGCTTTGAACTCTTGCCAAATCACAGCTGGCACAGAGGTGCTGAATGGATTCAAGGCTTCTCTCTGTCCTGCAGCTCTGGTACGGGTGTCATTAAAAGCAACAGGTTCAAGCCAAGCCAAGGGGGTGTTTCTGAGTCATGTCATAGCTGTGCTGTGGAAACCTCTGCACCTGAACACATCGTGGCCTTTTGGTTACGTGTTGAGAGAGCAACTGGACAAATTCACAGACTGGACAACTTTCCAATGCTGCTGCTACAATGTTTGAGCTAAGGGCAGCAGTGAAAGCATAGCTAACCTAAACCATGCATATACAGTCTCAAGAGAAACTAATGAGCCTGTTTCATTCTATGCTGTGTTTCCAGCAGAGTTATAAACAGCATCTGACATCTGAGCGATGACAGGCACTGCTCTGCAGAGATTAATGTACAGCAACTGAAAGGCAAGGCCATTATGCCTCCGCTTCTGCTGATTCACGAGAGGAAACAACATCCCTGCAAGTCCCCTTTTGGGATACCACTCACCATCAGCACACATTAACCCCTGTGTGCCATGCTCCTGGAGTCAGATGGAGTTTTTTGGCAGAAGACTGGCTCCTCTGAGGTCAATGGTAACATTCTGGGAGTGCTCCCAGGGGCTGCATGTTGTGCTGCTCGGGCACAGCAGTCTGCCAAAGGAGAAGAAAGAAAACTTTTGTGCCAGAGTAAGAGACAGACTGAGTGAAGGCAGCGTCTCCATCCCGTTGGAGAAGGGGAAGGATAGATCCCAGGGAGATCACAGAGCCACTCCTGTCAGATGGACAAGTGGTTGCCCACAAATAGCAGTGCTGTCATAATGTGTTCAGGACTGAGCATTTTGACTAAGTTATTTTGAGAACTGTTTTACTGCCTTGACCATGTGAACAATCCATCTTTGGATTTAATACAAATCCAAATTGGTAAGAGATTTGCTTCATTAATAAATATATGGTGACAAAACTACTTTATTAGAAGCCTTGGTGTTATGACATACATAGTATTTGATGGCATTTTCATCAAGTAGGTTAAGGCTAAAAAAAAACATTTGACAGCTGCTATAAAGGTACATACTTGTCTTTAGAATCATTTAAAGACAATCTCAGAAGTTCTTGCAAAGAAAAAAAATCTATTCTTTTGTATTAATGATGTAAATAGGAAACAATAACCTCTATATAAATTATACCAGGTGTCTTTCCTGTTCTTTTGCTGGTTAGTAGAGGTGCAGACATTTCAGTCTCTATGACAAACTTGCATTCATGTTGCCAAAGGCATTTTTTACCATTTTTAAACCACTGGCCAATTTAAATCACTGGAATATTTTGTCACGAAAGATGTCAACTACGCGCATTTTAAAGTCTACTCCTAACTTTTTTTAATCCATAGCTTTTGTGGACTGACGTCAGTTGGCCTTTTCAGGACAGGCCTACAGGGCAACTAACCTTGCTTGATCATCAAAGCTGGCTAGGAAAGACCAGGCAATGCTGAAAGCAGGCTTAAATAATCCCTGTGGAAAGAGAACTGCAGGAAAGAGTCTGGCTCTTTCTGTCCAGTTCTGGAACAAACAAGAGCATGAGGTTCAACACATCAGAGCTGTTGTGGCATATCCTGCTCATGGAAATAGTGTTTATTTGTAGGTTCTTGTTTGAAAGGAAAAAAAATATATTTGGAGATAAATTTAGATGGATGTTATTGCTGGAGCTGAAATTTATTTCTTCATTCTGAGTGAGGAAGAGTTTCTGTATAATATGCTTTTATTGTACAAGAAAAATGTATTTTGAGCTGTAAATTGCTTGCTAGTCTAGAAGTTATGATTTAAACAGCATACACAGGATTGTCTGAGTCATCAAAATACAACCAAAGAATTATTATCATAATTTATGGAGAATTATGAAAGATATTGTTGCAGTTATCAGAAAATCTGCTAAGCTTTTCATTTCAATGAAAAAGAATGGCAGTTATTAAGTTTCTGTGGATAGAAGATCCATTTCAGTGGGCATATAGCTGCATAAGCTCTTTCAAATGCATTAACTGCTCTGTTGATTCATATTGTTTGAACTATTTTTGAGTACACCTGAATCAAAAGCAACCTTCAGCAGTGGATATATAACATTTTGAGACAGAATGGTGAACAGATTCACTAATAAACACTATTTTTGTCAGGTTCAACATTTCTCCCTAAGAAAGAGTCATCACTGATAGGAAATAACAGCGTGGCACAGAGATAAAGCTGTGAGACCACTAATGGATCCCATTTCCTTACCACCAACAGGGTTGTCATATTAAATTAATGACTAGACAAAGTATTACCTTCTTACTTATGCATTTATGTGCCATAAATATTTTACAATGAGTGCTTATATGTAGATCACACAATAAAATGTTCACAATATTTTTGCCACATCTACTGGTGCCAAAAATTTCTGCTTGAAAAATGGAAAGACATTCACATAAAGAAACAAAAAAAAAAAAAAAGAGAGAGGGAAAAGGCCCTAGGAATGATGATGTACTATCCTATCCATGGCAAAGCATTAAGGATTTATGTGACAATTCTCTTTACAGGCATTTTCAAGTTCTGTGGGAGAGTTGAACATTGAAATAGTCAGTCACTGTTTAGGCAATGGTTCTGGTATTTGTAGACCACATTTTTTAAAAAGTGACTCAGCCTATTCTTTCTGTGGATTCAGTTTTTGATTAGGAAAGACAATAATAGAGAATTAATATGCAGGAAAATAGATGTTTGAATAGGCTTTAGTCTTAAAAATTCTGCTGTCATCAACCAGTTTTTTTTTACTTTTTGCCAAGCTCCTAATTTTGCTACATGGATTTTAACAGCTTTGCTGTCATGCATATCCCAGTTTTCATAGAACAAATTTTGTTTGGCACTGTCATCCTTATTGCATGTATTCCTAAACTAACAACAATGCAAGCAGAAATTTAATCCTGCCCTGACAAATGTGAGAGAGCTTCTGGCACTGCTGTGTCTGCTGTCTGTGATAATTCTGACAGATCACAGAGCTCAGACACTGCATCACACATGCTTAAATTATGAAAAAATTCCATTGATGTTAGGATAATTCTAAATCCAGAGTATTTGGCGCAATGCTTGGCTTCTCTGCCTGATCCCTGGAAGGATTCAGTCATGGGCCAAAAGGGCTCTAAATTAATTCCAGACCACCTTGATGTAACCCTGCCTTGAATGTGGTGACTGAGTATCTAAAAACCTCTGCATTTGTTATTAGCATATCACTATAGAGTCACACTTGTGCACGCCTGGTTTTGATTTTAAGAAGTATGTACCAAATAAATTTGTGACTACAGGTGTCTCGTTGACAACAGATTCCATGGCATGAAAATATTTTTAAGCTGTGTTTGTCACATCATTAAGAGAATGGAAATAATAATTATTCAGGCAAAAGTTGTCACCAAATGAAAGGTTTCATACTTGGAGCATGGAAATTTAAAAAAAGAAATTAAAAAAAGAATAGACTGTGAAATCAGAAGACTATTCCTGCATTTATATAGAGCCTTTCAACTGTGTTACAATACTTAATAAGCACAGGAAGATATTTTCCAGGTTGGAAATTGAATACATGCCTTAGGATTTTCAAGGGACCAGTGATAGAGGCTATCAATTTTTTGTTATGCAATTGGAAATGCATTACAGCAATACAATTACCAGAAAGCCCTGGACACCTTCTTGCCTGGCAGTGAGCAGTGAATATGAATGGATTTGTATTTCATTTTGTATTGCACAAAATCACATGGGTGAAAGTTACAAAGTAATCTCCTCTCAAACAGAACTCTCCCTTTATCAAATTCTGTGTTCTCACTATTACCTTTACACAATACTCAACACATTATTTAGATTAGTTTCAGACAAAAATATTCTTCCTACCACTAAAGCAAAACATTAAGTTAATTTGTTTAGGATCTTATCCAGAAAAATCAGTTATACAATGTAATTTGAAGTATTCCCTGGTGCTGCTTCCCTATCAATGATAACCAAGCTTCACCCATGTATGTAGCTTGCCCTTTTATATTGTACCTTTCTTCTAAAGTGACATCAGTATATATTTCTAATGCAAATCAGACTCATTAATAATTTCTTCAGAATATATTCAACCTGGATTTTAAAACCCAGTTTCTTGGTTACACTCTTTAGAGCATTACCAACGGGGGTTTTTTGGCTGAATTACTTTGGTATAGTCACAGTTTTACTTAGGTCTTGGACATGTAGTTGGTACTGCCAAATTGAAAACAAATTAGGGAAGTATATAAAATGTATTTTTTTTCTGCTTTTATTGAAAGCAATTACATTATTAAATCTCCGAATTTCGTGTCATAACATCTGCCTAGTGAGTTTAAAGGATTAATCTAGACACTGAGTATTACTCTCCAGCAACATATTAGTGAATGGTCTTCTGGGTTTTGGCCTAAATCTGGTTAGCCACAAAAAAGGAAAGAAATTTTTGAATGTCAGGAATTGACACTATTACAACTTCATGATGCATATTTGTATTCCTACAAAGTTTTTTAGTAACACAGCATTGTGCAACTGTAGTATACCAGTACAATGACAGCAGTATTTCATTCTCAGGAGGGGTTTGCCTCTCCTTTAGCAGACTTTTGAGCATTGAAATGTTAGAAAATGACCAACTTTCTCTGGTTTCTAGCCAAGGATGAACTCATTATACGCTCCTGCAAATGTGAATTTCAGAGAATGTTTCTCAGCTCAGGAAATGCCATTTCTTAATCTGCACTTCTGCATGAACATTATCACCTTAAAAAAGTGAAACAGAAGAAACAAGTGTGATACTCAAAACCTACTTGAAAACTAGCAGATAAAGGAGAAAAATATATTAACAAACCCTTAAAGATACAATTACTATTGTAGCAACAAAACCAAGGAGGGTATTGGCCTGGAAGTGCAGTGCTAAAAGAGCAGTCAAACAGATTGAGCTGATAGAGGAATCCAGCACCAGCCAGGAAGTAGAACAGAATTCCTGACAAGCAGAACAAGGAAAAGAAAGTAGTCTTTTCTATGTGTCACATGCAAAATTAAGTCAACTTGGCTAAATACATTTGGCTTTTACTTGTTCTTCTATTAATTATGGTATTTCTCTGAAGAGAAAAAAAATCACTCTGGGCAGTCAAATATAAAAAAAAGGGACATGAATGCATTTGCCTCCTTTAACAATTGGTTGCAAAAGAGTCTGAAAGCCACTCGAGTATAAAGACTGGCATTTCCTATTCACATCCATGGGAAGAGCAGGTCTTGGTTAACCACATTCCTTGTGGAAAAGTCTCAAGAGCATTGGCATGGACTTCCTGCATGTGATATGGATGCTTGACTGACCTAATCTGTTTCCCAGCTCATTCAAGAGCTAGCACATTGCTAGCAAATGTGTCTGACACCTGATATATTTACTTCTGGAGAGAACAGCATACCTCCTTCCCCTCTCAAGTCTCTCAGGCACAACTTCTAGCCAAGGAAGCAAGAGTCTGCTGCAAAGACCTGGGAGAATGGGTACTTAGAAGAACATTTAAATAATAAAGTTTCTCAGACTCATCCATGAAAAAGTCTATACTTTAAAAAAAGAGAAACTTTGACTAAACAACCAGTAGAGGAGTAAACAATTTCCTATCACTTCTGTTTACTTCTGGTATGATGTTCCAGCTCAGCCCCCTTTGCAAACTGCAACAGTGCTTTGGAAAGGATGCTCAAGAATCTCTTTCTTTATAATGGCTTTTTTTTTCCCTGGAAACACGGAAGCCAAGAAAATTCCCTAAGAAATAAGGGGGTGGTGAAAGCACAGACCGCTGTCCCTGCTGTGTCAAGTGAGGCTTGCAGGATTGTTCTAGATGATATATGACCCTCAATAATTGGAGTGTCAAACTTCTGGCAAAAATCTTTAGGCAGTAATCTGATAAAGGTCACCAGATGGTCAAAGATCGTGCAGATATAGTTTGAGAAGCACACAAGGTAGTTCCAAATGTGGAACTGAAATGAGGCTGAAGAGTTCAGTCTTTTATGGAGCACAAGTAACTCCTGAGTTTTTAGAGAAGTAGCCTTGGAAAGTACTTCTGATGCACATGGGGGAGCTGAAGATGTTAGTCACAGGGAGATCTTTTCCTTAAACTATATGATAACAGGCAATAGTCTGTTTTAGGGCTCTCTGGAAAACAGGAGGTGTGATGTTGCAGGTCTGACAAGCTTCTTCAGTTGCCACAATGATCTTGGAGCTGACACACTACTAAGGTCTCATTCAGGAATCAGAGTCCCAGGTACGGGGTTTTGTCTTTGGCATACTGCTCTTTCCCTATCTGATTGAAACAGAATGCTCAGAAGCAATTCTCTAGTTGTGTTGGTGGGATAATAAGGTATTTTGATATTTGGTCCTGAAGAACCCGAAAAACTAATTAACAAATGCTCCTGACGCTAGTGCTAATCATCTCAGTGGGTATAAAGTTGCCATGCAATATTGGCTATCAATGTAAAGGGAAGGACCATCTGATATTAGGAAACAATTACCAAGATCAGTGCACCTCTCAACACCCCAGAGCAGAACCCAAACGAAAACTATAAAGTCTATAAAACCCTCTCAGCTGTAAGAAAACTGGAAAAGTTTCCAGGTTGGGAGCCAGCATTCCGCAATATATAAAATGAAGAATCATTTTGATTCAGTGGATGTTTCAAGTCCATTAGTAGAAATAGGTTTGTGCTTATTGTCCCACTGTCATTATGCAGGGGGCTGCTACTTGTGCCTTCCCCTGCTGCCATCAGCAAGATTATCTGGCCTGGAGCACTGGTACAGGTAAGGGTGAACAGAAACAGATCAGCTGATAAAGAGAGTAGGGAATCTTTGCCTTATTCAAATGAAGTGTCTTCAGCTTACTCCTAATCATCAAGAAAGCTTTCTAAGACTGAGCTTCTCAAGCCTGTCCATATGGAAAAATGAGGTGGAAAGTGGAGGGAAAAAAGGTGGGGAAGGAAGAAAAACAGATGGCAGGTTTCTTATCAGAAGAAAGAGCTTTTGACTCTGGGAACATATTGTTTGCATTCCATAACTAAAAATATTACATTGGCATTTGTGAACTATTCCTGGTGATAAAGCAATTAGCAATACATGGGAAGTACCCCATTCTACTGGGTAAGGTTCACAGAAGTTAAACGTCTGCACGTCATTTTGTCATTTAATACAAACTTTTCAAGTAACTGGAAAGGCTTGGCCTGACTTCACAAACATCTTCTAAACCATCATGTCCATTTATAAGAATAGTTTATCTATGTTTCAGGTTAATACAAACTTAACCAAATGTGCTTGTGGATACTGCTATGGCAACTGGAACCTTATTACCTTCCACATAGTAATCAATTATATACTCATTTCACTTACATCCCAGGTCAATATATTCCTGTATCTACTATAAAAACAAAGGCTTTTAGCTAGACCTCTCAGAAACATGTTTATAGATAATTATTGTGCTGAGCCTGAGTATTAAATAAATAAATAAACAAACAAATAAATAAATAAATGTATTAAAGCAGTAGTCCTACCTATCCTCTCTAAGGCCTTTTTACTTTGCTAGGCAGTAGAGTCAGGCCAATCAACTCAAAAGCTGAAAATTACCTAGTTATTTTAATTTACATGCCACATTAATATGTTTTACAGCAATTCAATGCTTTTTCTGTTCAGAAATATGTTATTTTCACCATTAGGTTTAGTTCAGACCTGTTTGTGGAGGAGACCTGACTGGGGAGGCAACTAAATAGGATACATCTCATGGTTTCAATTAACATCACAACTGTCTCATGTACTTTTTAACAACTCCTAAACTATTGAGTCTGGAAAATTATATTTTTTCTTCTAATATATCAAAAAGCACTGAAAAATTAACTGAAATTTTCCTTAAAACCAGAATGCTTGTTTTCTTGCTCCTTCCATTCCTTTCAGAACTCACATAAAAAATGCATCACTCATGGGAAGGAGACATGGTAATAAATAAAAGCAAAACTAAATTTACGTGTGGCTGATGTATTCCTCACTTTCAGCATTAAAGAAAACAAATATGCCAAGTATGTAATATTTTAATGATCAAGATTACTTAAACAACTTCCCAGTAAGAAATCAAAGCCAAAACTAAAGATCATAAAATCTTGTTTAGACCCAAACATTAACAGTAGCATCACAGAAATGTGATGATCACTTTTTAATATAAAAGTGCCTCAAAAATAAGAGCAGCAATTTGAATATATGATGCAAAGAACTTCAGCTAAAGTGTGTCACTCTGCGGCTCTGGTATCTGGGTAGATCAGACATCAAATAATGGAAGTAATGTGTGGTATTTTTAATTCCAAAAATTGCAAACATCTAGGAGACCTACATTTAGGAAACTGTTACACTGCAATAAGCCCTACAATAATTAAGTACTAAATTCCAAAGTGGCCAGGAATCAAAAACTTTCAAACTGTTACCAAGCACACACTGGCACTAGGCAGTAATTACTCTGAATTTTAGAGTCTTTGTAATTAGCAGCAGTCGCAGAGAAACAGATTACAAACCAGCAACTTTTACAAATCAGTAAGTAAACAAGAATTAAGGGTAATACAAGTTCATATTCACTTCATTTACTAATTGTATTGTTTGTTCACTATGCTTTTCTCTCTAGCAATATATTGGCATAATACAGTATTCATGTTTAATAAGCATTGTAATTGTAGTAAATGTAACATTTTTAATGTAGCAGTAAAAATACTCAAATAAACAGCACTGTAGGTCAGTACTAGTGAATACTGTAGCAGGGAAATTTACTGTGCGATGTCTATTGCTCTGGAAAAAATATTTGAATGTTGACTAAATAAAAACACCTGTAACTCATTTCATGGTCACTGTTATGCTAGGAGTTATAAGTAAATAAGATATATGTGTTTCATATAACTTGTAATTGATATAGTATTTTTTTCCAAATGTAAATAAAATTCCATCAAGTTTGAAGTAGACAGATTTTCAGGTTGCGAATAACCCTTGAGACAGTTTTTTCCATGCTTTCATAAAATCTTACATAATCATGGAATCATTTAGATTGGAAAAGACCTCTGAGACCTTTGAAGTCCACCCTTTGACTTATCACAAGTCCACTAGACCATGGCACTGAGTGCTACATGCAATCATTTATTGAACACCTCCAGGGACAGTGATTCCACCGTGTCCCTGGACAGCCCTTCCAATGTTTGACAACCCTTTCAGTGAAGAAATTTTTCCAGTTTCAAGTCCAGCCTGAACCTCCCCTAGCACAGTTTAAGGCTGTGTCCTCTCATCCTGTCACTGGTTGCCTGGGAGAAGAGGCTGACCCCCACCTGGCTACAACCTCCTTTCAGGGAGTTGTAGAGAGAAATTAGATCACACATAATTTAGCAATCACAACAGGAAACACTGTGGAATGGCATAAATGATATTGCAAGTGCATGACAAATAGGAACTCAGTTAATGATGTGAACTGAAACACAGTTCTTGGCTCATACAGTGTTTGAGTTTGTTATATTAAGCATCAGTCATTGCTAGCTCGTTACTACTAATTGAGCATAAATGCAAAGATATAATGTCAGCTTCTGGGTTTCCCTAATCAGCTCTGCTAAAAACCTATTGCTGTGTCCAGTTTGCTTCCTTTCAAGGTCCTTTCCTCAAAGGTTGTTGTAAATTCAAACACAAAAACTCCAAAGCAACAGAAAAGTCATTCTGAATGTGTTGCTTTTGCTATTGCAGGTCAATTGTTATTCTTTCATTGCAAGATCCAGCAGGTGCACATGGCTGATTGTTTCTACACCATTACTTTGTATACCAGCGTGCTGGGCTCATTTTAGCTAGAAATAAGCACATAAAATTTAATCAACAGAAATTAATAGCTTGTATTCTCTACATTTAGAATTGTAAAATTTCCATAGCATACCCTTCTTTTTGCTTATGTAGTCAGACATGTTGTTAACAGTGTTCTAAAAGATCCTACTTATTAAAAAATCAACTGACAAAAATACACATCTTAGAAATGTTTAAACACATTTCCACATCCAACTCTTCCTCCTCTTACTGAAAAATCACGCATTAGGATGATAAGCACTAGTTCTGAGTACAAAAATAGCTGAGTTAAATGATCCAGTCACTTACCCATTATTTGATCTTGTGACGTTGCTTCACCTCCATTTATTTGCCTTTGGCAAGTAAAGACTTTAGGATTATTTACAAACATTGAGGGTTGTATCATTGTGCTGTACAGAGGTGACAAAAGCAGCAACCCCATCAGAATTCCAAAAACAGTTCACTGAGTGTGCAGCTTCTTGTGTGGTAAATTCTGAGCTGTCTTAATGGGTACTGCTTTCAATAAACTGTGATTTGCAGAATGGGAAGGGACCCACAAGGATCAAAGTTCAGCTCCTGGCCCTACACAGGACACCCCAGAGTCACACCAGGTGCCTGAGTGCACTGTCCAAATATTTCTTGAGCTCTGTCAGGCTTGGTGCTGTGACCAGTTCCCTGGGGAGCTGTTCCAGTGCCCAAACACTCTGGGTGAGGAACCTTTTCCAGACATGCCCTGGCAGAACTTCATGAATGAATGGCCAACAGGACTTTCAGCTAAGATGCTAAGAGCAGGCTGATAAATTACTTCAACTTTGCACAGTACTAATTACAAATGCTAAGCAATCCTGCTGTATTATATGAGGGACGGAAGTGACTTTTAGCTACAAAAGTAGACTTCAATAGGAAAAATTATTGAGCCAAGTTGTTTGAAACTGGAACCCTTTCCCTGTGTGTGATGGCTTCCTGAACAACATAGAAGGCTCAGGTTATGTGTGATGGGCAACTTGCTCTTAACAAGTAATAAAAATAAAATTAGCCCAAAAAATGCAGCTGCCGTGGTTAGGTTTTAGAGGACAGACATAAACCATATAAATTTATCATTTTAAAACCAGACAATTTCTGTCTCCTACCACAATTTATTCCTGTCTGCTTTTTTGCTCAGATGAATTCCTTCTGTGATTAGAATGACAAAATACTTCCACATTAATGAGCTAATTAGCTTAATTGCATAATTTTGCTGTTTTTTTAATCTCATGTGGAATCTCTAGCAGATATAATTACTAAGTCACAATTACAGGATTCTGTTGCATTTCTCCTTCTTTGGAACATGTTTTGTTCTGAAGATTTGCTTACATAGGCTGTCTTGTTAGACCCTTGTTGCTTTGAATGTTAAAAAAAAATATCTCCAAACAATAGAAAAGACCAGAAAGCTTAAGATTCCAGATTTTTTTATTCAAAAGTAAGATGCTGTACATATTTTCACTATCATTCAGACGCCTGCAGACTGATACTTCAAGTTGAAGGTTCCAGTTTTATTGAACTATGAACAAAACAATTAGTGACTCTGTTTATTGTATTTTCTTCAAGGTCCAAGCTTTTCCAGTACTTACCATAAGAAAGCATTAAAGTCTGATGAATTTCTAAATGCATTAAGGCCTACAAGATTTTCATGCACAAAACTGAATGGAATAATACAGCCAAGCAAAACAATTGAGATTATACTCAAGCATGTGCTGAAACAGGCCAGACCCTGAAGAGGTATAATTCAGCAAATTTCTTTACTGGGTTATTTTATGCCTGCTGACAATATAATGCAATTTTGGCAATTTAACAGAATTTAAACGAATGTTAATTAACAAGGACCTGTCTTACTGATTTAAGGTCAATAAAATGGGTATCTGAAAAACCTGGAAATGAGGGGAGCTCACAGAGAGACTCAGATCATTTTTTTCTCTCCTTTCCCTCCCAATAAATGACCTGATTGAGACTGATTTCAATCTTTTTCAGAATATATTTATGCATCTGATGCCCATACGTTAAGTCAGACTTCTCTGAAAAATCAAACCAGCTTCCTAGTTAGATTTAATCTTAAACTCTATTAATAAGCAGAGTCCATAAAATGTCTCTATTTCAATTCAAGACAGAAATTTCAATTAGCAAGTTAAGGACTGAATTGACATTGAAATATTAGTATATATTCTTAGTTTTAATGCCATTTCACTGGAGGTGCAGATTTTATAATAAAACACGATTCAGCATAAAATAAACTTTTTATAGAAATGCTGCATATGAAGAAAGTCACCTATCTTCTGTTTTACATTATTAACCTCCAATTTCACTTGTAATATAGGATGACACATTGTACTTTAGTAATTGGGTGAAAAAGTGAAATATGGTAATATTTGATCAATTCCTACATTTTTGTTATTACCCCCCAAACTATACCATTATACTCTAAATAAGCTCATGTAAAAAATTAGTACCAAATATAATTATACAGTTCTTGAGTACCTTAAAGCCAGAACTTTGACAGCTATTTGTTGAATGTGATGGCCCATTATCTTTATTTTTGCTAGGATGTGAACATCCAAATTCATGGAGCCTTTGAAAAAACAATTGCCAAAACCATCTGAATTTATTTAAATGTGTAATTTCTGAACAACTTCTTGGCATTTTTTTAGTTTATTCTTTGTATATGGCATAAAAATGTTGTTCTAAAAAGGTATGCAAGAAAATTTTCTGTAAATCCAATATGTGTGTTAGTGTTAGACAAATAATTTTATTTGAAGTAACATGCAGATTGTTCATGACTTAACAGCTGAAATCAGCATCAATAGATTCTACTTGTAAAAATCATTAAAAATCATTGTTGACATTTTCAGCCTCAAAGTGAGAGCCTGGGTATGATTAAAACATATTTCAGCTGTGGAAGTGCGCATCATTATGTGCTTATCTGGGGTTGCACATGTTGGTCCATTTCCAAGGAGTCCCAGTTTGTTCAGATGAGGAGGATGATCATTTAGATTTAAAAAATAAAATAAAATAGTGGAAGCATCAGGATGTACTACCAAAAGCCAACATGCTGCTGCTTCTTCTCATAAAGATAAAACTATGGATACAAGAAAGATTTTTGTCCTTGTGGTTTCTAAAGAGAGTTAGTGTTTAATTAACTTGATACAATATTTCTGCTATTCACAGATACTTTGTCAAAGATCATCTCATGGATATTTTCCATCACTAGAAATAGGAAATTTCATCTAACAATGGCCTTCCACAGCAACCAAAATGCTGGTGTTTCTCCCAGCGCTAAGCTTTGGTCAAAACTTTTGATTTTCCTAAGTGAGTCACCTTGCATGGGTTTTCTGGAGGCATGATAGTTCTTTATTTTGTTGTTTGCTTGGGGTTTTTTTGCTAACTGGTTATGTTACAGTAATGCTGTTTGTTTATTTATTCAAGCATCTGATGCACTACTGATAAAGAAGTTGAGGTACACACAGACGATTACTGCCTGTGTAATCCTAACCATTCTTAAATTGATTGGTAAATTCATTTCTCAATTAATTCTCAATTTCAAAGAAAAACTACTTCAAAACATGATACTTGACCATCAGATTCCTAATGGATAGAAATGAAAGAAAAGCAGCCAAAGCAGGAACTTACTAACTCAGGAGCTTACACACAAAATAAGTCCTCTCTTCCCACCTTTTTTCCCTATACTCTACACCTCACCCATAGTCAGGCATTAGAATATTATTCCCTGAATGTGGGATCAATTTACTGATTCTTCAACCACACACAAGATTTTCTACACAAACGATCCCAGATTATTATGAGAAAGCCAAAAAGATGGCTCTAGAAAGCACTGAAGTGTCTCATAATTTCCTGGAGTGTTACTCTGTGACAAATTAGGTACCAAATTGATAATTTCTTTTCCCATGAAAAAAAGGGCAAGGACGACAGTCAGAGCAGGTTTACATGAAACAACAATTATTATTAATTTGATTCTTAACAGTATGAAATGCTTGAAGAGAAACTTTAAAGAAGACTTTCTAGAATTTAACTAACTTCTGTGCTGATTCAAAAGAAAGCACAGAAAGGTTTTATGAAGCGAAGAGCTGGGCAACTATGTCCAAAGTTATTAAACAGATGCAAAGATTGTCCACAAAGCAAGAAACTGATTGGAAACTGATTGAAACTTAACTACATTAAGAAGGAATAATCTAATGTATTTCATGTGTCTGAAGAAAAGCAGAAAAAGGTGCTTTGAGGTGAAAACGACAGCAATTTTCAATGGAGTTGATACCTTTGCATACCAGGATTACAGGGCACTGGCAAAAAAGATAAAATTGGGCAGTACAAACAGAAGGCAATTATTAAAACTGAGAAATATTAAAATTGGTGTGGTAAGATTTAGACAGGTTCTGGATGTGTGGGTCAAAAGAAATAGGCCAAAGAGGATGCCAAGATTATAGCCTGGAATGAAAAGAGCCATTGTTATGTTGTCAGTTCTTCCTAGTTATTCTACACTAGAACAGAGAACAGACAATGCAAAAATAAGTTAGTATTTTGAAATACAGACAAATTTTCATTTAGAAATAACAAAATAGAACATGAAGATTTTTTTGTGTGTGTGTATGGAGGCCATAATATCATTAGCCACTGTTACACAGGTGCAGGTATTCTATCATGTGGTACCTTAAGTACCAACCAGCTCCAGCAGTGGCAGGAGGTTCTGCAGGACCAAAGGCTGGGTCCTGCCCTCCCACCACAAGAACACCCTGCAGCTCCAGGATGCTCCATCCTTCCTGCAGGGCTCCCCTTCACTGAGCATCACTCTGGGGCAGGACTGAGCTCCAACTCCCAAGATCACTGGGACATCAAAGAATAATAAAAGCAGCCCCTTGGAATGCCAAGAAATTTGAGCAACATTCATGGGCAAAGCCTTATCAGAGATGGGAAGGACAAAGAGCAAACGCCAACAAGGATTTAAAGCTGTGCCACGGGATGCTTGGGTTGGACATTAGGAAGTACTTTTGCCCAGAGAGGGGTGTTAGACATTGGAATGGGCTGCCAAGGAGTGGGATGCAGTCCCCAGTGTCAGTGGTGTTCAAGGAAAGCATGGGCGTGGCACTCAGTGCTCTGCTGGAGCTGCCATGGTGGGAATGGCTCCCAGGTTGGACCCAATGGCTCTCCAAGCCAATTGATTCCTTGATTCTCGGACATCCCAGCCTCTGGGGCCAGTACAGTGGCTGGGAGCTGTCCCCATCCTGTCACTATGCCCGCAGCATGAGCAGAATTTGGTGTGGAGAGACAGCCAGAGTGTGTGCTGAGGTGAGTCCCAGTGGCTTCTGAGTGCTGGCCCATCCCCTGAGCCTTTCCAGCCACCCTGAATGGGACATGGAGCAGCAGGACATGGGCCCTGAGATGACTCCCTTGTTGGTCATGATGGAAGTTTTTTGGCTGGCTTAGTCCTGGAGCTGCTGCTGTCGGGAATTGTCCTCAGATGGTGCCTTGGCAGAAGGCTCTGGAGATGCTGGGGAGAGCTGAGGGAGGGGTGTCAGGCAGCTGGGATGGGGGCAGGGTGAGGATGAAACAAGGTCTGGTGTCAGGCAAGGCATGAGAGTCCCCATGGAGGAGAAAAGCTGGGCTGATGCTAGGAGTGCTCTTGGGCAGAGCAGTGCAGGGGGATGTGTGACCAGCGCTCAGCCCAGGCACTGCTGCATCCCCCACCGTAGGTTTTAGTGATGCTGTTAGCCATAGCTCCCCACAGCTTAGCCATAGCTTCCCAGTAATCTTTTCCCCTAGAAGATGAAGCTTTTCTACTGTTCTAGTTCTGAGAAGCTGACAGTCATTTAGGGGTGAGGTTCTCCCACTGTACTTCTCTCATAGCCTCATTTTAGATTTTTTTAGTAGTCCAGTTGAACAAAGTTCAGCTTTTCTACATTTTGCTGTGTTATTTTCTTGATATTCCATCCTTTTAAAAATAGAGGTCCTTCATTGGAAGAAGGACTTCTGTTTTCTTCTGAAGGATCTTGCTGTTTTCTGAGGAATGCTAACTTTCATAGGTTACCCATTCCTACAAGTGCAACAGGACAAAAGACTACAAATCAGCTTTACAATTTCAAAACCCACTCTTCCAGCTCTTACACATCAATTTTATTATCGGAAATATTCTGAAGTGATATCAAACCAGCACAGAAAATGAGGAGGAAAATAATCCGCAGTTGACATCACCTGCTAAAGTGCATTTTAAATTCAGTTTAAGGTCTCTAGGTGCAATTTTGAGTGTGTCAATGGGGACATTCACACAGAGACACTACCAATTGGTAGTTTTGGTCTTTCCAGTGAGTTTCCTTTTTGTTTTTTCTTTCACCAAATTAAGGAAAAACCAAACAAAAGTGACTTTTTAGGTGGGGAAAAGGTATGGTTGGTTTTTAAGAAAGCATTTTATTCTGCCTGTGTAGTAGTCTATTGGATAATAACCTAAAAGGGAGCTTTTAGGAAAATATCAGTGTACCATTGCAGTTGTTCTACCACTGTGATGAACAACAGACAGGTCTGTAAGACTCCTGCAATTCATCCACTTCTCACTGTAGGGATCACTGGGAATAATGACAGTGGAAAATGTGGAGGTAGCTAGATAAAAAAATACCTGCAATCTCCTTAGTCAAGAAAGAAAAAACAAACCTCAAAACAAAGCTATAAAATTAGTTATCTTCTGAATTAGGATAATTCCAATTAACTGTTTTATGACTGCTTTTGGTTCATATTCTTATGTTAAATATTATCATTTCTATCTGAAATATTCATCATTTTTATGCTTTTCAGAAGTGAATTACAGACTAATACACACCCATCTTCCCAAAATCTGATTTTAAGTGTTTGTAAGTTTAATAATTTTGGAAGTAAAAGGAGCCCCACATGTCTCAGGATCAACGGAAACTAACCAACAAAGCTTTCCACTGAAGAGATGGATACCACCAGCTTATGAATTTTGCTAGTACAGATGTAGTGAAGAAGAAATAAGTCTTTACTGCCAAATCAGTTATGAGTTGTTCTATTCTACTGCCAGTATGCTGTGGGTATAAACAGCATGCTCTTCACAGTCTCATCCATGAAGAATTCCACTTTAAAATTAGGTGTGGTTTTGAGTTTGACCAAACAAATGCAAATTTTCTATTAAAACACAGTGATGGCAGCAGGGTCAGTCTTTACAATTAAAATCTGAGATTTAACAGTACACTCCTGATCAGATCTCCAGGGCTGAGTATACATGGTTATTGTGGTGGCTTGGTCCTTGCTGGCAGCCAATCTTCCACCTATACATTGTCTTGTTCCCTCCACTCAGGATGAAAGGGACAAAATAAGAAAAGCAGGAACAAGAAAGCTGCCTCAGCATAAAGACAGGGAGATCACTGATTAAACAGACTTAACTTGGAAAATTGTATTTATTACCATTTAAAATGAACATTTAATTATATTAGTATTTATTAGTAGTAGATAGAGACAGCCAACCTGACTCAAATCGCTAAGCCACCCATCTTGTTCTGGTAGGAAAACAGAAGGATGACAAAAAAAAGTGACATTCCCCTGACATAAATGCCTTCACTCCAATTTTATTAAAACAATATGCTTTTCTGCATTTAAGAAATAGCTAATGAAAAGTTATTTCTTTATTCTAAAAATTACTCTTGTTACAAGGAGCAATTTAGTTAATGCTCTTCTAATTTACAATAGACACTAAAGTACTCAAACCTAGTTTTCTTTATACTGAAATTCTTCATTATTAGATTGGAAACTCCTCAAGACTGGGTCCTGTAATGTGGTAGGAAGAGTGTTGTTAGGTAACAGAGACATTACTAAAGACAAGCTGTATTCCCATTTTGGAATGTATGCATTTCTTCAGCACACATATCACTGAAATTAAACCTAATTAATTACTGATAAATGATCTGAAAAAAAAAAAAGATGGGAAGGTGGTAAAATATACTGTTAGTACAAAGTTACTGGCAGTAAAGATAGAATTTACTGAGGGAATGTGTCCACAGCCTCACAATGCTGAGTTCATAGGCAGGTGAAATTTACTGTAGATAACTGTAATGTAAACACAGAAAAAATCCTAATCTTACCTATAAAGTTATCTAGTGGATGTAGATGTTAACAATCAGAACACAGAGCCTGGGATCTATACACTTAAGGCTGTGAAAACAGTGTTCAGTATTGAACAGAACCACTGTCAACAATGCTCAGTTTATCTGTTGTCCCACTTTCCTGGCAAAGCAAAACAAACGAGACAGGAATTAGAAGGAAAGAAACCATTATTTGGACTGTGCTTCTTTCTTGAATAATGGGTGTAACTGCTGGTCTTCTCTTCTCCAAAAGAATATAGTGGTGCTCAAAAAAAAAGAGAAAAACAGTAACATTAAAAGAATCTGGAAAAACCATGCCCAAACTCTCCAGCTTAAAAAATAAATGCAAGACTGAGGAAGGATATAAAAGCATGAATTGAAGAGACAAGATGACTAGAGAGCAACTGTTCATTGTTTCTATCAAAATAAGAATATCAATTAAGACAGATAGGAAACTCCATAAAAACAACCATATTTCACTTGCACAGTCAAGTTGCATTGAGTAAGGACCTTTTCTCATACTACTCTGCACATGCTAAAAACCTTAAAAACAACAAAAAAAAGACTGGGCAAATTTGTGGATTAAAAAGCTCCTAAGAGCTGTCAAGAATAAGACACTGCTTCTGATTCAGAAAGTGCTGAAGCCACAGATGGTTGCATCCATGGTATTTAGGGATCATGTGATGTCCTATCTCTGATCTTCCTTAGGCACTTCCTAGTCTCCACTGCTCCAATTATACCCAAACGTGTTTTAATGAAGATTACACCAGCAAATTATTTCTGGAATGCATTTATTTACAGTTGAATTCAAGGGAATGAAAAAAATAAAGGCTATGCATAAAAGCAAGGTATTCCTCAGCCTTAAAAGCATTTACAAGTATACTTGATTGTGGTCCAAATAAGAATACTAAAAAATGTAGGACTATAATCCCAAAGAAACCACACATTCTCCTTTTTTGAAAGCTTTTTAGAACCAATATTATGGCACAGAATTTTTGTTAAGTGTACCAAGTCAGGAGAGAATTTTTTCTTTTTTTTTGGATAGAGGGTGTAGGGGGATTTCTAACAGAGGGAGATGCACTATGGTATTAAAATTCCACCAGATTGATCTGCCTTTTTTAAAAAATATCATGACTTATTTCCGTTGCTGTATTTGCCATTGCACAGTGCGTTTTCTGTCAGGAATCACGCTCGATGGTTTCTGTTCATGGCCAGCTTTCAGGCCCGTGTCCTGCAGCAGCACTTCCTGCCACCCCACAGCTTCCACACACCAGCTGCTACTCGGGGGCTGCTCAAAGGGAGGCAATCACAACCAACGGCACCAAACAATTCCAAGAGTTCCTTGTTCCAATGAAAAAAAAGGAAAAAGTGCGAGCACTGACTTACCCGAACCGATGTCTGCAGCGGTGTAAGTAAAGCAGTACAGCGCTATGTGGAAACATGGCTCAAAGGACCTTTGTTCTAAGTAACAAGGTAAACATGCACAATTACAATAAATTTCACAAGTGCTTAGCAGTTACTTTACCAGAAACAAACAAACAGGGTGAATGAGGGAAGGCATTACTCAAAATCCCATTAGCTGCCTATTTTCCCGTACGGCAGTCTAAACACTTCCAGCGGTCCTTTCCAAAATTATTATTTTGCTCCATTCCGAAGGTATTAGCTGTGCAAATAAACCTGGTCGTGCAATGCGGTCTAGTCTGTGATAAAAAAAAAAACAAAAAAAAAACCAGGAGATAATTACTCTAATCCATACTTACTTCTTGGGTGCTAAAAAAAAAAGGAATAAAAAGGAGAAAAAGGAGAAAGTGATGCTGGTCGGAGGGGAACGCTTCGATAGGCTGTGTGTGGTTTACGGGCAGTACGAACAACTTTTGCTCGGCATCTCGCAGCCGAATGACAGGACAAAGCGCACAGCCGGCCCGGCCCGGTGTGTGTGCCACGCGTCCCCGCGGGGGCCGGCCCGAGCCCCGCACGCTGCCGGCCAGCCACGGCCGCACAGATGTGTGTGTTTTAAAAAAGATCGCGGGAAGTGCGGCGGGCGGGGGAGGCGGGGGCTGGGCCGGCTCCGCTCCGCTCTCCCCGCCCCGCCGGGCCGGCGCTGCCGCCGCTGGGCGCTGGGAGGCGGCCGCGAGTGCCGCGCCGGAGCCGCTCGGGCAAGGCGGGCGGGCGGGCCGCACTTTTACCTTTTCTCTCTTTCTGCCGCCCTCGCCCATCATGCCGCGGACGGCGCTGCCCGCGGGGGCCGAGCGGCGGCTCAGCCCGGCGCCCTGGTCGTGAGCGGGATGCGGGAGGCGCGGCCGGGACGCCGCTAGCGCGACCCGCGCCTCTCCGCCGCGCTGCCCCCGCCGCGTCCCCGACCACCATGAGGGAAGAGCGAGAAGCGGCGGCCGCCTCCCCCGGCGGGGCCGGCCGAGCCCCGCAGCCCTGCCCGCAGCCGGACGGCAGCGCCGAGAGCCTGCGGAACGGATACGTGAAGAGCTGCGCGACCCCGCTGCGGCAGGACCCCCCGAGGAGCTTCCTCTCCTTGCTGCTCTTCCCCGCCGCCTCCTCCCGCCGGGCTCGGCTCGCCCTGGGCGTCCTGGCCGCCGCTGTCCTCTCGCTGCTGGCCTTTCCCGGCCGGGGCAGCGCCCGGGAGCAGCAGGACGGGAGCGGCTGGCGGAGCCCGCGGCCGCTGCACGCCTTGCTGTGCCTGACCCGCTGCCTCAGCCCGCTCTTCAGCATCGCCTGTGCCTTCTTCTTCCTCACCTGCTACCTGGCCGGCGGCCGGCGCGGGGAGCACGGCGGCGGCACGACCCGCTGGTGGCTGCTGGCGCTGCCCCTGTGCTGCTTCTCGGGGGACTTCGTGGCGCTGCAGTGGCTGCTGCCCGCGGAGGGGCGCGAAGAGGAGCCGCAGATGTTCCTGGGGAGGCTCCTGACCGTGCTGGTCTCGCTGGCGGCGCTGACCCTGCCGCAGAGCTCGCTCAAGTTGCGCCGGAGCCTGGCGGTGCTGGCGCTGTGCAGCCTGGTGTGGCTGGTGTCGCTGAGCAGCCTGCAGGCGCTGCCCCCGGCGCTCGGGCCGCTGCTGGCGGGCACGGCGGGGGTGGCAGGCTGCCTCCTGGCACTCTGCGGCGGCGAGCACGGCATCTTCTCGGCGCAGAGCCGAGGAGCGCACCACCAGCATCACCGCCACCCGCGGCTCCCCAGCGCCGAGGAAAAAGTGCCTGTGATCAGACCCAGGAGGAGATCCAGCTGCGTGTCCCTAGGGGAAACTTCGGTCAGCTACTACGGCAGCTGCAAAATGTTTAGGAGACCCTCGTTGCCTTGCATTTCCAGAGAGCAGGTAGGTTGCTCCGAAACTTGGAGGAGAAACTTTGGGAGTTGTGAGCGCCGCTCCGCAGCTTTTCCTGGCTGCCGTGCGTGTCCGTGCTGGATGTGTGCTCGCTAACAAACTCCTGCTAGAGGAATGGGGGAGAAGCTCAGTGCCTTAGCGGGCTTCTCAGCCCGGTCCTGCAGAATCGATAGAACCCTTCATTTCTGCGTGGGTGCTAAATCACAGGCATGTCTTTGCTGTAGGGCAGAAGGCTCGCTCGCTTTTTATGCACTCTCAATTATTAAACAGCAGTTCTTATTGATTGGAGCAAAACCTCAAACCAGTCAGCTTCAGCTCTCAGTTTCCTTGTTATTTTGTTTCTTTTCCGAAGCCCCCCGCCTCCTCCGCGTCTGGCAGCCCTTCCGAGAGAAAGAAACCACAGCTTTCTAACCTGCTCGGCACTTCTGGTTCTTCCCGCTTTCTCTCGACAAAATCATTGCCAAGTGCTAAAGAAATTGCAGGTTTTGGGGGGTGTTATTTATCGAATGCTGGCGCGGTTGGAGTGGCAGCTGTCCCTCTGCCCCGCACATTACCGTCGTTTGTTCCTCCCTCTCCCTCTCTGAGCCCTGCTCCTCGCTCCACCTCAGCTAACGTTAGTTTGGGGTTGATGGGTTTTAAGAAACTTCTTTTTACTGAAGAGAGAGCTGTTCAGTAGGGGCTGGAGGGATGCCCGAAACGCTCAGTTTTCTTGAATGGAACTCTGTTGGTTTCTACCTCCCGGAAAACTTTTCAATGAGTCTTGTTTTTTGTAGCGTAAACCCCCGTGCGTGTGGGGGGAGTTTGTTTTTATTTGGGCACTCGCACGTCAACTGCAGGGACATCGAGTTGTGTTGGAACTGGCCCGGGGCTGCTGCAAGTGGATTATCAACCCATGGTAGGGAGGGAGAACGAGGGGAGTGTATTTAATAAACGTGCAAGTGAGCAGTTTCTGCCAAGTGATTGTTGCTGCAGGATCCCCCCGTCTGTTGCTGTCGTGGCTGGCTGAAACTCATCGGTGCCAAATGAATTTTTCTAATTTTTCCTTGACATTTGTTCTGTAATAGGGGTCTTATTATTGACTGTGTCAATTTGAGGAAGTACGAGGTGAATCTGAAACGGTGGAGTAGTTTTTGAGCATTTTCCCCCCTGAGTTTGCGCAGCAGAATTAATACAGTAATTGTTTACAGCGATTAATACAGTAATTGTTTACAGCGATTAATACAGTAATTGTTGCTACACAAAAGGTTAAAACCCAAGTATGCTGTGACAGTCTTCAGAAATAACTCATTCAGTAAGTTGCAGATTATCTAGTGCATACAATGAAAGAAACATTAAAATATTTTACTTGCAGTTAAGATATGTAGGGACTATCATATAATAATTTACTTTCTCTGCTCCCTTCCGCATCACAAATGCTCTGTTTTGCTGTCACATTTGTCTGTAGCACAGAAATACCAGAAGATGTGATTTCATTAACCTTTCTAGATGATAGAAGATATTTGTTCACATGCAAGTTACTAAAAGCTTCCTTTGACGTTGGGCTCACTTCTTAAAGGCACGTTCATATTTCAAGTTAGGGCATTCATTATTCTTCAAATAACATCATAAATGTCAGCTATAACTAAATACATAGAATTTATTGGCAATGCTTAAATCATATGTGTTCATAATAAAATGCAACTTTCTGGTAGACTTCCAGAATTTGATATCTTTGTTATCACTAGACGTGAACAACAAAGAGATATGAAGTTCTTAATTTTCCTAATAATCTATTATACTTTACAATAAATATTTGTGCTTTGTTAAGCACAGTTTAAATGAGATTCACAGATACATGTTCTCTTCTGTGTTTTATATGCAATTTTACAAGGATAACACAGGTTAAATCCTCTGATCTCCTTTCTGACTTGGAGAGAGATCAGACATTGCAGAGCTGATAAAACATCAATTGTTTGGGCAGGGGTAGGGAGAAGTAAACTCATAATGTGTGACTTTATTTGAATAAACAGTACAAGGTTTTTATATTGCTTCCTTGAAACTGAAGGAATGTATGTGCTTAATGCTTTTCAGAGAACATCTATTGTGTGGCTTTTCTTTAAGGGCTGATTACACATTTTGCAAATCTTTATAAAGCAGTACAGTAGTTCTTTTCCAGTATTAATATTTCAAGGATCTTAATGAGCATTGTTAGGAAGATGCTGCTGGTCCACCATGACAGAAATACTTTGGTGAATGAGAGACAGGTTATTCTTGTGATCCTACTAGATGTATTTTGTGTGATTGTAACACACCTCTTATATGTAGAAGAAGTTTGTGTCAAATATAGAATAGCACGTCAGTAGGGTCCTACCTTTCTTGGCAAAATCCCTGTCTAGACAACCTGGCCCAGCACCCTGTCCAGCTAAATCTTAAACTTGTCCATTGTTGGGGAATCCATTACTTCTCTGGGGAGATTTTTCCAGTGGCTGATTGTTCTCCTTATTAAAAAAAAAAAAATCTTTTGTGTGTAGGTTGTAGTTATTATTTGATGAAAATAGAGGATGTTAGTATTGACCTTAAATTTTCAGTAACATGTGATTTGAAGTTGTATACAAGAAAATAATTACATTTATTTGATTGGTTTTTTGGTTTTTTTTCCCAGTGAACAATTCCAAGGGGTCTGTGTGCTTGGAGGGGGTGGGAACAGGATGGATTACTTACACACAGGGGAATGTACAACCAGCAGCACATGCACACAGAGACTGGATGGAACTGTCATTTTTTCCTGGGGTACAAGTGGAAAGAGGCCCTGTAAGCATGATCCTGTAAAATTTGAGTAATCCTCATGACAAATATTTAGATATTGCTTTCTGAACTTCAACAGGTGCAGGAACTATAAGGCTGGAATGTTGATAAAATTAGATTATTCTTGCCATTTCTATGAATATCTGTATCTACTTTAGCCATCAAAGCATCTAAATTCATGCTGTATGTATCTCTTAAGTCTAGCAACATAGTCTGAGGTGAGAGGAAAGAAACTTGAACAGATTATGTCTTTATGTAAGTATACTCAAATGCCGATATCAAAATATATAAATATACATTGAAGGAAACAATATGACTAAAATGATGGCTAAAAATTTTGCAAAGGCAATGCCATTTCTGAACTTTACTATATTAACACTTCTGCCACTAGAAATTGATATGATTTTAGCAGTAAACAGGCTGTTTGCATTCTTAGTTCAGTATTCATCCTGGACTTAGAGGGAAATTGCAGCAAGACTGCAGTATTGATTGGTATTTCCAATTTTTTGTAGGTCATATTTTGACTGCATTTATTAGTTGGGTGCTAATCTCTTAGCTCTACCTATTGATACTGACATCAAAGGGTTTATCTTTATTGAGTGTTGCACATTTTTTTTTTGTATTGTATTTTTTTTTTTTGGTCTGAAAGCCAAATCAGAGAATCTAAAAGGTGTCAGTATTGCAGATCTTGTAAACACTATGTCCTGAAAAATATAGCAGTAAGACTTTTTCTTTAGCTTGATAGTGGACATATATATGAGAGCAAACAACTATGTGTAGGAAATATTACATAGGAGTTTCTCAGAATCCAGAAAGAATATTCATATTTTTCTTTGAGTAAAGAATAGGCCTTCCTAATTAAATACACATGATACGTGTCCAAAACAGTCTGCAAACAGAGCTGGCACACACTTTTTCTGGTTATCTGACTAGGCTCAAACACGTAGGAAAGCTGGGCTATTTCGTGGACAAAGATTGCTTTCATGTTGCCCTCTGTTAATTACAGAAAGAATTGTCCTGTGGTTAGGGTTGGATTGACCACCACCTCTCCCCAGTTTCTGTTCCAAGCTATCTCATACCTTTGATGTATTACCTTAGGAACATCAGGACTTGATTCCAGGACTCTGAAATATTTGTGTGACTTGAAATTAATGCAGTTCCTTGTTTGCTCATGAAGTTTACATCTGTGTCTGTTACCTATTTGTGAAACAAATTACACTTTGTCCTCAAGTTTTCAGGGCATAAACTTCCTAGTGCAGAAGCTGTTTGTTAATGTGTATTTTAGAGTGTCTTAAAATTGTTACGCTCAGACACTGTTTGCAGTGTACCTGTTGAAACAAAATAGAATTCTCTTTGCTGTGTGTTTGGCAAACCAGCTCTTTGCTGTTTGAAGCTTCCCCCTCACCATTCCAATAGCTGTTACCACAGCTGTACCTGTTTCTGTTCTTCACTGAATCTCCCTGTCTCTGGGGCTTGTCTTATGGGGAAAAAAAATCAAGGTAGGAGTGTGGGAATAGAATCAATTCCAGTGGGATGTAGCTGAGTGTGAGCAATGTGCTAAGAGAAGGATTACATGGTGAAAGCAACAGACTTGGAAAACTGTGTCTGCAACCATATTTTGGATGAGTAGGGTTCTATTGTTTCTGTCTGGTTCTCTCTGACATTGACAAAATATTTTGAGCTGGATGAAATGTCAAATGAGAAGGCTCTTGGTAAAAGTTCCCTCTCCCTCTTCTTTCTCTCCCTTGAAGTATTATACACAAATAAAGGATGATTGAATCCTGGTTTGCCTGTAGAGGAGTCAGAGTTTAAGATGTTATCCTCTGGCAAAGTTTCACCTGGAACCACCAAGAATGACAAAGATGGGTTTTTTTGGGAGACTGAGTGCACTTAACTCTGTTAGCTAAATTTGCCTTAAGCTGGCTTTTAGATATCCAAGACTTGGTAGCAGTTAGTATAAGTAAAAACAGGCAGGAGTGTCTGTGCAGCAAAGGAGGTTCACTGTTGCTTCAGGTGTGTTTTTCTGGAAAGAAAATATAAGTGGAGAAAGGAAGGAGATCAAAGCCCACTGCTGTGGAAATGCTGGAGTAATTTGTTGGAAGGTGAGGGAAGCATGTTACAGAGCACCAGTAGGAAAGAACTGAAAGAAACTGAGAGAGACAGTTCCAACAACTGCATGATTGACTGTGTTGAAGAAAAATAGCAGAAAAAATTGCATAAAGTTCTAAAATTCAGCTTGGAACAGGAAGATACTTTAAATTTATGACAGAAACTTGTAGAGATGAGAAACTAAAGGTGCCCAGGAGAGACTCTAGAATGAAAAAGAGGGGGCAGCCTTCATGCTGGGGTTTGTGAACAGCATGTTCTGGGAGGTTAAATGTGAATGGGAAGAAAATGGCAAGAAATTTGGTATATTTTCCTGAGAAAGACTCATCTTTTGACACATGTATGTCTCTTTGTGTATATATGCCTGGTAGTACTATTCTAATCATTGAGCTTCAGCAATGGAACTGATTGTAGTGCATTGGCATTACAAGATCAAATCCCAGCAAATTTTATGGAAAAAAACCATGAGTGGGAAGTGAGGAAACCCTATGGAATATGCCCCAATGCAGGGCAAGTGTGCAGTGTGAGCTGAGCTCTCAGAATCTCTTTTGTGCTAAGACTGGGGATTACAGACAGTGAAATTGGAAGATATGTTGTCTGTTCTGTTGTTGATGTAAAAAGTTCTGGAGAAAACAGATGAGAAACTTGTGTCTGCCAAATGAGAAAAGAGAGGACAGAACACAGGAGGCTACAGACATAGAATATTTTGCTGGAATCTCAGTGATTTTTTCCAGAATAAAACTGTGTGGAGAGCAAGCTGAAAGAATAGTTGAAGATGACAATAAAAGAGAGTGAAAGGAAATGTTAAATTGCAACATGTCCTTTCCAGTGGCTGAAAACAATGCTTAACAAGATGCAACGACACTACAAAATAAATTTTAATGCTGAAAAAAAAAAAGGGGGACTTTCCTGCAACTCAAAGCAGAAATGAAAATTTAAAGTTAAAGCTAGGGCTTGGATTGGTCAGGGCAGACTCTGCAATGTCTGAGTGATTGTTACTGAAGCATGAAAAGGATCAATAACTTTAAGAATCCAGTAGCAGTAAAATTGTGCTGGAGCCTTCAAAACAGACAGGAGCCATGGATGTTAATAAATGAGAGTTCACAGGGTGACAAGTAAACTGGCAGATGCTGATATTTGGGGAAGGGAAGTGTTACCAATATTTGTGAAAGAAATAGGTCAGGGAAACTCGGTGCTTAAGGACGACCAGTTAAGTGAATGGCCTTATTGATGAGTGTGGCAAAACAAACTGTTCTAGGAACTGGAAGGGCCATAACAAGGCATGACTGCTGAAACAAAATGTCAGCTTCCAGAGCAGTTTTGTATTTGAAAGTGGATGGTTCAGCTGTGGGGAAGGACATCATTCATATCAGTACGGGCAGCTGGTGAGGAGTAAGTTTTGATGTGTTGGGCCATCCTTGCTTTTTCACACAGGGCTTTTGTGTGCAGCACATTCCTCTGAAACAAGTGCAAATTTACTGGGAGAGGAACAGACCAGGGCACAGATACCCAACTAGTAGTTTTTTATATCCCTCTATTTGTTAGATAGTTCAATATTTATGAAAAACGGGGCTGTTATGCAGAACATTCGTGACCACCAGTGTTCAGTTTGTACAGGGGTGTGTGAGAAAACCTGAAAAATTGTATTTCCAATTCAATGCCTGATCAAGTGGTAATGTTGGCAAGTTTTGTTACCCAGTATTGAGTTACCAACCTTGATGTCCCTTTATGCAAACCCAAATACCTTCACTAAGTTAAGGGCATGTTTGCAGCCAATGTTCCACTTGTTGTTCATTTGATAAATAAAAGTTTGTTTTATGGAATATGAAAATTATATTTGCCCTCTGTAGTTTACTATTTTGGAGTTATGCAAGATAATGTAGTAATGGTGCCATATGAGGCTGTGTTTGAGTGCTTTGGGTTTGATTTTGGGGGATCTTCCCTCTTTTATGAGGCTTTTTGGTGTGAATAGCATGACAGGTATGCTGGTTTAGCTGTACTCGTGCTGCTGATGGTCACAGAAATAGGAATGGGGTTTAATTTGGGGTGAGTTCATTCATGATGCCCAAAGCAGCCAGTACTGATCCCCCACCCCAGGGGATCTGTACCTCTGTGGGCAAGCCTGTGTCCCACCTGCCTGTTAATATCTACTCTCAGGATGGTTTTGTCAGCAAAGCTCATCATGTAGCTGAACTTTTAGAAAAGTGTGTGAAAGCTTAAGTTAGCAGAGGGAGATTTCAGGAGTTCTATTGAAATAACAGCTTAATTATGACTCCCTGCATAGGCACTATGGTATTAGTGTGTCTACTTAACCTTCATTACTGGTCATGCTTCATTTGATTTTGATTAATTAACACCCTTTAACAAGTTAGGAGCTAAATTAAAGGGTAAAAAAGACGTTCTTATACTAGGCTTAATGTCTGCATGGCGTTTTTTTCCTACTGTGTCTTAAAACTAAAGGCCTGTGTTTCCATTTAGGATCTTTTTATTTTTCTTAGAGTCAGTTATTATGTGTTCAATCACCATTTATTTTAAGGGGTTTGAATTTATTTAGTTTTTCCTCCTAAGTATTGTGTGATATCTGTTTGCCACTTCAGGAGTATAATTCTATTCTTTCTGCCTAGTAGAGTCTCTTAAAAGAATTCTAACTTTCTGAGCACTCTGAAGCTACTAATTGAAGAAGTACAGGGTTTTTAAAGGAGTTTTTTCTGGCTGTCCAGAAGAGTTTCCATCCTTTCACAGAAGCTGTCGATACACCTCCTGTTTTTGAACATTTGCTGACTGCTTACCAGTGACCCTGGGATCCCTCATTATCTCCTGTGTGGTGGCCAAGGAGCCTCACACCCGTGCTGCTCTAAGGGCAGGGCTTGCATCTCTGAGAGTGAGCTGGCTTTTTGTGAGCTTTCTCCTGGGCAGGGATAGAGCTCTGCATTCATAGGATGTCGTTAGCAGTTCATAAAACCCAGTGTCATGTGTGGTTTAATGATGCTAACTTGAAAAAAAAAAAAGGAATGTGTTTTGAGAGAATTCTTAAGTGATTATTATGTTTATCAGTGTTCACAGTGGCCTTCTTTTCATTCAATTTGCCACCTAGACAGTGCAAAATGTGTAAATACACTCACAGGCTCTTCCATACCTGCTCTTGCAATTCCATACCTTCTTGCACATTCTCCCTCCCTCGTTACATAGTTAGAAATTAAATTTCAGTTTATTTAAACTGCGCTTCTGTAGATAGAAGCAGTTATGTTCCGATGTGTGAGCAGAAAGGGAGGGAAATTTGTGTTGAAACCTGGAGGTGTGATTAGCAGGCTGAAAAAGTTTAGATCCTGCTGTGCCTGTGAAACACCATCTGCTCTGGCAGCCACTGCCCTGGAGGAATTGGCTCAGGCTGGAAGGAGTAAAGGCACGCTAGCACAGTTTTCCTCTTGGCCAGTCGGATCTGCAAGAAGCAGACTTTATTTTACTCAGAGAAAGATGAATATTGGTCCAGGTTTTGCTGTTTCCACTGAGATTGTCCATACAAAAGGGCACTGAGGCAGAGATGTAAATAAAGCATTAATGAGGACATGATTATTCCTAACATATTAATATAGGATAGAGCAGTATATTTCTTCTCTTAACTAAAAAACACAAACAAGCTTGTCTTGTCCAGCCTGCGTGTGTCCTCCTGTCCTTGTTTCAGCTAACTGCATTTTTGGGGCAGCAGAGTATCCTTTTGGGAATCACTGGAACATGCTCACAAAGCAGATTTCAAACAAACTATGCAGTGAGAGAATTTCCATAGATTATTCACACGGATGTTTAGGGCATCTTCTAGTTTTTCCTTTTTTTTGTTTGTTTGTTTTTAGTTTAAATAGTGAAAAAGCTGTGGAATGTTACTTAGAATCTTTCTAATGATTAAAGAACTGTAGTGTGTCTGTCTGAAGTTAAAATGAGTTATTACCATGATGCAAATGACAGCTTTTTGCTGTTACAGCAAAGCACAGTTGAAAGTGTTTTGATTGTAAGTATCTGTTAGCTTATTTTTAGGCAGTTGTAGAAAGCATTAAGTAGAATTTTTATCAGCATTTCTTGCTATTTTTTATTCAGCACAGCAGAATATTTCTGTGCCCTCATAATACAGAGTCTAATTTTCCCTTCTGTTTGGAGTCTCTGCTTGAGCAAGTTGGATTGAGAAGAAAGGGTTTGGAACAGCTTTTGTGTTAATGACCAGTTTCTTTTTTTTTTTTTTTTTTTTTGTCACTGCTGTTACTTAATTTATTTTTCATAACTGGCAGCCTGTTCATTATATGCCAGAGAATTTCAAAGAAGTTTGAAAATAATAAGTTTGCAAGTGATTTTCTATGATGTCAAGATGAAAATAAGAAAATGGGAGTTGATGAGCAGAGGCAGATGGGATGCTGCCTATTGCTTAAAGTGTGGTCTGTGTTTTCAAATCCTCTGAGGCAATGGCTGTCATATCAGAGACATCTGCAGAATGGTCTGATGGAAAAAAACAGTACTTTGTTCTATGTGTGATGGATGAGAATTTTTTATGAGGAGCAAAAATCAAAACTAGATAAGAGACCCTAAGCTTCAAACAGTCTCGTTAAAGCGGAGTAAAACTTGTGCTTACATGTAAAATTTGCATAACTCATTATTAGGCATAACATCAGGACAAATTGAGTTAGAAACTGGTATTACACCTGCAAGCATGAAATTGATATCTTGTTTAGGCAAGTGTCTCACAACTATAGAAAATATTTAAACTGTGTTTCGTGTAACAGGGAGATGCCATTTCAGGTATCTGCAAAAGTCAGTAGAGCTTCAATAATGGACCTCTAAAGGTGCATTTAATCCCATGTAATTTGTCTTTTATGAGAACAGTCGCTGTTAAAATCTCCTTTCTAAAGATTTGTAAGTCTTCCATGCTTGCCTTAACGCTTGTTCTAGTGGGAAGCTCCCTAGAGTCAGCAGAGCACTTAAGCTCTCAAGTGGAAAAGAACATGTGTTTTGCAGCGTTTAAGGATTGAGATTATAGTCCTTACTTGTTTAAAAATTCACAGACTTAATGTAATTTATAACTTTAACAAGTGTTAACAGTCTTGAATACATTCCTAGAGCTATGTTTCTTTCACCTGTCTGGTGATGGATAGGTTTGGTGTGCCTTTAGAAGCCACATTTTAATTTTAATTTTTTGGGCCTTGCAAGTACAAGGAAAATAATTTTCCAGGAGATTAACCTTCAAAAGTAAATTACTTATTTGCTTGTCTTTTTAAAAAAATATAATTTTTCTTTCTTTGTCCTTGTTTTTACCTTTTCATTTACAATAATTTGAACACCTCTTCCTACCAGTGTGTTCTTTCTTTGTTATAAGATCAGTACCATAATTTGGTCCAAAAATTGTCCAAAATGTCTGTTTCAGCAGAGACAGGAAAATGTTATGACTCAAAATACTTTACTATTTAGAAATCTAGCAGTTCAATTATTGTTAAAAAATTATAGAACATTTTGTAACATATAACTTTTTACACAGAGGTATTAAGTATTTATTTGTAGTTACAACATTAAAATGTTTCTCGAATTTGTTACTTGTAACTGTTCTTTATTGAAAAGTTATGCACAATTCGGCTACAGTCAAGATGTAGCATACATTTTTTTTTTAGTCATGCATACCTTCTCTTTTACCTTGATACTGTATTTTATTGTGAAGTTCTTTGTTTGTTTTGCTCGTTCAGTTCTGCAGCTTAGATGCAAGACACTCACTGATCTGCTTCCTTCTCTGTAAGTGCAACTGCAAATTTATTTGTCAGATCTGAGCTCTTAAGATGTGGGCTTTGGTGGCTGGGAGCTTATTCTTTGCTGCCCTAAGAGTATTTGTATGTGTTGAGTAGTTTTAAAGCTCAAAACAATCCCCTGTTTATTTCCTGAATGGAGGGGACAAAGGTTTTCTAGGTTGGTTTGGGGTTTGGTGTTTTTGGGCGCTTTGTTTTTTTTTTTTAAGAAGACTAAACCCTTAGATGTCTTGTTTATGTTTTGCCTTTCTCTCTCCTATTGTAAGCAAGTGAGGAGGGAGAAATCAGAGTAGTATTGACTCAAGGGCTGCAGTTGTAGCAAGAGAAGCTGGCTGGCTAATAATAATAATAATAATAGTATGGAATGAGCTGTGCCTCAAAAAATAAATACTGAGCATCTTCCTCACTTCACCATTAAAAATGGAGATAAAGACTCAGAGGATTTGTATTGTCATTGTACTGTCCTGCAGTGTTTGAGAGCTACAGGAGAGCTGTGCCTGATCTGTGTAGTCCTGACAATGAATTTAGTTGAGGTGCTTTGTTCTGATTACAGCTTGGGTTGTGACAGAATCAGTAGGAGCAGAGGAATATTTTTTGTCCTAATACCTTGGGCTTTATTTACCTCCATTAGGCTAGCACATTTAAATGGATTTTCACAGAACTTTTCTTTCTTTTTAAAGAAATTTTGAAATTTTTCTCCAATATACTTTGGTTCAGCATATCTGTTAGATTCCCAGCTGTGTCCCAGGTCTGTCTTTTTCTTCCCATCAGCTCTGATTCACTCTCTAAGATGTTCTGCAGTGGTACCCCTGCAGATTCCAGTAAGAGATGTAAGCCAAGAAAAAACAGAGCTAAAGAGGACAGCTGTTTCCCTGCCTTGCTCTGGTCATGAGCATCATTTGGAATGTCACCTAGATTGGTGACCAGAGCTGTATTTTAATTCTTGTGTCCCAGAGTGTAGTAGGAGACAGGGCTGGAGAAAACTACGCTGTGGTGGTGGATTCTATAGTTGTTGGATTGCTGTAAGGCAGTTCTGAGGATTGTAAAAGTACTAAGTCAGTTGTATCTGGATAGATTTCCAACCTTTGTGGAGGCTTTTGTTCATATTTGTGTATAACTATCTTTCAGTGCTCTCTGACAGAACTTGTATGTGGATGTTCTTCCACCTGGTTCTAGTCCACTCACCTCAAAACTCATTTTATCAAAGATATCCTCAGGAACCATTTTATGTTTTAGTTTTGGAGAACTTGTCTGAACCTTGAATCCCATAAGCTAAAGCCGTCATGTGGCTCATCCCTCTTCTCAGGGCTCCCTAATCCATTGCTGAGTACAGTTAGGGTGGGAATCTTCTGTACCTTGCTAGCCTGTGCTGGGTTGCTGCCCTCTCCTCTAGGGACATCAGGGTTCCTCAATGTGCCTTGTGCCATCCCAGGTTTTCTGCTTATCATTGCCTCCTCATCCCTGAAGCTGCTTGATCTCATTCTGGAATTTCCATAATCACATACCAGACTACTTCCTTTATTTTTCTTCCTGAACTAGCTTTCCATTCAGTTGAGGAAAACTATCTATGGGTGAAGAAAACATTTATTTCTGTTTTTATTCTGCCTTCCTACAAGCTGTGTGGGTACTGTAGCACAGAGGAATAACATAAGAGGAGTGCAGGTCAATGGGGAGAAGCTAAGAAGTGATGCAGAGAAAAATCTATATTAATAGAGTAGAAAAGCCTGCTGATGGAAACATCTGTATTTTGAGAAATACACCGCTGAGATGCTAGCAAATAGTTAACTGCTGAAAATGCTGAAGCATTGATCATGTTGTGTTAACTTTTTGGTTTCTTCTTTTCTCCAGGAGTACAGGTGACAGTGCTTAACTGCATACTGTTCTCAGGGGTTTTATGTCAGGCTGCTCCTTTCTCTCTACCCCTGGGCTTTTTAGCCTAAAACTTGTTATTTTATATTTTGGAATATTCTTGTGTTATGACACTAGATTTGAGCAGGAAGGCTTCCCAAGGAAAAGCAGAAACACAGTGTGTGTTAGAAAGAATGAGAGTGCCAGTCAGTGGAAAACCAGGATGTTTTCGATCTCCTTGCAGAGCAGCGCTGGCGTGCTGCAGACTGGCCCTGGGTGAGTAAGCTTTGGGGAAAGGAATTCTGAGAAGTCCCTGCCATTGCCTCCTGCCTGCACCTTCACATTTTCAATACCCAGTTCTCTCTGGTGGTCAGGAAGCTGCTGTGACAGGTTGTTCTGGCTGGCTGGCTTTCTTGCGTTTCAGAATGCTCGAGGGGGACTTCCCATTTGAAGTGCACTGAGGAGATCACCCTGTGAAAGGAGGGGACACTTTTTCACCAGTAAATTTCCTGTGCATTTTTCCTTGGTGAAGAATTGCCCAAAATTTTTAACAACAGCAGCAAATGACTTTTATCTCACCTTTTCGCTTTCTTTGTGGCCCACAGCTATTCCCATGGTACAGAAAAACAGTCGTGTTTTACACCGGATAAGCACTGATGTCAGCACAGAAAAGCTCTGTGCTGAAAATAGTTTGTTTCATGTTTATTCATGTCCTGAAATGACCAAATTCAAATTCACATATGAGAAGTAAGCTGTAAAATAATCTATTTTCTGTATGTTCAACGTATTGCCAGAAAGACCAGCATTTGTTCTTTTTTATAGTTTTTTTTCTCTCCAGCATCTGCAGCTTCCCTGCACACTGATGAGATCCACTCTCTCTACATTATTTTTTAGATCAAAATGTGAGTTTTAAAAAAAATTTCTTGGAATATATACTGTTTTTGAGACATTTTAAGTATATGTTTGCTACTTATAGACGAGTCTAGAGGTACTTATAAATGAGTCTACATCTATTTGAATTGAATGAGAAGAAGTTTGATAGATGATATTTGTATACTTTAATATAAAATCAGGAAAATTCTGTAGCTGTAAAGTTGACATCAGAAATGCATCTAACTCATTTTTAATGTAAAGTCCGCAGGTGACTTTTTAAAAATTTAATTTACGACTGAAACTTTTGGTAGTGCAAATACAGATTACAAATTGAAATATGATTAAAAATAAATATATTAAATTGTTTTCCTTCTCGATTAAAAATAGAAAAAGCTGCTGCTGAGCTGTGAGAAAATGCAAAGAGAAAATGTGTAAAGAGTTGGTTGGGCTTGGAGCAGAACTGTAACTCAAGGGTTAAACTGAGGTTTCTCTGGCTGCTGAGTGAAACAGGATGCAGTGACTACATTGTCAGACTGCTGGTGTGAGTGCAAACAGATGAGGAAATGCTGGATCAGGCACTTCAGCAACTTGGGCTGTTCCCTAGGAAACCGCTTGCGTCATACTTGCCAGCAATTAGCTTACAGTTCTTTTATTTTTGATAGTGCTGCAAGCTGAACTCGCCCGCTACAAAGGCAAAGAAAGACTGGCTCCATCTCAGCGCTCTGCTTGTGACTGCGGCGCTCGGGAGGATTTTTCGATTTATTTGAACTTTCCTGCGCTGTTCTCAGAAATGCACACTCGCATTTTTTTGCGATCTGAGCGAAAATGACTTTCCCTAGTTGCCAAAATTAAGTGCGAGTTTCACCAACGTTTTGCCTTTTCCAGCAATTAATCTAGAAATTCATTTTTGTGTGTTACATATTCAAACATAGTTTTCAAAATTAATGTTACCCAAGGCTTAACCTCTAAAGCAAAGGATTTTTTTTTCTAAACCCTTTTTTTCTTTGTTTAAAATTTAGTTATTTGCAGTGATTACCTAGCCACTGATATAAACCAGTTGGTGTCGAAAGCAGTGTGTGTTTTATCTCAGAAAATCATCATATCTTCTGGATTTCACTTAAAAACTGTAAACAAATTTACACTAACTGGCTTAATACTGATGTGTATTGTTAGTATGGGTCTTGCCTCGTGGCTCGCTATGGCTGAGGTTTTTAGGGAAAAATCACACAGTGGCCAACAGGTTAAACCAGAAATGTTTGTGTTTTTATTTTTCTGTGCATTTGTTACATAGGCAAACACACAAATTAACTTAGATTTTAACAAGCTAGAATTCTAGTGCATAGTTGGAGGCCAGAGTTGTTAAAATATCAAGGTTAATACAGAATACACATGTTCCTCAGTTTGTGCAATGCTTAAAAAGTCAACATAATTTAAATGCTTGGATATTTGGAATTTCAAATTATTTTTGGAGATTTTAATCCTTATTAGAAGTGTAAAGGGAAAAAAGACAACCTTCCCCCCACACCCTTGGATGCAAGGCTCAGAAAGATTGAGTGCCCTCATTTCTGCACACTTATGATGAATTGCCTTGGCTGTAGGAGTCTGGCAGCCCATATTCCTAGGGCATTTTTTGGACTACAGGCCAGTGTCATTTATGGTTAGCTGGTCACTGGGGTTGCATTCCAAATGGTGATCACTGTCTGTGTGGCCTGAGACCTTTGCACAGGTTTCTTTCCAATTGTCTTTTACTGAAATAAAAAAAAAAAATAATAAAATGGTGTGGAGCTAGCTAAAACACCAGGGGTTTATTTGCCATTAAAACAGAAGAGCACCAGCTTTTGCTGATATTTCAGAGGAGTTTGGCTGCCTTGCCCAGCCTCACTGAGACTTTGCATGTGGCCACTGCTTGGTGAGGGCTGTGTTTGGTGTGTTTGTATTGGCTCAAGATGTGAACTTGTACTGTTGAAGTCAATGGGTATTGGGACTGAAAACCGGGTGATCAATACAGAGCTAGTGTAGATGTTAACAAAGCAAGATGTGGACATCACAGTTTTGAATTTTGTCCTTCATTTTCTTTGCCCCTGGGCAGTAAAATGGAGGCTATGGTGTCCTCAGATTGTGTTCAATTATGTCCTGTAATTCTGCCAATTTTTTTTTGGGCAATTCCTGCAAGTTTTGCAGTACATCAGGCATATTGGATATTTTGTTTTACCCTGGTTTAGTATTTTAGCCCTGTAAACCAGTTTTCCTTCGATGAAGGAAGTGGGAGTTACATGATCACATACTTATGTATCTGCATAACATTTAATATTATTTAATTATCTGTATTTGATCTTCATTCTGGCACTTGTTAGCTATTTTCAAAGTGCTTTTATGAGCTGACAGTACTCAGTTGTTGTTTTGTGGATTCTCAGCCAGACTGTTTGGTATACATGCATGTTTCAGAAGATAAATCTGTAATAACAGATGGAACTGGATGCTACTTGGCTATTTCATCTTTTAGGCATTGCAGTAAGGGACTGCATGTTTTTCAGCAAAATCAGTGATGTTTTGTCCAATTCCTGGGGAAACATTTGGTTTCTATCTGTCAGTGTCATGACAAGTCAACTTGTCTCACACTGTTTGTTCTGTAACAGAACCAGCCAAATAGGTGGGTGCTATGAAAGAAAAGGGATTAAGGTCTGTCATCTCCTTCTGAATGTGATTTTTACAAATCAGCAAAACATTTTTGCAACTCTTAAGAACTATTTTGTAGAAAATTCCCCTGAAAACATGAAGAAAGTGACTGACAATCTTTTGGGTTTTTTGTTTTTTTGAGTGTATGAAGCTGAAATGGCCAGCAGTCAGACCACCTTACATGCAAAGTTTTGTGCATCAGGAGTGTTTCCATGCTTTTCTGAGCAGCACAAAGGGGTATTTTCTTTATTTTATATCCTCATCCTATTCCTAAATGAGAATTAGGATCCCTTAAATGGACAGCTTTAAAATAATAATAATAATAATAATAATAATTATTATTATTGTCTAATTTGAATAACTTCCTTCCAGGTATTTTTATTTTCAAACTGTCTTTCCTGGGAATGTTTTTTTTTTTTTTATTTCCATGTAATCATTAAGATAAACAGAGGAAATTATGTAGATAAATTTCTCTTCTCCAGCCCCTTTCTCCTGATATTAAAATCTTCCTCTTTCTTATGAATAGGAAGTTTCTCTACATCTCTACCCTAGAACATCACAACTTCAGCCTGTGGTAAACCTGTCATTGGGCTTCTTTGTTTGTTTTGGATTTTCAGAGGATAAAAGCTAGGGGAAATAACATTGAGGCATGCCATAGCCATCTCTAAATTTTCCTGGCATGTCACAAGTTTTCCTTTACTATTTTGTGATTTTCACAGTTTATTTATTTGCTGTGTCCAAGTAACTAACTTGTTCCCAGTTTCTTCAGTTAGGCTTCCTCCCAATGTGTTTGGTGTCCACACAGAATTTGAGTCCTTAAGTAATCAATAGGATGTAACAGTTTGCTAAAATCCTGTGGAACAGAGAGCTCATTTCTCCTTCTCATTGCTCTAGATTACAGTGACAGATGATTTTTCTCAGTCTTCATATTCCACTACAGTTTCCTTCTGGGATAGTAATTTTATGAACATTTTAGACTTAGTGTTATCCTCTGTATATTGTCCCTATTTAGAGGAAATATTTTTGTTAAGATGCACACTGGAGGCTAAGACTTCAATGGCTTTTAAAATCAAGATTTAGAGCTCAGTAACTTTTCTATACCTGCTTCCTTCATCCCACCCTCCTTTATGTATTTACTGTTAAAAAATTGGAGTGCTGACCTCTTGTATTTCTGCTATATTCTATTTTTCCCCCCAGTCTTCCTCATTGTTCCTTCACATACTGGTGGGTTTTTTTCTTTAGTGGCTTTTATTTGCCTCTTCTTTTGCTCATAATACCAGTAGCAGAACCAATGTGTGGTGCAACAGCAGGTTTTGCTGGCTGGGTAGTACAATTGCAGTGCAAGTCTTGATTAAAATTAAAATTCTGAGGTCACAGCATAGTTTTTTGGTGCTAAGAACTATGTCAAATTTAGATTAGTTTTGATATAGTCACAAAAAGTGAATGGTTTTATGCTGACCGTTGGGCATAGAGTTTGTAATCTGAACACCTCTACTCAAATATTCCAATTCCCTGAATGCTTTGTGGCACTAACACTGGGAGGAGTGGTCCTGTCTGCCCTGGCACCATCCCCCAGTGTGCTGACACAAGCATTCATGGGACTACACAGCGAGCTAAATTGGGGAACTAATCCCTGTTAAAAGTAATCAGTTCTTTTTTGTAGCTCCTTGCCACGTGTCTGGTGAAGGTTTTTGCTGCAGAGGGGAGGAGGGAGGCAGCCAGGGATGGGAATGAGCAGAGGGAGGGCAGGGCTGCAGCTTTATCGTGCCAAGTTGGGCTGATTTAAGGGAACTAATGGCACTGCCGTGTAAAGAATGGATCTGCCGTGTAAAGAATGGATGTGTTTAGATCTTCCTAATAAATCAGTCAGAAGAGCATCCCCTCGTGCCCAAAACCTCTGCATTTTTTCCCATGTCTTGAGTGAACCATATATTCTGCACTGATGTAAAGGAACAAAATGCTTCAGCATTTCAGGCTGGGATATGGCAAACAGGTAGTTAAAATTAAGCAGTTTCAGGCAAATGTGGTACCATTTTGTACCAAGAATGTTTTACACAAAGTTTTCACAAAGGCTTTGAATGGAAAGGTGAAGTTTGTACATAAGTGGAGCAGGGGTTTGTTTGAAGAGCAATTTAAGGTCTGTCTGTGTGGTCACAGACAGAATCACAGTGTATTGATATGTCAGTACAGAATGAACTGGTAAAGGGCACATGTGAGTTAGGCTCTTCCAAACACCAGAATATTTGGCACTCTTTTAAAACAGTGCTTTAATACTGTTCTGTTTATGTGAAAATTCTTCATAATTCTTGGAGTGAAATAAAAAGAAAACTTTATAAAACTGTAACAACACTTCTGTGAGTCACCTTCTGGGTCTTGGACTCTCATCAATTCATCATGCTTTCATCTGCAGGACTAAGTCTGTAATGTGGTAGTGAAGAAAAGCTACTACCTGGGAGTGCAGAAGTGGAAATCCTCTCATACTGAGGCAGCAAGTGTCTGTCCCTCTGATGCTTCTGTGTGATGATTTTTCTGACTTTTGTGGGTACCTGAAGTTCCAGATAAGTAAGTTGTTATGGTTAGGAAGCTTCTATCCAGCTCATTGTAGTAAGCCTCCTTGGCTCTTAATTTTCACATTGCTAAAAATTCATATATGTGACAGCAAGAGTTAGGAAAACCTGATGAAAATGTCAGTTTCTTATTAATATTTGAAGCCCAGGCTGAATTTCATGGGGCAGGTAGGTCCTACCAGTTTGTTCCTGCTGGTTCCTTTGCTCCATCCAGTTTGCAGTTTTCTATAATGTGGAACTGGACAATCCAATCATGTATCGCTTACTGCTTTTATAAAAACTCCTGATCTGTGGTATGTTCATTTTGCAGAGTTATCTGCTTATCTATTCTGTCACCCCTTCAGTAGAATCACCACTGTAAGATGCATTAAGCCACCAAGACAACTTTTTGCAGAAGCAGATAGAAGCAGGAGCACCATGTGTCTCATTTCAGCTTTTGAACAAATTCATCTGCTGAGGAATAGACAGAAATGACTTTAGGTATCTGTTTCTTTTGTGAACTTTTTGTGTTTTCTTCTACTGTCTGCTCAAGGTTTGTGATCAAAGAGAAGATTGTGTGAAAACATCTGTGGCCCTGCTGTTTGGAGTTGGTAACTCTATTACTTTATGAAATCTGAAATATTAAATCTTGCATTGTGCAACTAATGATGTGTTCTTAACTCAAGGACTGTTACTTATCACCTAATTACTATTAGTATCTTTTAAAATAATGTTCAGGAAGATAAGGAGGGAATTTGCTCTTGATTAAATTCACATTTTTTTAAACCAAACCATTAACAAAAATGTTGATTACATAGATGAAGGCAAAGATCAAACTCAAACCTGGGGGAGCTGAGAGGGAAGTGGAAAATGAGCTGGTGAGAAAGCTTTAATCACATGAAGAGGAAATTTGAGAAGCCTGAAGTCTGTAAGTAAAGCCTAATGTCAAGAATTCACTCAATCGTTTTTGATCTTCCATATCAGTGATTCCTAGCCAGAAGATGGAGTTTGATTTTATAATGTCAAATAAGCAATTTTTAGGGCTTTATCTCTTTGGTAGAGATTGCACATGGTAATGTGCTCTAGACAACGTGGTGTGAAGTATGAAGGATGTGCAGGGTCCTCCGTCACAGGAATTCCCAGAATATCAGAGAATCATGGAATGGAAGAACATCTCATTCTATCCCTCCCACCATGGGCAGGGACACCTTCCATTAGAGCAGGGTACTCCTTGGATCCCCATCCAACCCTGAGCACTGCCAGGGATGGGCTCTGTAAGGTCTCCAGTAAGTGTGGCTTGTTGGCAGAAACGCACTGAGGAGCTGAAACAGAGCAAAGACTTTTCAGACTGAAAACATGATTAGAAATAATTTGTAAGACATAGGAATTACTCACTGACCAAGGCAGCATGGCAAGCATTTTGCAGAGTGTGGCTCCTAGCAGTCATCCACTATAATGGCTGTAAAGAGCTATAAATGACCCCAAAAAATCTCAAGAAAAGGGGCTCAGTGACTCCTCTTTGTGGTGGCCCTAAAGCAGCTGTATGCAATGCTGCTAATGGTACAGTATGCTGTGAAATCCGCTTGGGAAGTTGGGTGGGCATGGGTGGATATTTTGTGCTGAATTCCATTCTGCCATTAATCTTTCTGATAAATTAAATATTTGGAAAAGACTTTAAATATTTTGCCAAATCTCCTTATTGTGGCTGACAAACTGTCAAAAGTTGAATGCTCTGTGAATTTAGCCAATGTTTCCTGTAAATGCTCAGTGCCATCAGGGATAAAACCCCAGGCCAGACCAGGCAATTCTAATCTGATTTCCTTGCTTTATTTTTTAAACCTCACTGTCTGGCGGCCTCCAGTCAAAAAACTGTCTTTCTTACGTATTGCAGCCTTGGTTCTCAATGCAAGTGTCCTGTGTGCAGATTTTAATTAATTAACTTGGTTACAGCCCTGTGTGAGTCAAGGAAAAGCAAAGGCCACCCTTTTTTCTATTGGTCTGAAACAAGAATCAAACAGAAGGGATTTCAGAATTTCTTAAGTGCTTGCTTTGATATTTAATATATAGCCTGATTCATGGTAAGATTACAGATTTTTGTTGCTTTGTTAAAATGCTAAAAAAAGCTACTATAGACTTGTATTTTTTAGGTTTCATTATTTAAAAGAGAGTTTTAGTCTCTCTTTTCTTGGAACACTTGTAAAGGATTCTTATTTTGACAAAATGCTTAAAGGCAGTGCTTTCAGAAGACAATATTTTGTCAGAAAATTTCAACTAAGTATTCAAAATGTTTCAAATTTTCAATATGAAAATTAGGAATACTGACATGATAATTAATACCATTCATTCTGCAGCTTCTTGTAAGTTCTTTGTGTAGCTTTATTGGTTTTGAATGAAGAATTGCTGCATTCTACTGTGCTGGTTACTTGGTAATGATTGTTAGAACATTTACTTTGAAGCTTGAATTAAAAAAAACTCCTTATACCCCAAAATTAAAAAAATTTATAAAGGGAAAAAAAGAAAATTAGAATGTCCAGCATTCACAGAAGATACCTGCCTTCCCCACCCAATTTCAGATTTGTTTATTTAATGACATTTTGATGACTTAATATTGTGAATTTCCCTGTATATTCACACTGAAGTCTCATAATCTCAAGAGAGCTGCACAATTTTTTATGTTATCAAAATTGCCAATGTCAAAAATATAATCAAAAGTTATTGAAATTAAATAACAACTTTTGCATTTTGACATTTAAACCATACTGCCTAGTATCTGACTGGTTTGATAACCGATGTGAACTGTACAGAATGTCTTTGTTTAAGCAGTTGTAATCATTTTTAATAACTATGTATACACACTGAGAAACTGCATTTTCTAGTTTGCAAAGTAGTAGCTCGTTTTCTGTGGCCTGAGGCAATTAATTAAAACTGTTTCAGTGTGAAAGTGGGAGTCAACATTGTTTAAACACAGTAATGTGACTCAGTCTTATGGTGTTAGTAAGTCTGAAGTTTGTACATCAGCGCTTTCAAGCACCAATACAGATTTTGCTTCATTGAAGAGAAATTAGTTGAACTCTTTGATTCAGCATTTCTTTTATAAGTATCTTTTTCTAGTCTTAACCAACTTGTTTTTGTGAACTCTCGAGTTTCCTCTGAACATCTTTCATGGTTGGAGCTTTGGTTCCGAATTTGCGCTGAGAATTTGCACTGATTCTTTATCACTCTCCACATCTGCCTGAAAGGAGGTGGCGGCCAGGTGGGGACCCATCTCTTCTTCCAGGCAACCAGCAATAAAATGAGGGGACACGGCCTCAAGTTGCCCCAGGAGAGGTTTAGATTGGATATTAGGAAAAATATTTTCATGGGGAGGGTTGTAAAGCATTGGAACAGACTGCCAAGGGGAGCAGTGTAGTCATCATCCCTGGAAGTGTTCAAAAAACATGTGGTTAGGGTTCTTGAGGACATGACTTATTGGTGAATGTGGTGGTAGTGGTGGACTTGATGATCTTAAAGTTCTTTCCCAACCTTAAAAAGTCTATGATTCTATAATTGTATCTGGACTTGGTAAAGAATTTTTGTTCCCTTACCACAGATGTCTGTTTTCCAGGTTGTCTCTGAAGTGACTCTTCTGACCTTCTTGGATGTACTTCTCCAGGATAATTTATTTGGGATATAACCCTCTATTTAATGAAGACCTTAATGTAAACTTAGACAATTTAAATATCAACACATAGTGTATGTGTGCATGCATTGTAGTTTAATTCAAACACCTTTCTCTCATGGAATCATTAAAAAAAATCATAGAGTGGGTTTGGGTTGGAAGGGACCTTAATGTTCTAATTCCACTCCCCTGACATGGGCACCTTCCAGTGTGGTCTTGAACACTTCCAACTTCTCTGGACAACCTGTTCCAGTGCCTCATCACCCTCACAGTAAAGGATTTCTTGCAAAAATCTAAACTAAACCTGCTCTCTGTCTCTCTGTTTGAAGCTATTTTCCCTGTCGTGTCACTGCAGTCCCTCCCTGGCTTTCCCTTTCTGATCTTGGAAGGTTGCTGTGAGGTCTTCGTGCAACCTTCTCTTCTCCAGGCTGAACAGCCTCGAATTTGTCAGCCTGAAGTATTCACCCTTAGTATCTTTGAAATCGTTTCTTGTTGCAGTGAAATTTGACAGAGGATAAACATCCAGCTCCAAGTTGCCAGGTAATCCAGTCACAAGACAGAACTTCTAAGGATTTCATCATTTGTGCTCCTCACAGAGGCACTTACCCTTTTACTGAAAAAGTGTGTTTATTGTCCAGATACTCCTTGTTGAGGTGTTTATCCAAATTTTGGGAAGAGTTTCTTCTGTGCAGTGAAACATGACAGTGTATTTCCTGTGCTGTTACAAGGACTTAATTTGTTGCTCCTTAGTCTTTACCAGTTATGGAAATGAACAGTCTAGCAATGACAGCACCAATATAAATGAAATGCTGTTTTATTAATTGGCTGGTTCTTTTTTTGTTTGTTTGTTTTTTTTTTTGTTTTTGTTTTTTTTTGTTTTTTTGTGCTCCGTGCCTTTGTTGCAGGACTACAAATTCTTTTCCAGTGTAGTAGGCTATTAGATAGAAATGGCAGTGGCCATTCTTTGGAGGGCTTGAACAAGTTCTGATCTGGCACGAGGCTCGATTCACTGCTGCTGCTGGGATGTAAGAGAAAGTTGTCTCACTGGTATTTTGTTTGTGTTGTATCTGCTCAGAAATAAAAGGATAGCTCATAGTCTATTCTTGCGGAGCCCTGAATAGTAAAATGGACAGCAGATCAAAGGATGAAGCAAATAAGCTTGCTTTTCAAGCAACAGATGAGTTTTCATAGAACTACTTTTCACTAAATGACCAGAAGCATGAAGATTTGCTAACATTGATTACCACTTATTTTCCTCAGTCTCTTTTGATGCTCAGTTATTTTTGCCCCACTCTAAGAAATGGAACTTGTGTTTGTGAAGAATGTTTGTCATTGTATCTCCAAGTTCACATTTTGCTTGCAGATAAGATGGTTTTTATGTTTATAGTTTATTACATTGCTCATAGGCATGTGTCATCTGTTTAGGCAGTGAGGTGATGTTTTTGTTTGTTTTAAAATTGACTAGGTAACATTTACAAAAGAGAGGGTGAAGAAGAGAAAAAAACACTTAACTTTACCATTTCCAGGACCAGTTATCAGAACAAAAAACAATTTCCCCAGTAAGTCTTACCTCTTTGTGGGTCACAAGGCATCATTGTGGGGGCATAATTCTGACTAGAATTGTGTGTAGTGTGTGCTTAGTGTGCAGGCTTTTGGTAACAACTGGACATTTGTTTCTCGCTCTTTCCTTCCTATCCCAAGTCATGTTGGAAAGATTATCCAGGTGGCTTCTGAAAGTCTGTTTGGGAGGTTTACCAGGACTTGGGAGAACAGAGTCTCCTGCTGCTGCTGTCCATGGAAGCACAGCTGAACTGTGCTCCAGCCCCTCAAAACTCTCAAAGTGCAGCAGTCTGAACAGCAAGTTGTTCCCTTCAGCACCTTTATTGGTTCCACATCCAGCAGCAGGAAAGTGATGCTTTGTTTTCCAGGGGTGGAAGAAGATTGGCAACTCGGTTTTCAGCTGTCATGATGAGAGGTGTGATGGGAAGTAAATTCAGAATACTGGGAAGTTGACTTAGAGTTCAGGTACAGGCATATAAATCAGAAAGCAAGCTGAGCTGATTTCAGAACTCATATCTGAATCAATAAGTAAGACATTGCTGAGTTTAGTAGGGCCATTTTTTTCTTCAGATCTCTCTGCTTCCCTTCCAGATGAACTACTTCAATCTTTGGATGGTGTTGAAATGTTTCAGTTTAGGATCATATAGCTATTCTTGTCAAAAATTGCTTCTGGGTTTTATCCAGAGACAATAATTTTCTTTTGGAAAGCATTGGAATCACCTCTAAATTGGAATCAGAACTTTCTCCCACTCCTGATAGAAGACCAAAAAATGCTGAGATGAATAAAATCAATCATTATCTGCTTCAGATCAAGTTGGTTTTGTTTGCTTCTTTTGCTTGTTTTGGTTTTAGAGAATTGGTAAAACTCTTTGCATGCCAGGGACTAAGTATTTAAAAAGAGAGGTTTACCCCTGTTTACTGCCTTTGCTATAGATTCTTGACTTTGCATATGGGAGTTGGGATTTTTTTTATGAAGTGACAGGGGAATGTTCCTGATATTGATCACTTCCATTTGATATAAGACATGTTCCAGTTAGTCTTCCTAAATTTATGGTAAAGATTAAATTAGGCAGATTGTGTCCCTTTCCATGCAGGATATATACATACATATATATATATTTTTTTTTTAAATTAGAAATGTGTGCAGCAAAAAACTGTGATAAATGCACAAACAACCTCTCAGGTCTGAGTAAATAATTACAAATGTAGGGTTTCATATTGGATCTCTGTCAGAACAACATGAAAATAAGTATTCTGGACTTTGTATTATTGACTCAAATTATTCCATGTTCTTCTCTGGAGTGTCCTTTTTTTGGCCACTCGAGTTTCATGTTTTCTCAGAGCAGGAAGACTGTGAGCACACAGGATACAGACTCCCTCTGTTATGATGTCTAACATTACAGTGCATTCCTATTAGGCCCAGCTCTGATGAGAAAACTGCTTCATTTCCAGAGACTGGAGCTGGAGAGTGCTATAGGTATAATACTTGTGTCTAGCACTTTGAATGCCATTTTTTAAACTTCTGTAGATGATCCAATTTTTTTTTCTTATTCAATAGATTTTCAGAAGTCATTAGAAACTGTATAGAATGTTCTTATATAATGGAAGGTATTAGGCTACTTAGAATTTATTTGTAAATTTATTACAAATATTTAGTTATTTGTAAATTTCACTGGACTAATAAGTAAGCCTGTTCACAGTGTTTTCACACCCATTTTTTCAAAATTAAAATTCTGTAATTGTGAATTCAGGTTATTTGGGAAGTTGTCTCAAACAGCTTTGCATTTGTAGTTTTATGCTGTTTATTCTTCAGGGTCTTCTAAAGAATTTTTCTACTTAGTTATTTAAAATACAGTACTTCTAAATTCCTTAAATACTGGACTTCCTAAACAGTTGACTACTTAGAAATTAGTGATGGGATTATTATTTCTATTGGTGTAGCTTGTTTTGTGACATCTTTTGTGTTCTTGCTGTGGGAACAACAGGGCTTTGTCCCTGCAAACAGTTACCCAATAAAGTTGTTACTGGGTTTGAATTTTCATTTACAGATTATACAGATGTGAAAGAAGCTCAAAGCTTACATTCCAAACTGACAAAGCTGACGACTACATTTCAAACTTTTTTTTTCTGGGCAGAGTGAAAATTTTTCCCATTGAAAATTTAAAAAATAAATACTGCTCTAGGTATTCACCAAAATCTCCTTGAGCAACTAAAATGTCTCTGAATTTTTCAAGCAGCTCTTTTGCAGTGTGCATTTATAAAAGTGTATCTCTTTTTTTCCCCCAAAGCTCTGGTGAGCCCTGCATGCTTCATTCTTTTCCAGTTGTAAACACAGTTTCGGTGCTACCACTTTTGCACCAAAGGCGGTTCCTAAGCGACTGCTGACGTCAGTTGGTGCAGCACAAGAAGGTTTGTGTGTTTATCTGCTGTGGGCAGACTCTCAGAAAAGACGAAAGTATGTAACTAGATTAGACCAAAGAGATTGCTGCTTTAAATAAGCATACGTACTGTTTGCAATGCCTTACTCCTTTTTTTTTTTTTTTTTTTTTTTTAAATGTATTTTATTTTGATTAGCAGTTGTATCTTCTGTTGCATATGCCACAGTATCTGGTTGGCAGGGGATGATAAGGAGGGGTATATATTCTCTTTGCTGTTGCTTTAAAGGGGCAGCTGCTTTTCTTCTTTTCTGCAGCGCAGTTAGAATGAGGATTTAAAGGGAGTGTGAAGATTTCACATACCTGATCTCAAGAACTGTTAGAAATGAAAGCAGGCTCACAATTTCCAGTTTAAGTGAACCCTATTTACTTAGAGATTTTTGGCCAGAGTCTATACGTTTGGAAAAACTGGAATGATACTCTTGGAATATTTTACTGCATGCCTTTGTGTCAAATGGAGTTGGAGTGGAGCTGGCTAAAATACCTTTGCGATTTTTTTTTTGTACTTGAATATACTTGCAGCACCCCCACAATGAATAGAAATTACCTGTAGCAAAAGGTCTTAGTATGAAAATCTTTTTATTGAAGTAGTGGGACTGCAGTCATGGTAAGCCAAAAAGTGAAGCTTTTGTAGTAGCACTGAATGGCATAATAGGGCAGGAAGAAAAACAAGCACAGAATCTCCTCTTCAGGTTGAAGAATTGAAGCAGCAACTTTAAGAACTAGATAAAGGCCAAGAGCAAGTGCTCCAAATAAACTCAAATCAGATTAAAATTAAAAAAAAAAATGCCTGTGGGACATAGGAGATTATTAACAAGCATAAAGGTCAAACTAAATAAGGTCCAGCTTGGATGTGGCTGTGGTGATGGTCTTGCCAATCTTGAAGTCCCCATCCATCTTTTACATATCCTGTACTGTTATGTTGTGCTATCCACTCTTTCCTTGGGGCCCTCCATGCCTGGGGACTGCATGGCTTCTCTGGGCATTCTGCTGCACCTTGTCTCCCTGCTTCTGTGCCCTCATCCTGAGACATCTTTTCCTTGTTCCAGCACTGCCTCACATCTTCAAACTGCACCACAGAGTGCAGCCTGGCTTTGTTGTGATGGCTTCATGTTAGACACTAGCAGGACTTTTGCCCCAAAGCCAAAAATCCAATGCTTCTCCAGCCTGGATGAGCCCGGCTCCCCCAGCCTCTCCTCACAGGGTAGGTTCTCCACTCCCTTTAACCACATCCTCACTACATATTTTTTCAGCTTTCAATGGGAAACTTAGGAAATGACATTTAATTCAGTAAACTGCTCTTAAACAAAGGGTGAAGTTACTTGTGAGTTTCATTAGTGTTAAAGCATAAAAATAGCTCAGATTGAGAGTTCATTTATCTTAATATTCTGTCTCTAATCCCTGATCTTTGTCTAAGGTCAACTTTAACATCTGTTCATAACAGTTAAATATCTTTTACATGCTTGGCTTGAAGATGTCATATTAAACAGACTTTTGGGGCCAAAGGGTGTGTTAGAACTTTTTCTGTCTGTCCAATGCATCTGCCTGCTACTGCAGTGTCTCTAGAAGCAGCACACCAAGGGAAAAATCAATAAGAACTATAATCACAAGTTGCTGCTTATCATCTTCCCGTCCATTGCAAGGGCTAATGTGCAATTGAGTGCATTGAAGGTCACAGGGGAAAAGAAAGTAGCTGTAATCAGAAGCCAATGGAAGGATAAAAATATGATCACATATGATACTCTTCTTTCTTTTCTCCTATACCATCTTCCTACACTCTCCCAACTTCCACCTGTTTTCAGCTCGGGGGACTTTCTGATGTGGTTTAGTTATTTAGTTGAGTGCTGCTCAGTCTCCTTCTCAGTGTATGGACTTTTCCTTCTTTGTCCAGCTTCCCCTTGAACTTACTTGAACTCCTTGCATCCTTTGGTAAAGCAGGTTACTTCCTACCTGTTGGGGAAGAACTGTCTCATCCTGGTTTGTACTGACTTGTTCCTAGCCCATGCTGATGGCATCTGGTTCTTGTGCTGTAAAGAAGTGCTCTGTTGTGTTCACCTTTCTGCTGACCAGGTCCTTGGGCAGAATTTGCAACAATCATGAGTTCACTGTAGCAATGTGCATGACATCTAGCAATGACAATAACTGGTTGGTTTAAAAAAAATTTTAAGGTGTTTCAGAAATCCTCTTGACACAGCAAGCTTCATGAGATTTTATATTCTGAATACATTGCAGTAATGCACAGGTTTTCTGTTTCATGGAGGTGGATAACTGTTTGCCATTAGGATTTGTTTGTCGCAGGCTGATGCAACTCAAAGTTGTGCCCAACGATAGCAGATGTTCTTGTGGAAAACCCCTGGAGGCAAAAGAAGAGCAGAAAAATCCACCCACTCAGCTAGGATACCATGCTATTACATTGGCTTCCTTTTGCAGGGGAATGTTGATTTGGTGTTGTGAGAACAGTTGGAATTACCTCAGCTGTCTTTACACAATTCCAGAGAAATGGGTGCACCTTGGACATGCAGTTTGGGTTTTTGCAAGTGTTTGTTCTGCTCTTATCACAGAGCAAATTTTAAAAGATTTTGTGAAGAAATGGATTATTCAAAAAGTTATTCTGTCATTGTCACTGAGTTCGAAAAGCAGTCCCAGCAGTTCCCCAAATGCAGGTCTATAGACAGAAAAGGTCACTGTTTCCTTGTTTATTTTTTATGACTTGTGATCTGTGATAGCAGATTTCAAAATGTTGCTCTGGGATACTGTATAAAAGAAATTTAAATTCTATAATGATTTTTTAAGATGAAGCTCTTTAATTTGTTAAACAGTTTAGGCAGTTACTGTAACCTCTTCTTGAATTAAGGGTATAAAATAGTAAAATTACATTTTCAAGAGCACCTGTGACTTAACCATAATTAGTTTAAATTGAGACAAAGCAACAGGCTTTTATTATATTTCTTAATTGCAGTACAGCCTATAACAACCATTCTGGTCTCAGGTTTCTTAGCTACCATCCTGTATGTTCTGTTAGTTTGTGAAGCTGTAACTATAATCCATAACCTGCTCTCTGTAGATTTATAATAGACAAACAGAGAAGTTTTTGTCTCTGGATTTGCAAAAATACCCATGCTAACTCTTTATACATTTTGATTACTTATTTGCTGGATTTTTTAAAAAAGGAAATAGAATAATTTGAGAAGATGTGTATGTTAGTATGAGATGCTGGAAATTAAATAATTAAATTTCACTATCAGTGAAATTTTAATTTTGTTTATACAAAGATTTGGAAAAGATATATTTGATCTTTGATCCTGTAAATGTCTTCTTCCTAGATTTAGCATGACTTTTGCTTTTATTCCAGATATAAAGTTGGGCACTTATAAAACTTTTGTCTTCAGAAACACCTTGAAAGGCCAGGAGACTTCAACAGATCTGCCCTGGGTTTGGTTAGCATGTGTTAGACAATTAACAGGAAAAGTTGGCTAATAGCATGCATTTATAAAGTTACAAATTAAGTATATTTGTACATAAGTGCTGAAGATGATTTTTGTCTCTGTAGCCCAGAATAAACACTCTGTGAGGGATAGTTCACATATGGCTGCCAAAAATAGGGAAAGGTTTGTACTTAAGCTAGGTATGGCTGAAAGAATTAGTTTCAGCTCAGTATGTTAATGCCTGGAGTAGTCTTTGGAGGCTATCTGGACATGCAGGCTTTATTTTGTGATTTCTTTTTGCTGTGTTCTTTTTGGATCCAACTGTTTTATGTGGTCTTTCTAGAGTGGATTCACAGCATATTTTCTGAAATATTAGTTATTCTCTCTCTGCTTTTGGTAACTTTGCCTCATTGCCTTATTCCAGAAACAGGCTGTTCATCTTGGCCAAAATTCCTTGGTTGTCTTGTGTGTTGTACATCAGTTGTTCCCTTGAGCTACTTGGGGTGACCAGTGGTTGTCATCCTGCTTTGGGTAACAGCAGTTGCAAGGGGATTTCCATCCCTGGTGTAAAAGCTTAACTGCTCATTAACATTTGGAGTTCTAACCCTGAGAGAAATGAGGCTTGAAATGGAACTTATCACAGGGGAAATAAAATTGGCAACCACTGCAAGGTGGGACAGGGATACGGGATAACGTTTATTCTTTCACAGAAAACATCTGCTCTTGACACACTGCCACTCTGTGACCCCTCGAGGTTCCTTTTGAGCAGAATTCTCCTGGAAGGCTGTACCTGTTGGTGTGAAGATTTGTGTAGACACAGCTCACTAGTGCAGGTACTGCTGAGGGCATGTTTGCAGTAGCACATAATTCTTCTCAGGCTGTGAATCCTGGGAAAGGAGCTGAGCAAATATTTAAGTATTGAGTCAATGTTGAACTCCAGCCACTCAGTGGCTACTGAGCTGGTACTGCCTGAGCTTTTTAGCTTATAGCTCTCTAGTTTTCTAGCATGCCTCTTGCTAGCTTTATGAATGAACTGGAAACATCTCAGTACCTTTGGTGACTCCTCATAACTCTGCTGTCATTGTAGAAATAGGCCATATTTCATTACATATCCCATCTTTCAGTTCATGGGATTAAACTTGCAAAAAACCAGAGTCTTATTGCTATAACCAGGACCTGGAACAGTCTGTTAGCTCACTGTGTTAGTGTAAACTTATCAGCACATATTAAATCTGTGTTTCAGAAGGTGGTGGGAGCAGAATAAATGTTTAGTGTTCTGAAAGAGGCATTTAAGATGCCTTTAACATTTTCTCATTCTGTAGCACAGCAGTCATAGCAACTGTGTGTTCAAGTCACACTGTTCCTTTAAATATCATTGAAGCCTTAATACTTCTGATAACAGCACAAACTTCTAGTTCCTCTGATGTTTAACTCGGCATTTTGATTAAATCTTGTGAATTTTGGAGGAAAAGGTTCATGTGCTTTCACTCTGTGTTGCAATGCCCTCTGACTGGAGCAGTAGTTGCCTTTAATGTCAATGACTGAATTTTTAAAAAATTAAACCTCTCGTGGATGTTTTAAATTTTGTTCTCTTATCCCTGTCCTGGTGTGAAACTTTTGTTGATTTTGGATGCTGCTGATTAAAGTTGCTGAAGGAAGTCGTGATAGAATGAGCTTTGAAGTATATTTTGCTGAACAGCATAAATCTGTGCCTTCCTTTAAATGTTCCATCTAGAGCTATCAGAAACTTGTACCTCTTAAACTGGAGGAAGAAGTGAGGCCATATGATTCTTGTCCTTCACTACAGAGTATTACAGGATGAATAAACTGCACACATGCAGCTTTTCACAGAAACCACCCCTGTGGCCCTCCTGGTACCAAAACCTTGCCACACAAACAAAGGTTCTTTCTAGATGTCATTCTCCTCCATCAGAAGGGGGTACTGGCATCTCTTTTGAGGCTTGGGTTTCTTGATGCTTGTTAATATCTTCATTGTTATAAGGGTTGAAGCAGCTGTTTGATAGACTAGACCACTGATAGATCATTGCTAAACACTCTGTAACAGAAAAATATGCTTCTAAGGTCTGTAGCGTTCCTCATTGCATCAGTAGTACACTACATTTATGTTTTAGGGTTTAAAAAGTTGGGTAGTCCCTTACAGCAGGCTTTATTCAGAAAGTTAGAAATTAAGAGTGATATTGGGGGTAGAAATAACACACTAGCATAGTTTGAGTCTGATCAAAATAAAGAACACTATTGCCATTTTTTGCAAGCTGGCTTCCATGTTGAATTAAGAATAGTGAAAATCTCACAAGTCTAAAGAATCCAGATAATTATAAACTGTTGGAGGTTGAATGAGTTGGAGGTAATACCCATAATAATTTTAACTGAGTTTTTCTTCCCTCTGAGATCTTGCATTTTGTTGTACCTTAAAAATTCTAAAACTACATGAATTAAACATGTCTTGATGTAGATTGTGCAGCTTTTGCATGAAGGTGGGGTGCTGGGATGAAATGTTTAGATAACATCAATGACTGTTTATTGGAGCAGCCAACCAGAAAAGGAAACACAACTGTTAACTTCTTCCTGAGGAATATATTTAGGATCTCCTTCAAAACAGCAATCAGAGAACATTTCTATAATAATGATTGCAGCGTCAATGATCATTCAGACTTCATGCTGGAGCAATGGCAAGCAAAATATCTGTTACACCTGGGCTCAGAAAAGCTTTTAAAATAAAAGGGGGAAGCAAATTAAGTAGAATCCTTGCAGGCAAAATCAGGACTGCTCCAAGACATCACACTGAAAACTTGAGGTAAATGCATGACATTTGTCAGAACAAGATGTAAACATAAAATGAAAAATGCCATGATTAAAGAGGATGCTAAAAAGGGCTCACAGGAAAAAGTAAGTATTCTTAAAATAATTGTATTTAGAACAGGCAGAATAAATATAGACCAAAAATAATCTGACGATCAACTTGTTGAAAATGTATTAAAAAATTAATAGTATTTGTACCAATGCATTAGAAGCTTGAAGCCTTCTAGAATGCCTATAGGACTAGCAGGCTCTCAGAAACAGAAGGAACCATCCATTCAAGATGAGGCCACAGCAGGTAAAGCAATTATTCTTTTTGAGAAAGTTCATTGTGGAAGAATGTGGAGAAAATGCCTGTTCTGGAAGTTTACAGGCAATGTTTCAGAGGCTTTAAGTCAAATTTTAGATACATTTGCCAGCAGAAGAACAGCAAACTCTCAGGACCAGATAATGCATGCCCAAGGTCCTCAAGACACTTGAGGAAAAACCACCCAAACTGATGAATGTAATGTTCAGCTTTTCACTTACATTTGATTAGGTCCCTGTTGACTGCAAAGTTGGCCAATGCAAGTGTTTTAATGAAAGTTTCCAAGAAAACTCTAAAGAACTGTTGGCCAATAATTTTCCAACAACTTTCATAGTAGGCAAACTGGTAGAAATCCTAACAACTGTTAAATGACTCACTTCAGAGATGTTTTGGGGAAGAGTCAACACTGCTTTTGTGAGTCTTGCATCAAACCAGCTTGTGAGAATTTTTTGAAGAAAGGACAAATTTGTAGATAATCAAGATCCATCTGCTACAGTCTGCTTGGATTTCTAAAAGACAGTGCACCCTCCACTTTGTCACCTGAATTACCAGTTATCAGGAATTTGAGGAGCTGGAAGAATGTGGTTTGTTTGGAATGCCAAAGACGGGGGCAGCTGGTGTGTGACAGCAAGAATTACAGGATATACAGTAGGTACAGCAGTTGCTTTTACTTTGTTATTTTGTCAGGATAAATGCATGGAGTCCCTCTTGAGCAACTCAAAATACAAGCATGTAAAGCTCATTTTTACATAATGCCTTGGGTCATAAAAATTAATAAATTAAAAAGTGAAACCTGGGCTGAACGTAGATGCGTTTGAGTAAATGTTTGTATGGTTTGTTTTTTAGTTCTGCACACAGGAGATCACATTTGTTAGGTTAGATAAAAGATTCTGAAGTGAAGTCAAGCTTCTGTTAAGCCTGTCTAGCCAAAATTGATTAGTAAATTGATTTCTAAATTATAATCTAATTTGTTCTTGCCTCCCTTTTCCGAACTGAAAGCTACTAAATCGACACATGGACTAAACTTAGCTTTTTATTTCTTTTTCCTTCATTGGTCTGAATATTGTCTCAAAGTCCTCTGTTGCAGGACAGGACTGGGAGTTGAAGATAAATGACCTTTATGGCAAGGATGTGTAGGGTGTTGTCTCTCTGAAATTCTGCTCCCAGATTAGCTGTATTTTGAAAAATGTTATTTTTTTGCATATGCTCCATTTAAAAAAAATCCTTATAAGAGAGTACCTGGAGACTTAATCACAATGTGTGATTATGATCTGATGTGAAGTGGACCTGGGCCTGTAGTTTCTTCTCTGAGCTTGGGCTGTGCCCCAGAAGGGAGCTGGAGAACAGTTTCCTCTGTGCTTTGTCTCTCCCTTGCCTTGTCTTGCCTGATTTGATTGCAGTAGGGATAAGAACGGGATGTGGGTGTGGAGAAGAAAATAAGTCCAACGCTTTGGCAAGCAGAGGGGAAGAAGTTGGGACTGAAGGAGAGGAGGCTCAGATGGTGGTTTGAGCTCGAATGAGGGTGGGATAATTTTATGTCTGGAGTAATGAGATTGACACGCTAGACAAGGAGGTTTTGGTGAGGAGCTCGGGAAGTAAACATAGCTGGAGACAGCTGAAGAATGAAACTGGAATAAGGAGGGATGGGGTGGGTCTGGATTAATGCTGAATGGACGAGGCTGTAAATCTTGCATTTGAGAGAACATGCTGAAATGTGAGCCTGTTGAGGAACATCAGGAGCCTGGATGACACCATTTCCCTCTGCTGCAAGAGCTCCTGAGAAAGGCTCTTGGTGCTCCCTAATACTCACCTGAAAAAGAAACCCTGAGTTCTGCCAGTCCCTGCTCCAATGGGGCAGATCTACTGGCTTGTCACTCCAGCAGGGTGATGACTAATGGTGGCATTTGAGAGTTTTGCTGTGCCTTGAGAACTATTAGGAAGTAGAAACACAAAAGTTGAAAATGGGCTGTGTTTCTGAAAGATTAAAAAAATTAAATAATGCTTGAAATAAAAGTACCTATGATTTTGCCTCTTCTAAACAGAGAATGCCACACACCTCTTTTCTGTCCCCCTTTTTCCTTCAAATCCTGAAATTTGTGGTACAGCACAGTGAGCAATGAGACATTAGTTTTGTTTAGTTTTGTTTTCTCGCCTTAGTTCCCAGTTCTGTGACCACAAGTAAGTGTAAAGAATGGAGTCGAAGATCAGAAAAAAAGAGAAGAGATGGACTTAAGCTTGAGACAGTTAAAGATTATATTGGAGAACTGAATTTTATTCTGACTTGGTCACCAAAATTTCTTTTCGTGTATGAGATCCTTGGCACATCACTAAAATCATGTTATTCCCAAGTGGTTCCTAATTGCCAGAGTGTGTTTCAGTTTTGTTATTTGTTAGGTTTGTGTTTTGTGCCTGTGGATCTGTTTTGCAGTAACAGGAGCCATTCCTTGCTCTAACTGAAGTCCATCCATCCTACTTTGAGTGGCTGAAGTCTAAGTTGTGGTGAAAGAAACTGAACATTTAGTCAGGCATCCAAATTTTGCAAGATCACTTAGTTTTTTTTTTTTTTTCTTTAATCTGAGGTACTGATCAGTAAAGTGCTGCAATATTTTGCAAGCATTTTGTTACTAATTTTGTAAGAATGTGTGTGAATATTGAGGTGTTATCATGGGAGGCACTATGCCAAAAACAGAGGAAGAGAGAAGAAAAATGATTGGGTAGTTTTCAACTGTAGTCAGCAATTTTGGGGCTGTACCCTGAACAATAAAGCAGCAGAGCAGTGTGCCCTTTCTGTGGGCCTGATCTGTTGTTTTTCAGCTGTGACAGCTCACACTTGCTATAATCCTTGTTGGCAGACAAAATTTCTACCTCATTTGCCTATCTGCAAGTCCCTTAGAACTAAGTCTTAGTGTTTTGACACTGAGAGCGTGTGTTTCCTTTCCTATTTAGACACACATTAGCGTGATATTTCCCAGACATAATCATTGCATCAAACCCGGGGCTACCTTGTGTGACTGAGAACTTCAGAGATGCTTTTTCTCCCTGCAATTCTGGCAAACGCTTTCCAGTTGCTGGAGTAAGTGATGAGGAACTGCTCAGTGTGCATCACCACAAAGGAATGTGACAGCTCATTAATTGTTCTGCTGCAATAGAACGAGTTCTGTCAGTCATGAATCGAAATCTTTGTTAATAACACATCAGCACGTGGCAGTGGTTCTGTGATTCTAAAGCATTAACTGCAATATTTTTAGTGTCTAGAGCAAAGTGAGTGATGCTTATATACTATCCAACTTATGTATTTTATACATAGGTTATACTGTATAGGGGATTTTTATACATTTCAATTCAAATATTGGACTTTTAAGTGCAGTAAAGCATGTGATGCATTCGGGAAACCTGCATTTATACTTTGCAGTTTTGCCTGAAATGTTACCATACTAATAGCCCTCAAATCTCTTCCATTGCACAGGATTATCATAAAACCTTTACTTTTCCAGCAATCATTTTTCTCTTTTCCAGGTACAACCTGGATGTGTTCGGTGAAAATAATCAGTGCTGGTAATTAGAGATATGCAATAAATTCTGTAGTTGGTGAGACTTTAAGAGCTATGCCTTGTTTTATTTCAGAGTTGAAAATATGGTGAGAGGAGGTCATTTTGTGGTTGTAAAAACCGAATGACAAAGAATCTTTGCCTGACACAGCATTGTTATGCTGATAACAAGTCTATTTCAATTGTCTTTCTATCTTTGTCTTTAAAGGATTTATCATAGTGCTTTCATCTGTCTTGGAGAAGATGTTGTTTTAAACATCATCATAAAAAACACATTAGAAAATTAATCTGCATCACAGTTTGGAAGGCTTACAGCAAGGAACGTATGAGGTCACACTAAAAGTGTGGAATAGAAAGAAATACTAAATTGTTTCCTTACTCTGCCATGGTCTAAGTTAACCTTTTATCCCATGATCGTGTAGCTGTGTGGGTGGGTGTGTTGCTATGGCTTGGCTGGTTTATGGTACATCAGCTGTTCTGCAGTAATTGCCAGTGGATCTGCTTTTATTTCCAGTGCAGTTAGACATTCCCTGTGCATTGTCTCTGAGGGGTGATAACTCGAAGTATTTTGGTTTTTAAAAAGAGTAAGATGCCTCTGTTGGAGCCTTTGTGAAGTAGCAGCTGGAGCCACACTAATTGTCTAATGGTTGTGTCTGAGGGGCCCTAATGCTCAGGAAAGTGTCCCAGAGAGCTGGGGGAGAGTCACCTCCACGTGAAACTGCAGCAATCCCCACATCTTGAGTCAGGCACTGCCACCCTGCTTCTGCCATTTGAGAAACCTGGTAATTCACTTCTCCTAGAGTTAAGAGGGATGTATATATATATATATATATTGAGAGTTTGGGATTCATCCTGTTGCTTCAAAAGTTTATTTTAATTTTAGAGCTTTTATTACTTTATTCATAACTTCCAAGTGTTTACTTTGCACTTTCTGTACAATACTCCCCAAAAAAATTGGACTGCTGCTTGCACAGCAAATATAAGGAAGCTAAATGAGTTGATTTAGTTTATTACAACATTAATGTGAGGAATCTCAGCATTTCTCTGTGGTTTGATTAAAGATTGAGCTAACAATTCCTATCCTGTTGATTTGATCCAATAGTTTCACAGTGTCACAGGTGACTGACAGTTTTACACAGATGATCAAAGTCTCTTGAGATATGTATATTTTTAAATGATTTTGTCATTTGACATATATTCTGAAGATTTAGGTTTAAACTGGTGAAGTCCAATGAATACCTAGTTGAAAAGCTGTCTCTATTTCTGTGGCAGGCAACTTCTGCCATTTACTCCAATGTCCTCTTAAGTTTTTTAAACTGGGAGAAACTATCTCACAGCTTTTCCTGCCTACATCAGTGCAAACTCTGCTCTTCAGAGTGACAGCTCGTGTCTGCTCACTGTGTAAGATGCTGATTTCTCAGCAGTTTGACTTCTTTTTCCTTTCCTGCCAGCCTGTAGCAATTTGGTTCAACTTTTTTTTTTTTTGTTAGTACTATCAGAAAAGTCAAATTTGCATCTTTTACCCCCAGTAATCGTTTTGTACACAGACTGAGGATGCAGTAATGAACCAGTTCGGAGAGGGCAGCTCATGAATATAAATAGTCCCATTTTACAAGTATTTTGCCAAGGTCAGTGGGAGAGAGGAGGGAGGTCAGAAGTAGCTCCTTAGTCACAATCACATCTGGAGCTGAAACAGACTCTTTCTTTGTCTGTAGAAATTTGGCAATGTCTTAGGGTTGCCAGAGTTTAGATGCTAAAATCTGGGACGATGTCAGAGAACTAAACAGTGCAGATGTAGATTAACTGTGCATGGAAAGTACAATTTATCTGCAGAACAACCACTTTTTCTGGATGCCTTGATTCCTTCATGTTTGGAAAAACAACAGTTACTTCAGAAATGCAGGAAAAGCCATATCATAAAGGCTTTTCATAAGGCTTTAGATTTGGCCACTAGACCATAACTTCTTAATTGTACAGGACATCTGGCAATCCTGTGAGGTTCAGTCTGCATTTTTCCTTCATCACAGAAGAAATATTAACGCAGCAGCAAAGGCATTCTTTGGATACAGTGATTATTGTTCAAGACAGCAATACTGGCACTAGGTTTTGACCTCTAAACTTGTTTCTGCTTGGCAGGGGCTTTTGGTATTGTCCAAGTGCAGACTGGTGTCTTCTCAAAGGAAAAATATTTTTGTTTTCTCTTATCTGTCAATCTGTCCACTTAAGTAGCCTTTGCTATCATAATATTATAACATGAAACTCACAAGTTGTCTCTGAGTGGGGGGAAAAAAAGCCCGTCTGAAAGTTCCAAAAAGGGTGGTGCTTATGTGATTCCTTTTGCACTTTCTCAGTTTAATCCAGATTTTAAGGAAGATGTTTTGGGAATGTAAACTTTCCAGGGGAAGAAGGTTGTCTTTAAAAAAAGAAAATAAAAAATTAGCAAATCAAGATGATCATAAGTTTATATTATTGCCACAAAAACCACCACAGTCAAGGGGCATAGTGGGTGGTATTTTATAGAAGGCATCTTTCAGACAAAATAGTCTCCTATTAAAATTTTTTCTTCCCTATGCAATGTGTCAGACTGATGGAGTGCATAAACTTCTGTCCTTACTGACCAATCTGACTTTCACTGAGCAAGCATTTTGTGTCTGACATTGTACACAATCAGCCTGGAGTGATGCCATGGAGAGGAATCACTGAACTCATGCTTGAGGGACGAGACCATCAGCCCTTAGCTATCAGGTGCTGAATAATCCAAGCATGTTGTCCTCATGTCCTCAGACCCCCTGAGACATTTCCACAGGCTGTGTGAATATGGGGCTTGCTGCTTTCCAAATTCAGGGCTTTTGATGCTACAGCTCAGCACAAAACCATGGTGCCGTGAAGATTTGGCAAACTTGGAGTTCTCTGAAATTCCCTAATGGCCATGGTGACGTATGTCTGGAATGACAGAGCTGGTTTTAAATGAGTTTAGTTCTCTCTGCTGCAGCAGGGCTGTTATCTGAGCTGGCTGAAGGCAGGAGCTGTGTTAGCATCCTCTGCCCTGTGCCTCAGCACCCTGCTGGGGGGCCCAGAAACAGCATTAAGCCTCTGGAGTTATTTAATTTATGGTGTCTCATGTAGTTTGTGTAATCTGAAAATGGGCTGCATCCTTAGACCTCTCAGAGTTTCAAATGACACTGTTTGAATTCAGTGTTCACAGTAGCTGTGTATAAATTATGACCAGTGTGGTGTTATCTTTGGTATGATCAGAAGCTCTGACTGTTTTGAAGTAAGAAAGTTTTTCAGGAGCTTTTTTGGGAAACACCTTTATTAGCCTGCCTCTAGAAAGGTTCATTCAAGGATGAGAAAACCATAGTGTGAACCATGTAGATCTAATAACTATGAGCCATCAAGTAGTTTTTTAAATTCCTCCTATTTTAGATCAATGCCACAAAGAAAGAAGAATGGTGGCAGGAGATAATGGAATTTTTAACTGAACTTAGCAAATTGATGATGCAGAAATCAGCCTGTATGATTTTGTGTTTACTTTCATACCCCTGGCATTATCTACTGATTGTATTTGGTTTGTATTTTGATAATGAGTATTTATATACTCTCATTTTTTGTTTCAAAATTTAATAACTAGAAGAGCAAACAAGGCAAAAAGCTCCTATTTAAACATAATTAAGAAATCAGCTTCTATCCCCATTCTAAAGTTATCCAACATGTCTAGACATAGACATACAAGCAAATTTTTATGTTTTCTTTCACCAAGTGATATGATGATGGGAAAAAAATTAGAATTTTCTTGGATTTTTAAAAATCTGATTGATCTCATTTGGGACTCTAGGCTTGCTGTGTGCCCATCACAGTGGTTGAGGTTAAAGAGGACCCTGGAAGTCTGTAGATTTTTAAAAACTGTCAGGTATTACACTGTAAAATTAACTGCTAAAATATATTCAACCAACTTGTTGAAATGTGATAGTGAGGCTTAAAACGTGTCATTGTAGAGTAAAGTTCAGTTCTGACATCACACTTTTGACCTTCCTCACTTTGTAGCACTTTGATTTTCCTGCAAATGTCTTTGTCATTGTTTTAACTTCTTTAAACACACAAGTGCTTATGGCAGAGGAGGGGGAATAAAGAAAAAAAAAGTTTGGTATTATTATGGATAAAATATTTAAGGAAATAATTCTTTAGCCATTTTATGCATTTTAGTCTTATTGTTATGTGGGAATCATGTAACGTTCATTTCACTTTTCAAGTCAAACTTGATCCTTGCTCAAATAGACTGCATTTTAAAAACTGAAATCTTACTCTTTTTTACAGATTACACAAACCACATTTATATTGCATAAAGATGCATTTTCTTTACTTATTATGCAAAATGACTATTTATGGGTTAAAAATTCCCATAGAACCAGGAGTATTGTGAAGTGGAATGGAAAATTTCACAACTGTGCCCTGGTGTGGCTGACTGGAGATGCTCCTGAGGCCCTTGGAGCACTTGCAGGATGTTGGTGTGTGACAGACGGCTCCTGGTTTTCAGAAGTGGTCAATCCTTGGCTTGTACCTCATGCCATGACTTTATTAAGTAAATGCCCAGATATGCATTTCTGTCCTGTCAGCTTTACCCTCTCTGTATAAATAGTGAGGTAATAGGAAGCCTGTAGGAGCTTTTCCTAAAGCCAGTTATTAGTTGGGTAAATGCTGTGTCATAAAACTTTGTGGAGTTATTATCTGTCTAAATATTTTGGTAAAGGTTTTGATTGTTTTTGTTTCACTCCTTAAAGGTGGCAAACACATTTGTAAGTATTGACAGTGCACTTGGTATTGAGGCTTACAAAGCTAAATTTAGGGTGGTGCAAGTAACAGAACTGTGCCAGGGCTGAGGTCAGAGTTAAATATTGACCTTATCTGAGTCTGAGGAGCAACCCCATGGCCTCAGCATTTCTGTGGGATGTGGGAATGGAGAGATTGTGCCGTGGCAGGAGAGAGACACAACTCCTTTGCATACCTTCAATGTTCTGTTTCTGCCTGGCACTTTTTCATGCCCTTCACAATTTTGTCATCCTAGATTCATGCAACTGATACATTTGAACTATTCTATTTCCTTTTTTTTGAAGTTAGTAGAGCAGAAAGAACAATTCCTTTGGAGGAAGAGGTATGTTTATTCAGTAAACAGTATTGGGGGTATAATATGTGTTTTAGCTCAGTTTCCAAAGGAAGTGAAGCTTACATGATTCTGCCTTGCAGGCAGAAAGGTGCAGGACAATGTCTGTGCTGTCTGTATTTCCATCTGTCCCCTCTTGCTTGCTAGCTTTTGAATGTGTTGCATCATTTAAAAAAACTGATAGAGGAGCAGATATTTTACTGATGATCCAGTTCCTTTAAGTTTTGGGATTGCAGGTATTAATGATTTAACGGCAAGTCTTCTCTGTGCCCCATCAGATAGAGATTACTGAGGGAGAAAGACCTCATGAATATTGTGAATGCATGGCAATCTTAATTTCTTGGTGGAATAATATTATTGGTGTATTGTTTTTGACTGTACCCTTTTGCTGTTTTGCCATGCAATATTTCATTTTGTGTATTTTGAGACATCAGTCTTGAATTTTTGATTCTTAATTTTCTCCCTTGAAGTGAGACCTTTCCGAGAGATTTGCTAAAATTACAAGGAACAGAGATCCTGTCAGTAAATCTTTAACTACATTGCAGGTGCCAGGTAATCAAGCAGGAGTTTCCCTGTTGCCTTGTTATCCTGGGGTTTCTAAAGATGTGAAGTCCTTTATGGTTCTGTCTTCCTCCAGGTCCTCACTCTGCTCTATAAGCGTTTTGTTGAACCCAATAGCTTGGTTGGGTTAGCATGTGATTTATGCACCTCTTAGAAGATGCTCACACTTTTGGAGTTAAAATTTGCCAGCCTGACTTTGGTCTTATGATTCCTAATATTCTACTTTATTAAACATGAATCATCTTTGATTTTTGCACAGGTGTGAACGAATTGCTGCATTTTACAAATAATTTAATATATTTTGCAGGGGGGAGAGAGAAAGTAAGAGATGGTGATTTAGGTATCTTCCCAGTTTGTCTACATCTGAAACTAATACACTTTATACTCTTATTTTGGGAAGTAATTTTTGGGATAGGGCTTGTAACAGAGGTATTGTTGTATTCTTCATTTTAGATTATCTCCTTTTGCAGTGATGGTTGCCAAGCAGTGGTTCTGTAATAATATTTTGACAAACAAGTATTCCTGCTCTGTCAGGAAACAAAACAGAAAACTGCTACCAAACAAGACATATTTGCATATTTAATCACGTTTCTGGTTTGATTTTTATATTATGCATATGGATCAGTCTATGTTCTTTTTAATAAACCTGGAGACAGTCCTGTAATACACAGCTCCTCCAGCTAATCTGACAAAACACAAAGTGTAGACTAATCTTCTTTGCTCTAACATAGCCTGACTTCTTCCTGATGAAGGCCCCCAGAGACTGAAACATGTGTAGACCTTAATTTTCCTATATTTTGACAATTAGTGAAACTTGCTGTGAACAAAAGAGCATTGAAAAATTAATTTGATATGACAGTACTGTCAAAACTTACTCAGATGTGCTCAACTTGAATCTTCCTTTCTACCTGCCAAAAAAATAATCCTGGCTGAATTTCAGTTCGTGTCTAGAGATGGTTTCTTTATTAAACTTTAAATTATTAATTATTTTTAAAAACAAAATATCCAAAACTCAGACGGTGATATTTGAAAGAAGACAATAGAAATAATGTTCTAATTTGCTCGCATAAACAGGGTAAAATAATGTCACTTGTGTAAATCATCATTGACTCATTTCTTCATGAATAAGTACCCTGTGCTTTTTGAATGAAAAGTAGCATTATGTGAGTCTTGGGGCTTAAGCAATTATTTAAGATATTTCCTGCAATTTAAATATTGGCATCTGGGTTCATATTTTTGAAAAAACTTACTGGGAAGGGAAGATCAGGTGGTGCTGGAGCATCCCTACAGTGGAGTTGAATGCTGAGAGCTCCTTCAGGCTGCTTCAGGCTGTCTTAACCCTGCTCTGAGCCCCAAGATTCAGAAATGCTTGCATAATTGGGTACTGTTTTGTGACTTATTAATTGCCCCATTGGGTATACAGCTGCACGTGAGCCAGGTTGGCCACTTTCCCAGCTTGCATCACTGGCAGCTGTTTTGCTTGAGGCAGATGGCTTGGGAGAGGAGCACCCATAAATTTGGGCATTGCTCCTTTTTCCAAGCTGTTCTGTGAGAGTGAACCCGAGGAGACGATGTTTTAAAGGAGGTTTTGCACACCCTGCTAATTTTCTTGGGAAGTGTCTAAACAGCATGTTTTACAGTCATCTCAATTAAAAAAAAAAAAAATTGTAGGACTGTGCAGATACCACAATGTAAGCAGCATGAAAATGTTGAATTATATTAAAAACCATTGGTGATGCTGTCTATATGAAAGAAGATGGTGAAAAAAAAGTTACAGTTATTTCACAATTATAAGCCGCACCATTTTGATTGAAATTTTGGTCTGAACCCGGAAGTGCGGCTTATAATCAGGTGCGGCTTATATATGGGCAAAGAACAAAAAGTTGCTGTTTTAGTTTGGAGGACAGGTGTCTGCTGAGAAAGGCAGGAGCTTCTCTTTGAAATGGAGAATGTAAACCCCCTCCCTCCAAATTATTATAATTTTGAAATCAAGGGGTTTTCAGGCAAAAATATGGGAATTAGGAATAACAGTTCTTTACTAGGGAAATTACAATAGAAATACAGCACTACAAAGGAACAAACTCCAAACCCTGACAAAGACAGAGTACAACCTGACACCCCATCAGGCAGGGTGTTGGTAGCAGTCCCATTAAATGGTGGCTGCATCCTCCTGCAGTGACAGATGTGATTCAGTTGGAGCAGTGCTCCTGTACAAGGTGCAGTTTCCCTCTAAAGGTCCAGTGGTGATGTGGAGAAATCCGGTTTTCCTCTGGAGTCCAGTGGAGAAAGGGGCTCCCTTAGTGTCCCAAAACCTCTGTTTTTATCTTGGTGAGAAATGTTGGGCTCTTCCCCCTGGCTGGAGCAATTCCCAATGGGATGCAGTAATTTTATCAGTCCCACAGTGGGACTCAATGGCCATTAGCAGACAATGACTCGCTGGAGGAAGGATGGGGTGTGAAAAGATAAAGAACAATGCCCTGCCTGGTTTCAATGGATGGCCCATTAGCAGAATATCTCCAATGGAGATAAGGATCACTGCCCCACATGGTCTCAGCAGATGATGATAGAATAGATACCTTTTCTCACACTCTATATTGTAACCCAAGACAGTTGCAGACACCCAGAAGTGTGGCTTATAATCAGATGTGTCTTTTAATTGTGAAATTACTGTATATCTGAAAGAGGAAATAGTTTTTATACAGTGAGAGTAAGAGTATTTCTAAGGGCTGTAGCAAGAGAAGAAATGGAATAGCATACAATAGGAAAACTCCAGTGGTCTACTCAAGTGTTTTAGACATTTGTGTAGCATCTTTCTTCTGGACTTCAGGCTCACAGGTAGAATTTTGATAGCTAGGATCCTAGAAAACTACTTCTAGAGTAGTATGAGACTTGTGCAGCTTCCCTATAGTTTACAATTCTGTTTTTGTGCTTCTTCATCCATTGTTACATTCCATAGGTGTACCCATACTACTGCTTTGGAGACTGGAAAAATTCTTCCCCTCTCAGGACCCATGGTCACTCAAACAAACCTTGCCTTTCTATGTGTATTCTGTCATAAAGCAGTCTAATCCTAAAAGTTTAATCCTAGAATCACCATTTCTTGAAACTACACAGCAATTTTAAGCCTGAGCAACTTTCTACTTTTGCTGTCTGATTAATCTTTTGTTCCCATACTGTAACATCTGTTAAAACAAATTGCTTTTGGTCTTTTCTGGTTTGTGCCTCAAAGATTCTCATTTACACTTAACCATGCCTTAGAACTGCCTTTATTATGGAGGTTGCTTCAGAGTTGGATGTCTCTGGGTACACCTTTGCAATTAATTAGGCTTGTGTTTGAGAAATGTGATATTGGATCTGGGCTCGTCCCCAGGAATTAAAGGATTTTTTGGGGAAACATCAATAATTTCCTCCAGTGCAGTGCTAAACTTTCATGCTGTGGTGGCAAGTTGGGAAGGTTTCTAAATCTACTTCAGGCTCAGTTAGGACCTGCTATGAATAAGGGGGAAATACATTCTGAGAAAGAATAGGTCTTTAACCAAATTCATCTTGGAGGAAACAGTTTTTGCTTCTTCCTTGAGGAAGCAATTCTCCTGAGTTGAGCTGTGTCAGAGCTTTTGATCTGTAATATTGGTCCCATCTGCCTTTGTACATGGACTGCTGTTAAATCTGTGCTTTGCTGCCTTTCTGTGGAGCACTTGGGAGCAGTTCTGGTTACAAACTGCCCACAGAACCAAAGTCTGTCTGTCTTTATCGTGATGTTGTTTATGAATTGCTTTTTAGTTGTCAAACCATTTAAATAGTTTAGCTTTCGTGGTTATGGCAGATGTTGATCCCTCAGCCCCCCCAATATTTGTGATGGTCTTGAAATGCAAGATTTGTTTATTTTACTCCTGAGAGGAAAAAGCTGAAGTGTAACAGTGATCTTCCTGCTCTGCTGAACTTGTCATAGGAGTCCTCCTTGAACATGCAAAAGATACTGTAGGAAGTTGGAATCTGAATAGATATATAAACTCTCTCCTGCTATAATTGTTCAGCACAGAATTAACTTTTAGAATAGCATTAATTTTTGGACGATAAGTTTTCTGTGCTCCCACGTAGTCTGGAGAGGTGATGTGATTTAGTGCAATAATGCTGCATATGACATAATCTAGAGCAAATATTTGAAGTATTCATTCATACATAAGCTCTTTCAACTAAAATTGACTTCTGTGATAAGACCCAGGCATTGTCATTAAAAATAGGTTCTGGAGTAAACCAGTTGTAGTTATGGGACGGGTGCAGAAATTACTATGTTCTGCTCTGTTTTATGTAATTAAAGAATAAAATTAGTCCCTCTGGGCTTAATATTTCATAAGTGTTTGTGTATCCTGTTTTGTCATCTGCTGTTAAAGCTGCTATGGCTGCTTTTCCTCAGTGTTAAAAGATACTTTCAGCAATCAATGGGATAATTGAAGCACAAGGGACCAGAGGCGACTGCCAGCACAGAGCTCCAAAGGAAGCAGGGTGTCCTCCCTGTCCAATTTAACCTGGGATTAGTAATGGGTCTGTAATGAGCATTTCTGACTGATAACTGCATAACAGAGAAGAGGAGACAGGGCAGACCTTGTTGAAATCTGCAGCTTCCTCACTGAGCTCCGCTCTGTGCTGACCTGTGGCAGCACCCCAGGGAATGGGCTGGGACTCTGCCAGGGGACTTTGGGTTGGATATCTGGAATGGGTTTGGATTTCACCCAGAGGGTGTTTGGGCACTCCCCAGGGCAGTGGTCACTGCACCAACCCTGACAGAGCTCAAGAGTGTTTGGACAAAGCTCTCAGGCACAGGGGGTGACTTTTGGGGTGTCCTGTGCGGGGCCAGGAGCTGGACTTTGATGATTCTTGTGGGTCCCTTCCCATTTAGGGTATTCTGTGATTCTATGGTAACTGTCTTCTCTGACCAAGAAAAACCACTGCACATTTAGACCTGGAAAGATTGAAATTCTTAATGGCCTGATGGAGAGGAGTTGAAACAAGGGCAAACTCTATTAGGTTTTTTTTTATTGTAAAAATATGAAAGCAGGAAGAAAAAAAAAGAAGTGGCAAATGCCATGGGTAATTTTCAGGTGAATTGGGTTTGGGCCTTTTTGTTTGTTTATTTTCTGTTTCTTTTTTATGAAGTCTGCCTTCCTTAAAATTTGAGAGATTTTTGGTTGTTTGTTTAGGGTTTTTTTTCCCATCAAATCCCTCCTGACTGATCTTTGGGTCAAAATCCCCGGCAATATGCATGGTAATTATGTGATGTCTTGCTGATCTAATTGCCCTTATTGGCCAGCTGACTGTCCTTGGCAGAAACAAATACAAAAGAGTTAGGCAGTATAAAAAGGCAGATTGAAAAGAAAGTATTAAAAAAAAAAGGAAAGGAAAATAGGTACCATAGATTAAATATTTCTGTGTTTTCATATATTTCAGACAGGGTTTTGTCCATTTGTTTTTACATTATGACTTTATGGCTGTCTAATTTTAACCTTTTGTCTCCAAAGTATCTTTATGTACAGTAGTATCCATACTGTATAAAATTATATGTTAGTGATCTTTTTTTCAATTTCATTAGCATAAATAGCACCTTTTCTATATACAGTTTGTTTCTTTTTCTCTTCTTTCTTATGAATCACGTGATCATCAGCCATCACCATCTAGTTAACAAATAAGCACTTGTGTAGATAGACCAGATTATGAACCTTTGTATGACAATCTGAGAAGTCTGTAAAATGTTTTAAAAATATTAAATAATCCTTTTGAAAGAAAATAACAAGTTAATGAATAGTAATTTAAGATCTCACAATAATATTTTCCTTCCTTATTTCTCCTTTGCCCTCCTTTTTTCTTTTTACTGCTGCTCATCTAATTTCTTTCCAAGCACTAATAGTAAAATTATTAGAGGATAAAGAATGGAGGAAGAACTGAAGTTGTTTTCATTTAGAAATGTAATTAAGTAATGAGCACATTTAAATTTCAAATGCAGCTTCTGAAGGGCTCTAGCTAGTTTTGAGGAAAGTGCTAATCTCCTCAAGAATTCTTACACATCTTTTCTGAATTTAGGTTCTTTTAAGCTGTTCAGTGATGATATTCAGAGATGTGTACCCTGTGCCTTTTAGAGCAGTTATAGTTACAGCTGTGACAGTGCCTGTCATCTTCAGATTAGACTTGCAATTTCTTCTGATCTTCAGAAAGTAGATTCTAATTGGATGTGTGATAACAGATTGATCAATGTGTTTGATTAGTTCAGCATGATTGTAAGCAAGTTCTCAGCTCTGGTGGCTTGCTGTTGGCACTTGGTTGAGTTTTGTGTTTAATATTTGGTGCTGCATTTTGTTACTTGAGATCTGTGCTGCTGGAAATGCTGCTCTTCCCCGATTTGTCTCTATTGAACCTTCCTGATTATTTTTAGTTGCCTGCCAGATGTTCACATTTTGAAAGTGTAATGAAAAATAAAACAGATGAGATGCATTGCATGGAAAAGCAAAAGTTCTGTAGCTTACTTTTCCCATGCATTTTCTAGGCATTATGCTAGGTGATGTTCTAATGTTTCTTCATTTATTATGTTACTTAGTTTGGTGATGCTCTAGAATGACAGAGGTGATAATGCTGTTAGTGCAATTATATCTTTTAAAGAGCTTTTATAATGTGATTAGATACTTTATGTACACTTTTCTGTCAAGTTTGTGTATAAACATGTGAATATATACATATGTGTATGCACATATGTGTATATAAAAAATATGGACAACCTGAAAAGGAATGTAATCAGGCTTTCCCAAGCTCTGTTTGATCTGTTTTCTATTTTGCTTTTGAAGAAACCACATACTTAGTTAGCTAAGAAGGAAGGCTAGATCATCAATGTCACCTGATCTGCAACAGGAACAAATGATTCAATAATATCTGAGTCATAATATAAACAAATCAGGTGGATAATATACATTTTATAAAAGTATATTTCTTTTAAAGTGAAGGACTGCGTCATGTGGAACTCTCTGGATGGACTAGGAGACTGCTGCTGCCCTTGGGTGTGGAGAAGAGTATTCCAAACGGCAAGAGTGGAGGAAAAATGCTGTGTCTATTTAGTTGAGAAAAGAAAATATTGGAAGGGGATCTGTTGGATCTCAGAAACCTGAGTTTTATGAGCTTTCTGTACTTTCTGGCACTGACCCCCTGGAGAACACTGCTTCTGACCTGAGGCCTTGGAGAAGGCTCCCAAATTTGAGTGATGGAGTTAAAATCATGGGTGTGTAGTTAAATAGAAGTGTGTGCTTTCACATGGTGAAGTGTTTTGAATTTGAGGTTTTTTTAATATCTAGTAATAGGTATGGGACAAGATAGAGGAATATGAGTGGTGTCTCTTTTGGTGCTCATCTCCCTTCATGATTTCAGCAGTAGTTTCTGGTTGGACAGTTGGTGAGGGTCATAGGAATTTGGTTATTAGGTTAAAAGTATAAGTAGTATAGGTGTTATTTCTCTATTGGACTGTTTAGCTTTAGGAAACCTTGTAGCAACTGGATCTTGCTCCATTCTGCTTGCTTTTAGCTGGTAGCCAGAAGTGTTGCTGAACTTTCTATACTTTAGATAAGATTTAATAAACCACCAAGCCCAAACACGAGAAAATTCATTTCCTCTGTGTTTTTCAATCCTGGCTCTGAGTGAAGACAGAAGAGACTCCAGACAAACCCCTAATTAAGTGGTGCAAAGCATCAGCACTGTTACAAGTGGTGCCCTGTGTGAGGAGGATCAATGCCTATCAATATCTCCAAGGTGGATGTCAAGAGGGTGGTGCCAGACCCTTTCAATGGTGCCCAGGGACAGGACAGGGAGCAATGGCCATAAATTGGAACACAGCAAGTTCCACCTCAACATGAAGAACTTTACACTGAGGGTGTCAGAGCTGCCCAGGGAGGTCCTGGAGTCTCCCTCTGTGCAGACATTGAAACCCCCCTGATGTGTTCCTGTGTCCCTGCTCCTGTGTCCCTGCCTTGGCACAGGGCTGGGACTGGATGGTCTCCACAGGTCCCTTCCAACTCAAACTACTCTGTGAGATTTACAGAAAGAGGCTGGCAACCTCTAATTCAGACAGAAATGGGTGAGAGGAGCAATGCTATGAGCCAGCCTCATTAGGAAACTTCCCAAGGATCTAAAGAACAGTATAGTTTCATGCAGCTAGGAAGATTGCTAAGATTTGGCCCATTTTTATAATCACTTTCTTTACATTAATTGGAGACAATATAAAACTGGCCCATTCAGCTCAGGCTTTTTATCTGTACAATAGTCAGTAGTGGCAATTCTTTCACAAGTGGTTCTTTCCCTCCTGGGGTTCTCTGCCATGTTTTGTCAAATCACAGTTTGGGCCATCCTTAGCTAGAGGACACATCTGGGCTGCGATGAGCAGCCATGGATTGATGACTCTCTGTGAAGTTTTTTGGTTACATTTTTTCCCCTGTAAAAACCAGCAGCAATTACTGCAATAATTTATTTATGTGGTGTGTGAGAAACACCTCCTTAGGCTTGTTTTAAGCCTGCTACCAGATGGTCTCATTGCATGGCCCCCATTCTGGTGTGTGTGTGCCACCATTCCATGACTCTGGTAACTACAGAGCATTGTCATAATCCCTGTTTTCCTCACGCTTGAGGGATCCCAGTCTCACAGTCTGTGCAGCTCCTCCCAGCAGAAACTGCTCCATCCCTTTGATTTCTCTCATTAGCCTGCCCTTTTTTATTTCTCCAATACTTCTGTCCCTCTGCAGCTCGGGCTGTGGGTGTTGCTCAGACCTATGCAGTGACACTGGTCTGTCTGTATTGTTTGATGTTCCTTTTCTAATATTTCATTTAGCATCTTTGAGAATTGGGCTGAAGCTACTCACTCCAAGATCTCTTTTCTGGTTGTTTATTGCAGTAATATAATCCCAGCTTTCTATATAAATAGTTTAAAATTAATTTTTTGTTTGCAGCATTTTCTTGGTGCAGAATTTCAGCAATGTTTTATTCCTATTTAATCACTATATTAAGGCCTACTGCTGTTTTTTCACCATCAACTCTATTTCTGGATAGCCTCAGGAATTTTGTGTTGTCAATGCATGTTGACACTTCAGACATCTATTGCTCTTTCAGTTAATTTTAAGTGGGCTGATTAGGCTAGATCTCAGCTTGAATCTTTGAGGAGATCCCTATTGGCAATTTTGGGTTTTTTGTAAATGTGTTGCTCTCATTCTTTATTTTTTATATTTTAACAAATCACTAATCCTGAGGAGAGACATTCCTTTCTTCCCATGTAAATGGGATTTCTTCAGGATCATTAAGGGGAGACCATATCCAAGTTGTTAATTTTGTTTTGTTTGTATTTGTTTTTTTTAAATGAAAGCACACTGATTTGTGGTCCACTTTACTTGGTGTGTGCAGTCTGTTTCAAAAAGTCTAGTAGATTTGTTTGGCAAAGTATTAGTGTAGAAAACCCTACTGATTTTTGTCAATATTACATTTACATGATGTAGCTATAAATTAATTTTTTCAGGTTCTGTACCTATCTCATCCCCCCCTCCAATTTCTGTCCAATTTTTCTGATGTTTTCCTCACATTTTTCGGGGTCCTCCTAAAAGATGATGGTGTAGCTGCCATTTTCTGATCCTATGTTACAAGACATAGTTTGTGATTGGTTTTAGCACAATATACAAATTTTATTCCTTGGGAGGTTCCTAGAATAAAATCTTATCTTACATTTGTTTTATTTGTCCAGACGTTCTCCTACTTTAATTTATATGTGCTTTTCAAGAGTATGGGATTAATAAATGTGTTTTGGACATCATGAGTTAACTGATATGTTAAAAACACTCAAACAGAGAAAAAATTCTAATTGCTTCATAAGTTTAAATTTAGTAATGAAATACTGTAGAAAATATTTTTGTGTATTAATTTGAGACTAAAATTCTAATTCTAAAATGGAAAAAACGTGTTTTTAAAGCATGAGGTGCACAGCTTTCAGTTAAAACCCCCCAAGGTAGAGAAATATTTATCTTTCTAGTAAAGATGAGGTTTTGGGTAATTTTTTAAAATGTAATGGCAAATTGCAATAAGTCTGATAAATTTTGTCAAAGCTTTTCTGCTTGTCTCACTGGGACAGTATTTTTCTAGTCAGATATTGCTGGGAGTCTTGGCATCTCATTGTTTTTCTATGGTTAAAATTCTTGGTATTTTCCCCTTTTCTGCTTTAGAGAAAATAAATCAAAACATATGCAAGTTCTATGAGATGCTAGTCTGGCGATGAATTTGTTGATAAGAACATAGAATTAGTCACAGATGAGTGTAGGCTTCTTTTTTTTAGGTTCATCTTATTAGTAATTATTTTGAAAACACAGTCTGAAAGTGATTTCATAGCAAACACATTAAACGCTGTTAAAAAAAAAAGGCTGAGAAATGAAAAAATTAGTGTTGCTCCCCAAGGAAGAGTTCCTTTGCATACATTTATAAAATTTGATGGATTTATTGGGCATACTACACTGCAACTTTATTGTAAGTAATACTTGTCCCAAATGGCAAATTATATTCTCGCTGCCAATGTTGCTCTCTGTAGATGTTTATGTAACTTTCACTATTGTGATGATTTTGCTAAAAACGCCTTGCAGTTGAAAAGAAGATTCCAATGCTTTTCTGCTGGTATAGAAAAAGCTGGCAAGCTCTCCTTATTATCTTACAGTCACTGGAAGACACTTGACCCATCTTGACCTCTTTCTTTCATATTAGTTTCTCCATCTGAGTCATGCTACCAAATTGAAAGAGAAAAAAAAAGATTTTTTGAGTCTGGGTATTTATAAGATGTTTATTCTTTTGGACGGGAGAGAGAGGTTTGGGTAATGATTTTACTAAGCAAAATCATAAGTAAGATATGTTATAGAAACAAAAGTTTGATTTTTTTTGTTTTAATTTTTGTTTCCTTTTAATGGAGGGGAAGTTGGACTGGAATTTCACTCATTAAAATTGTGGGAAAACTTATAGAAACAACACTAGGGAACAAGTCAGCATTACTTTTTTCACTTTTTTTTTGTGCTAGGCTTTGATTCGATGGTATTTAGAAACCTTTGCAATAAGAATGCTGTGGGTAACTGTAAGTTACCTATAAATAGGGTAGCAAAGTAGCTAAAAGAGTAAAGCAAAACAATGGCATGGAAATGGGCTTTTGGAGGCAATTTTCCACCACCTTTGTGTACAGTAGGTTGCACAGTTATGTCTTCAAGTGTGTGAGAGTCCTGTGATAGTTGAAGCACCAGAAAGGAACATAATGTATAAAAATCCAGTGAAGAAAAGAACCTCTGATTTAGGAAATGTTGATTGTGGAAGTGCACCTTTAGTCACCACATTAGCAGAATGTGAAATTCAGTTTGCACCTACGTAAAGGGGATGGCCTTAAGAAGGATGTGCTCCCAAACCTTATTAAACCCAAAATATTTCACAAAGACTTCTGGAGTTTGAGGCTGGTTGGGATCCTTTTTCCCTTTTAGCTGAAATCTGAGTCTGTTCATCCCTCAGTCTTTTCACAGAGAACTCTTTCACCAGATTAGTGAATGGTCCCCACTACCAGAGGGGTCTGGCTGCGTATTTTCTTTGATGAGCTGATCATGAGGCAAGGTGCAGTGGTGTTTGTGACCCTCCCATACTACAGGTGGTAATTCCTTTGTTCACTTTGCAAGATAAACAAATATATATGCAAGATAAACAAATATCTATGCAAGACTTGCATTTTGGGCACCAAGTGGATCTTCCCAAGTCATTTTGTTTAAGTTAGTCATCACCTAATGCTACAACAAGTGGGAAGGCATCATTGTTGTTTATTTTCCATTTAGAACAGCATCACAATGTTACTATGGGGAAAAAAAATCTGCTTTCTTTCAAATCTGCTGTCATTTGATTCTTTTCTCAGCTGCTTACGAAGCTGCCAACTAAAGTACTACTTACCATGAATACATTAGAGAAAAGTAAATTGGCACTTTCTGTAGAATGCAGCAATTTGCATTCCCCTCTCTTTCTGAGAGCAATCTGTATTACATTCTTCAGAGTTTCAATATTTTTCTCCCCCTAAGAGATACCATCTTGTATTTCCTGGCACTTCAACCAGAAACTTGTCCATTAAGATAATTTTTCTTAATAGTGATTTAACTTTCTCTAACATATTCGCTCTTGTAATCAGCCTCATAATTATATTCTCCTCTGTTTTTAAATTATTGCTTTTAAGTCTTTAGCTGGAGCAACTGAGAATGGAGTCAGTTCAGCCCCAGTGTATAACTTCCAACCAAAGCACTGCAGCAATATTTGCTTTCCTTTATGACATAATATCTTCTTTGGCGTCTTGACCAGCTTCTTCCAGCCTACTTCTCTAACTCCACTCCCTGTAATATTTCTTTTTTTGGGTCACCCTCAAGTCATTGAAAGAAAACAACACTCATTTGTGTAAAGCCTGTACCCTGTGGCAATTTTACAAATAAAAGACCCTAAGCAATTAGCACAATTGAATGGAAAGTGTTCAGTGATTTAAAGGGAATGTTATGCTGAAGGTGCTGTCTCTGAAGCAGCCTGAGGAATATGAAAATGCAGCCTCATAGTCTGAAAAAACTTGTCTTGTGCCTGAAGTCAGCTGGAGAGCAGCTCAAAGCTTTTGCAAAAACAAGTTGTGCAGGGGGTGAACTGCGTGAAAGTGCTGCTGGTTTTTTGCTTCCTCACAGAAGCCAGAGTGAAAGGGAACTTTGCAAAATCTGCATTTGACTTGTGAAATACCTTGGTGTGCGATGTTGGATCTGTCAGAATGTTATTTAGGTCTGAGAAAGACAGAGGTGAAAAATCCACTGACTTCTGTAATATATAAGCAATACATTTTGTAATATATGGATTCTTGGGCTGTGTTGCTGTTTACTTAAGAATAACCTCATCTTGAGGTGGCTACTGTTGTTAGTGACAAGATACTGGACTAGGTGATCCTTTGGTCTAATTAATTTGATACTAACCATTCTCAGATTCGTGGTAATTTTTGACTGAGAGAGTTGTACAGTTTAATTTTATGCTTCTTGTTTTAGAGTGGGAGTGGGGAGAGAGGAAAATATATTTATACACATAGGTATGAGATTTTAAAGAGAAAATTAGTGAGAAAACTCTGGGTGAAAAATTCCATATATACCCCTTTTTCAGTTCACTTCTGAAAAAAAAAACCCACTTTTGTTCATAGGGAATAGTTTCTATTTGCTGAAGAGAAAAAATTCCAAGACTCATACCTGTATTTCAGGGTAATAGGTGGAAAAACACCAGTTGATTGAAAAATGTAAGTCGTAAGAAGGAGAAATTGGTTCATTTCTAAGTGTTTTTAGTTACTGCACTAAGAATGTATCAGCATGCAGTGAAATATTTCAGCATAAGATTTTTGCACATCCTTCAACTGAAGGAAGATAAAATGTAAGGTTGTTCCCTCTGTCTGTTCCAACATGATGCATTAACAGTGTGTCAACACAGCAGTAAAGGCTTTTACTGTTTATAATTGTAAAATAATGCCAATAGGTAAATGGGAAAAGGATGTTTGGGGAGCAATTTCTAGATCTTGCTTTCTGCAAAATAAACACCACTTTAAAAAAAAAAAAAAGAAGTCTTTGGGTTTTGGATGACAGTAAAAGTGGTGCAGAATGCCAGAACACCAAAGCAACTGCACCGGAGCAGAGCAGTAATCCACCTAGCACTATTGCTTTCCTTTGATGGTGATTAGAACCACATGTCCAAAGGAAAATGCTTATAATGGGCAATTAAAGGATCTGCACATAGCAGGCTTTTTTTTCCCCCCTCTGCCCTCCCTCCCCCAGTTGCCATAAATTACTGGTTGGCCTTTACTCTGACGTGCAAGTCTGACAAAACCTAGAAGGAACAGGAAATGACCTAAGTGTGGTTTTAGACAGTTTTTTTTTCATTACCTACATAATAAGAAAAAAACCCCTCCACTTTCTACCTTTTAGAACCTTTTTGAAACCTTTAAAGATCTTGAAAAATATATATAAAAAAGAAGATCAGATCAAATAAAACAGGCAATAAGAACTGAGAACTTTCTACAGCAGGCAAAAGTAGATGCTGTCCTGCTGATACTCCTGGGTACAAAAGCAGAAGTAGCATGTCTTTTTAAAAACAACCAAATGAAACAAACATGTAAAAAAAGAAACAAAACCCCAGCCAAACAAAAAAATATTTTCCTGCTTGCAGGGAGTGGTATTAGCTGCAAGAATAAGCTTGCTGAAGGCTTCTTTGAAACTTTAGCGTGCACTGGAGCACTTTTACTCTGTTTTTGTATCTGTGCTGAGGGCAAAGTTACTGAAAATAGTAACTAAGCTTGTGAAAACTCCAAAGTGACTTATTAAAGTTTACTTAGGTGCAGCTCTTGTCAAAGATTTGTGTTTGCAGGGAAGATCAGGGTTCTGTGGAGTCTGCTGGGAACGTTGCGGTGGCGAGACACCTGCACGATCCAGTGTTGTTGCACGTCCAGCCAAATATATTGCAGGGGCTATTTGGTGTATAGAAGAGTGTTAATTAAAGCAATTTAGGAGCAAATCTCCTTTCAGTGAAGGAAGATTTTAGGGCTCTTGAAAAAGCAAAAGTAATGTCTTTCATAAAAGAGTGCAGCAGAGTCAACAACTGAGTCGTTGGATAGGGGATGTGACTGTTTCCGTCAGGATGTGTGTCCAAACCTCAGAACCATGAAAGCACACACAGCTTCTGTTCAAAGATTGTGGCTATCTGCAGGCTTCACAACCCATTGGCCATTTTACAACCTTGGATAAATAAATTGTGTATAGACTCAGGAAGTGATAAGTATTAGGGTTCCAAAAATACCCTAGTTTTTTTTTTCCCCTCTTCCATTTATTTTCATGGGAAGGTTTAGGGAGTGGAGAAATACCATCATGATTCTAAATGCGCAGGGTATGGTACTGAAGGCTGTATTTTGTCTTGATCACACCAATCTACTCAAGTGGCTGCTGTTTTGGCCTGTAAGATTTCACAACACAACGTTTTCTTTGTTATCTAAGTAATGCTGCCTCTACTTTGAGAGTCATTCTTTGGTTGCATCACCTTTAGTTCATACTGAATACAACCTAACTACTTAATAACATACTGTTTTTCAACATCTACCTTTTCTACAGAGAGGGAAAGGACCTCTAATAATAAGTAAGACCCCCTAAGACTTCAAGTTTGTTTACTGCTCTGTGGTTTTTTTGTATTATTAAATTACATGGATTAAAAATGGTAATTGGTTATAAACTGCTACAAAAGACTAATCTAGAAATAAAAGCAATTGATCAATCTGAAAAGAAATGGGTATGTAATGCAACGTTTTTCCCATTCTACAATAAATTTATTTCTCATCCAGTTGTAGAATTTGGCTTTTGAATGAGGTGGTTTTTCGTAGAGTTGATTTCTGAATCAAGTTGCTGTGGTGTTGGTTTCATTGTTTAGTTAATTCTATGCTTGGTTGCTATGGAAATACTTATTTACGGAGCTAATGCCTAATGGTGTCAAACAGATGCTGCTGGCAACTAGGAATCCTTTATATTTGATCAATGAAAGACTCAGAAGTAGAAAACTCAATTTTGTGCTTATTTTTCTCCATTAAAATTTTGGAACTTGGAGTGGAATGGATGTTCTCAAACAGGACAAGTTTTCTTTTCTTTACAAGCATTTAAGCACACCTTGAATCTCTTAAAAATTATCATCAGTGAAACAAAATCCAGTTTTAGGTTTAGGAAATCATATGGCAATAATACAAATTTTAACATTGTGTATGGCTTTAGACAGTGTGCACATTTCAGTTTGGGGAATGGAGAATAGTGTGGGTTATATTCAACTTCTAAAATTGATTTTTAGATTTCTAAAGCTCTAAAATAAATTTTTTCTTTTATTAATTTTTTTTGGCAGCTGTGTATTTTAAAATCTCTGCATAAGCATTAGTATTGTTCTTACTCTAACTTTTCAAAAACAAATAATTCTGGAGTAACTAAGTTGATATGATTTAGTATTTTAAAAGTTAAATTATTAAGAAAACATAATTGCACAGTTTTCTAGTCAAATATATTTTGAGTTTAATTTTTTAAAAAAAGGTTTAAAAAATCTTACTGTATTTATATAGTAATTTCAGTGGTAATGATAGTATAGTAATTTTCAGCTTGACAAAAGTAAAATCCATAATCTTTTATCATTCTTAAGCCTTTGGAAGTTGAAAATACTCCTCAAACAGGTCTTTAGACAAATGGAGTTGTGGTATTTGTATAGAGAAGATCTGAAAATCCTTCACTCTCCATGGCATCAACTCTTTTGGAGGACACATCTGTTCCAGGCCCTGGAACTGCTGGGTGCACTGCCATGGGAAGGACAACCTTTTCTATGGAAAAGTAATAAAAACCAAAACAAAAACCCCCTGAAGCCCTGTGGTTTGCCTTGTCTTCTCCTATTTCTGTTTTTAGTTTACTATAGACTATAGACTATAAACTTCTCAGAGGAGCACTTATTGCCCTTTATTTTGTGAAAAACAGCATGGCCTTGCTGCTGGAGCTGGAGCTGGAAGCTGGTTTAGGAAAGGTCTCTGTTACCCTGTTATTTTTTTAACTTGCTTCTGATGTTGCTAAGGATGTGTGCTTTGCCAAAGTGCTGTCCTTAAGCTTTGGTGATACTAGGTTGATATTCTTCATGCCTTCAAATGGCATGGGGACTCCTCTGAAGTACATGGAAATGTTGTTTTTATTGTTTGAGAAAACATAGGTCCTGATGCCTGTCAATTTTTCTGCTGACAGGTATTTAAAAATCTCCTGAGATCTGACTGAACAACCATAGGGCTGAACACAGTGTTCGTTGTTCAGAACAGCAACTTTGGGGAGAATTTGTTGAGCTTTAGCAACTTTTTTAACCTTTAAAAAAAACTTATTTTCAGTGATTCAAATTCCTTTTCTTGAGGCTCTTAGCCTGTTTTGAATGACAAGTTTCAGTTTGACATACGCTGGCTGATGATGGCCAAATTGGGAAAAGTCACTTGTGCTTATAGGGGTTCTGTAAGCTGGTTTATCTTCTTTTAACCATTGAAATTCATTTCAGAGGCTGAATAGATTAAATTATTATAGTTAAAAGTAATATAGGCCTTGCCTGTTACAGAATAAAGCATGGTGTATGTGTGAGGTTTTGTTTTGGTTAATTTTTTTTCTATTTGAAGCTATTTTTTATTGAAGCTGTCCCTCAAACCCCTGATCACTTCTCAGGCAATGATAAAAGCCAGGAAAGAGTGTTCATGGCTCTCTGGATAAACCGGGAAGACTCTGGGGTTGGAGTCAGCCTGATAGGAGAGCTTCTCCTCCAGCCTGACTGGTAATTTCCTGTACACATTTCTGGTGTAGATTTGCCACATTTCAGAAGTTCATCTGCACATCAGAACCCACTGTAGTTTAATTTTCAGAGGAGCTCCGAAACGCGCGATTGCTGCGATGCTGCCACTGACGATGGACGCTCGAAGGCAGAGTGTGTGAGCTCCTAGGCAGAGGTCTGGGCTGCAGCTTGGAACTTTTATGACTCAAGTCCATCCTAGATAAGGTGTTTCTTGATGGAGGAGGTGAGTGAGGGAAGAACGTTATGTGCAATGGATTACAAAATCTTAGTATTACAGAGTACAGATCTTTCTGCAACAAGGCTCATGGTTGCAAAATCTGAGATTGCTGAGGCTCTGCCTAAGACCTATTTTAAGGTCTCTTGGTCTGTTCACAGTAGGTCAAAATAAATGATGTCTTTTCACTCCTGTTGTAAGGTTAGTGGGACTCTGGGAATTCTTTGTAACTTTTGTTGATGCACGTTAATGAAATAAAACTTGGAATGCTCAGCTCTCAACAAAAAATAATGCCAGAAATGCTGCTTGTTTAGTATTTCAGACTTAACTTGCAAGGCATGGAGTTAGGCTGCTTAAACTAAGTCTTGTAGGTAGTGAGAGAAGGAGTAAAATTTTGTTAGTGCTAAGGAGAAAATTCTTCTTTAAAGGGAGAAATAGAATTTATCAGCTGTTAACCTTTAAAATCATTGCCCTCCTTGTCTTTCAAACTCTGGCAATTCTGCAGAAGGTGTTTTAAAGAATATCTTGCTGCTTTCTCCCGAAATTGTTTTTGTGGGGGAGGCTTTCTGGATTTTGAGTGCCATCTTGTGGTGCATTCTAAGGAAAGGTAACCCCACTTTCACTGCTAACCTGCGAGGACTTGCTTAGTGCAGCGATGCACCAAGTCGGATTTACCATGGAAAAATATTCATTGTTTAGAGATCTGCATTATTTCCAGTCGTGCTGTGCAGCAGAGATTGCTACTTGGTACCTAAGCTTCTCATCAGTTCATTTCAATTCCTTCTGTGTGTGGCAGGTGGAATGAGCCCTGAAAATGTGGTAGCTTGCTAGTTGTGTTATATATGGCTTCTAATTAATGGTGATATGTGACGATTTAAAGAAAAATCTGACAGCAAAGTACCTGTAAATCGGAGTTCTATCAATTTCAAAACTGTTTTAGTTTCTTTGCTCTAAAATTGGTATCAGTGGAGAAGCTTAAATCTTCTGGTTGAAATGACAACAGAAAATTTTCAGTGACGAATCCAAGCTGTAAAATTTTTCATGTAAAAAAACCTGCATAAAATGATGCCCCACCATTTAAAATATGAAACAATTATTTGCATTGAAAGTAGACTGGAAGATTTTTCTTCCTTGTGTTTACTGGGTGAGCATGGGTCACGAAATCCTATTTATTTATAATAGCAGGGCTAAAACCAAAAGGCAGGTTTTGAATCTTTTTAATAACAAAGATTGACCCCCAAAATTGTAGCTCGTGTACATGTGGCTTACAGAATGAATAAAGGAGTTGCAGTAAATGGTTTGGTTCAGAAATTTTCTGGAGCAAGCAAGATGTTTATTGGTTTGGTTTTTTGTTTGTTAGTTGTGGGGTTTTTTTATTGCCATTGTGAGCTCATTTGTAGCGAATAAGCTAACATACCACATAGTTAAAAGAAAAATAAAATACTCTGAGGGAAACCTCTTTTGTGTCCCCTAATGGAGGCTGCAAGATTACGAGGGAGCTGACGCAACTCTGGCCCATTGGTATCAAAGGTTACTAATACAACTAACAAAACCCGTGTGGACAGCTGATCTCTGCTGCTGATTGAGGCAAAAGTTAATGAAGCAGATTAATGCAGTCTCTGTGTGTGAGGACAGAGTGAAACCAAAAGATTTACTGATGTTCAATACAGTAAAGAATCATCAATCTAGAAAGAGAAGCTGCACGATGAAGAAAATTTAATAAAACCGCTCAAACAAATGAAAAAAAACCCCAAAACAACCCAGTCTGACAAGATGTTTCTAAAACCAAATGCATCATGGCAAAATGGGTATGGCAAGAGCATGTTGGTCTTTGTCTTACTGTTGGTTGGGGACAGACAATTATAGAAAAAAAAAGGCATGGTAGCTAGATTACTCACTTTAAAAATCCCCCAAACTCTCAAATACTTAAATTCTTAATTCTTGATTTTGATCTACTTGCTTTACCCAGTGTTACCCAGTGCAATTTTCTCACAGAGCACAACTTACTCCCAGTTCAAGCTTCATGGTAGATCTCTTGTTTTCCTAGCAAGTGGATGTCATAACTATTAACTTTAAACAGTTTAGTGGCATCTCTGTGAAGATAACTGAAGAGAAAAAGAACCTCTAAGTGCCTGCCTTGCCTGGGCACTGCTGACACGTCCCCACCTGTGTTTCTTTTTCAACACTTTCTGCACCTTCCTCTGGGCAAGCTCCAGGTTGGAACGTTGTGTTTTCTCCATGGAAGTGCTGTTAGTCCCAGAGGAACAAAAACATACCTATAAAAATAAGCAGAAGAGCTTCCAGGATTGCAAAATAGGAATTACCAAGTGGGGTATTGGCATGTTATTTGTGCTCTGTAGCTATGTAAAAGAGTGAAAAGCTATGTTTAATTTGTGAATACGCGTTTTGCAAATGGATTAATTTATCAGAGAGTAATTAGCATCTGTCGAGAAGTCACGAAGACTGAAAGCTTTTGAAACAGGACAGACATCTGAATTTCATTTCTTGTATGTTGTTTTCATTTTTTGTCAGTATAGAAGACAAATTAAGTGAGTGCTGTTGACGTACTTGAAGCTGATAGCATCTTCAGATTGTGTTGCTGACGTTCTTTTGTGGGTTTGGTGGGTTTAGTGAGGTTATTCAGAACATGGGGCTTTGTAGCCATGTTCAAGCAAAGCCTAACAAAACTTCTTGCAAACAGAAAATGTTTTTTTAAAATTCCAATTTTTAACCTCTCTTTGGAGAGATTTTTACCCCCTTTAAAAGTGCATGTTTTAATGTAATACTTTCTTCACTGTATTTACAAAACTTGTTTCTGTTTGAATGATTCTGGAAAGAAAAAATAATTTGGAGGTTTTAGGCTAGATGTACTGTTGTAGTTTGAGGTGAATAGGAGCAGGAAAGCACAGTCACCACCAAATTTAATGTGCACGTTGAATGATTTATAAGCAATCAAAAAATATTGAAATAAGGCCACATTATTCTGTCATCACGATTGTTGCATGCAATTTCTTTAAACTCGTCTTTAGAGCTCTTGCTGGGCAGCATTAGCTGGGAATATGGCCCAAATTACATATGAAAAAGGGAGAAAAGTTTCTCATTGTTTAACCAAAATCTATGCATTACTGTTTTTCAGTGTTAGCACATCACCTATTAATTCTTTCTTCTTTTTTTTATATCTTTACAGATGATACTTTGGGATTGGGATCTGAAGCAATGGTACAAGCCCTATTACCAGGTCAGTATATTATGAATTTAATTGGGGATTTTTGGGAAATGTGATTGAGTACAGAGTTCAAAACTGTCAAATTGTTAAAAACTGTTCAAACTGTCAAATTACAGTTCTTGTGTTGATGCTATATTTGCCTAATTTTTCCCTCTGTCTCTTATATTGTAGTAAACTCTTCTTGTTCCTGTTCAGAGAATTATGAAAATTAAAACCAATCCCTTTTGTCTGGACAATTTTTAAAATAATTTCTTTCAGTAGAATCAGGGTTAATAAAAATTATGAGGTTGTGGAAATTGTACCGCTGTACCAGTTTGACTGCCAAAATTTGTTGATATTGTTGGACGAGAAAGAATACTAAGTTTAATGAAAATAGAGATTTAAAAAATTTGCCAACAGATTTCAAACAGAGAAAAATGAACTGAAAGCTAATGTTGACTTGTGAATGGCTTTTTATTGTGTGACAAAAACCTGCAGACACTGCTGTCTGAATGTCTATAGTCCTTTCCATAAAAGAAAATGCGTTGCATTGATTTTTTAAAAAATTTATTTTTAGGTTTGCAGCGCATAAGGCGCTTATTTAAAATAAAGAATTCCATGGAGAGGTACTTATTTAAAACAGAGAGTACCATGGAGTGCTCTGACATGTTGATTTCCATCTGTTCCAGAGCGCTGGCAGTGGGAGCGGGGTGGATCTCTCCGCGCTGAACGAGGCGCGCAACTTGCTGGCGGAGCTCCTGAGCGACCCGAGCCTCCCACCACACGTGGTCTCCTCCCTTCGAAGCATTAACAGCCTCATTGGTGCTTTCTCAGGGGCATGCAGGCCAAAGGCCAGCCCATTCACACCATTCCCTGGCTTCTTCCCCTGTCCTGAAATAGAGGATCCTGCTGAAAAAGACCGGAAGCTGCTCAAGGTCAAACGGCTTTTGTTTTCATTTTATTTTCATTCGTGTGTGTGTTGCAATTAAAGTAAAATAGATAAAGGAAAATTCATCTAGAAAGAATGGTGCTGTATGCATAGCAGGTTCTCCGCTGAGTACCCATGGACAATGTTTAAGGTCAAAAGGGAGCAGCTGTGAAAACACATGGAGTGAAGTGGAGATAGGGACTAAAATGCAAATTCGAGTGGTTGGTGGATAGACGTGTACAAGCACTGGTCTGCACCCTGACCGCATCATTCCTCAAAATAGCAGCAAATATAAACTGGAGATGTCATAGTCTCATGATGTGGGACAAACAGGGTTTTTCTTGAGTCTTCCACATTCTTTATCTAACCATTACTGTCTGTGTGGCTTTTTCATTGACCTTTTTTCCCCCAAGAAATTTACTCTTGTGGACAGCAAACCAGCCATCATACAGAAGCAAATCAGCGGTGTAAAAAGAAAAATATCCCTTCTTTTTCTTCAGTAAATCACTTTATGAGATCAGTGTAAATTCTACTGTCCCTTCTCCAATACTCAGGGTTCATAAGTGAAAGCAACAGTCTAGTTTCTATATGAAATGCTAAGAAATATGGTGGAAAAAATTACACTATAGGAACTCAGCTGCAGAACACCAAAGCTAATAATTCCAGCTCAGTATTGACAGCTTGAGGCTGTCTATTGTGGAGGCTGCTCTGGGACATGTCCTGTAGTTGTTTACATTTCCAGGAAGTGGGCAACCTGGCCAAAACTGATCATCTTGTTGGCTTAGTGTTTTGGAGCCTGATTCATCTTGTGAAATATCTGTTGGGACTCATATTTTGGGGGGAAAAACTCAGTGTCTACAGGTTACTCTGTGGAAGATCCTGCAGAACCACTGCAGTATGAGATTCCTTGTAAAGTTACATGGATGCCTGCAGAAATCAGTTGGGCAGGGATCACAGTCATTCAGCATATTTTTCTTTGTGGATTTCTTCAAAAGCTGCTAAGGATTAGCATACCTTTTGATTTTAAAAATTTCTTTATGGCTAGTCAAAGTAGTGTGAAATTAAAACTATTCATTGCTGGAGACCAGTTATAAAGAGTGTGAGATTGAAATATTATGTTTTTTCACAGCTATTCTCTCTTTGTCCTTCCTTAGAAGTAACTTTTTCCTCAAGTTTTGGGGATTTTCTGTATAGAAATTTGCCTAGTGCTTGCCACGTTCATTCAGTAATTGGCTTTGTTATATGTTTAAAAGTAAGCCCAAATATTTCCCCCTATGTATGTTACTGCAAGAGAAAGATTTGTTTTGCTTTTAGAAACCAGATAAGTGAGCAAAAATTCCAGGTTATAACATGGCAAAGAAAATATTACGAATGTATTTCTTCAAAATGGATGATCTTGAAAGGTTCCCTTTCCCTGACTTGGAATATAAAAGGTCTCCTCCATATTATTTTTGCTGAGAATTATGTGTGTATTAATTTCTCTTCCCTGACTGACTTCCAAAGTGTGTTCAGTTATAATTTTCGAGTTGATTAGAGGGTTGAAGCGCCTCTCCTGCAAGGAAAGATTGGGAGAATTGTGATTGTTCAGCCTGGAGAAGAGAAGACTTTGGGGTGACCTCTTTGTGGTCTTCCAGTACCTGAAGGGAGCCTGCAGCAAAGGTGCAGAGGGATTATTTGCACAACCAGTATGGTCTAGGGAAAGGTGACCCTGGCCAAGGCACGGTGGGCTGGAATCTTTAACACAGACCAGCATAGACCTTTCTATGATTCACTGGTGAACTGCCTGTTCACCTTGATAGGAAAGGAATTAAAAACAAGGAAGAGAATGTAACTGAAACTAGGCTGAAATTTGGGCTAGTCATAACTGGCTAACCCTGCCCCTTGGGTTTCTTGGAAGTGTGAACTGCCTAGTATTCAGAAAAAAAATTAAATATGAGACAAAGAACTCTGTAACAGAAACATTTTCCACTTTCATCAGGACTGTCCCTAGAACTGCCCCCAGATTTCCTAGTTTATGACAGTGGAATGCTTGCCAGATTGATGGATTTCTGCTCTTCTTAACAGTCATAATTTTGACAGATTTCACAGTCTAGGCAAACCCCTGAGTATCCACATCTCATCTCCTGGCCTTGTTGCCCTTGGAGTACCTGGAATAAAATATCCTACCTGTGGTAAGGTACCACATCAGCTGTTTATCTATAAAAATCAGCAATAAATTGCCCTTACAAACCATAAATAAAATTTTATCATCTACTTTTACTTCCATGGATTTTAACCATGGTCAAATTACTCAACAGGGATTAGGTAGCAGGAGCAGCCTGCCAACCCCACAGCTGAGAAGATCCTCAGGAGTTTCTGGTTTGTCACCCATAGAATCAACATCATCCAGATGGGAACGGAGCAACATCAGCAAGAGATCCCACCAGGAATATAACACACCAAGGTAAGCACTGAGGAGCCTTTTAAAGGCAGTCATAATGCTGCAGCTTGGCAGCACGAGTGTTTGATGTAAAGTCTTGTGAATTAAGTCTCCAAATTCTGCCAGCACAATCTGCTTTGTAACTCTGGTTGGTCTTGAGTAGAAATCAGGTCGTTCTGAGGTTAAATAGTGTGCTCTGTCATAATAAGTAGGCCTTGATATGAACTTGAGTAGGAAATGAAAAAAAAATCCAACATACATGATTGCAAAACAAACTAGTTTATTGTCTAAACTTGTACTGACTTCCTCCTTCTTTTTATTTAATATGTGTATCACTTGCCAACTTCCATTTACCCATACATAATTAAAAAGGTGAGACAATTTTCTTGTGGTTGGTAGCCACTCTTGTGTGTATTCTAATGTTTATTATTCCTCCAGTCATCAAGCAAGGTGTAAGATAACATTAAGGTAGCAATCTCTTCTCTACTTGTTGGCAAATATAGTGCAAATTTAGAGCTTTTATTTCCAGAATTAAGATAACATTCTGAATTAGGGTTACAATGAATGCTTTTTTTCTTTTTGTGTAATGTTGTGTATTAGTAAAAATTCACACATTAAATTTTATTTAGGTTTATAAAATTTTGCTTCTGAAATCTGTAAAAATGTATTTGGTTTTGTTTTTCTTGTTTTGTTGGTTTGGTTTGGGTTTTTGTTTTTTTTCTTTAAATGGTTCCACATAAGTCATAAGGAAAGTATAACAGATGCACTTTTAAAAAAGAAAGTGAGCTATGCTGGTAACTAGTAATTATTAGTAGTGGATTGAATGTTATATACATAAGTCCAACAATTTACTTATCAACCTTATATTCAATATTAAAGTGAACCACTTAAATAATTTGGTCCTTTCAGTGGTCTTTTCCCCCTTGAAAAAAGTATGATCTTTCAGTTTTTACACTGTAAAATTTAATTCTGGTTTGTGTATGACGTACAATTGAAGATTCTAACATGGGCATTAAAAGTAGCCATTAAAAGATTGTATTTTCATTCTGACTTGGTTGCCGCTGTCCAGATGAACATCCCCAGCTGTACCCACTGGAAATAACCAGGGACTAGAGAAACGGCTTTGACCTTAGCAACTGTGGGATTTCAATCTGAGGCTCAGCCCTCCTGCTGCAGCCTCCATGTACATTTACAGAGGCTTTCCTCACTTTCCTTACTATTCCAAAGCAGCTCTTCTGTTTTATTTGTGTACAGATTTGTGGCTTGCTTTGTCATTCAAACACTAATGTTCTTCCTCAAGTTGAGCTGAAGTTTCTCATATTTCAGTTTATGGCCATTGCTCCTCCTCCTCTTGCTGGGCACTGCTGAAAAGGGTCTGGCACCATGCTCTCAGCCCACCTTTGAGATATTTGTATACATTGATGAGATCCCCTCTCTGCCCTCTCTCATGTAACCAGGCCCAGCTCCTGCAGCCTCTCCTCATCAGAGAGATGCTCCTGAGCCCTCATCATCTTTATGGTCTCCACTGGACCCTTTCCAGAAGTTGGAGATACACAGAAATAAATCCCTGTTTATTCTTGAACTCATTTTTCATATTCATGTATTTAAATTAGTGACGGGAGATCAAGTATTATTTCTGTATTGGACTTTTTTGGCTATCGGCTTAAGAAAGATTAAATTTGTTTTGGTAAATACTATTTTCCGCTCCTGAAGCCAAATTGTTTTACATTAACTATTTTCACTTTGAAGTAGGACATATTTAATGCATAATACACTTTTGGTCACTAAAGGAAATACAATTTTAAATTATGGAGTGAAATTTTGTGCCTGGAGCAGCAGATGGCAGGATTGAGCAATTGAGTTGAAGGATTTGGCCACTGAAGCAAAATACGCTTTGATGTCAAAAACAGCTTTAGTTTAAAATTTATAATAAGTAAAATAATTAATTGAATATGCAACATTCTTGTGGCCATGTAAGGTTTTCACTGTATTTCCAAAGTAACCAATCCTGAGATCTGTTAGGAAAAAGCCTGCTTCAAATGTTCAAGCAAAGTAGAGTGTTAGAAAGTAAAATTTATCACACATGGTCTGAGTGTATTTACTGCATCATTTTAGGACTGTGTTAAGGTTTTTGTTGCTTTCAATCAGTACACAGCAGTTTTTATTTCATGTAATTGACATGTATTTTGTAGCTGGTTTTGAATTTGACTGCTTTGTAGTATTCTCTCTTTCTTGAATTGTGGTGGACCTGTAACAGGGTAGAGTAGCTATTTAAAAGCATTTTATTTAATAGGAGTGGAAGAAAGACTAAGAAATAAATAAAAAAAAATCCTTACTGCTTTCTTTTCAGCCAAGGATCTCACTCAAACGGGTCTTTTGGTGCCAACTTGCTGACCATACCAAAGCAAAGATCATCCTCTGTGACCTTGACTCACCACATGGGTCCCAGACGAGCAGGTAGGATCATGCAGTTTGTGCAGTGTCAGGATGGTGCATCAGGGGTTTTTTCATGTAAACCTAGCACTAAAATAACATCAACATGTCCCTCGTGGTTTAAATCCAGCCTTTGTAAACAATAAAGGACTTTATTGTCATCTGAGCCCTATGTAATGTTTGTTTTGGAAGGTGCTTCTCCTGGCCTGAGTCCCGTGGGGTCACCGAGCCATGGATCTGTCTCCAGTGGGGCTTTCAGCAACTGGTCACCTGTGGAGTTCCCTGACACTGCTGATTTCCTCACCAAACCAAGCATTAATATCCACAAGCCTCCAGGACACACACCTAGCCCTCCAGATTTCCAGCAGCCTGTTAAAACACCTGTAGGTTATATGTGTAGCAGGTACTGTGAACTCTGTTATCCTTTCAGTCACTTCATAGGGGTTGAAAATAATGCAATTTAAATGAAAACAAAAAATCAAAAAACAAAAATCAACAATCCTGTGTCCCTACCAGGATTGGAAAAGGGCATAAATCTCACCATTATCTGTGACTGTGTTATCCAGGGGAGAATAAAGAATGCTGAGTGTGTTGCTGCTTTGACACGACCCATACTTCTCAGCAGCTGTTATTGGAGAGGAAAAATATTCCATGGAATTTTAGAAAAGGAGGGTTTCTGACTTGGGGATTGGATTCCATGTTTCTGAATACTTAGTTATGAGCTCTACTTTAATAATTCAGGGGTCTGAGTCTGGGGAGGTGATGGTTGATGGTTATTAAAGGGCAGACTAAATCTATGGGTGCCAAATTTAGGAGAAATACTCAGGTCAGTTGTTGAAGGAACCTTCACAAGCCTTTTAAAAAAAGTAATCTGCAGATATTTTTCAGTAGAAGACAGCAGTAGCAAAAGAAGAAAGTTACTGAATGTTGTAAATATTTTTCATGTGTTCTGTAAGCTGTGGACGCCAGATACTCAAGCCTGTTCCAATACCAGAACCAGACTTTGCAGAATACAGAGAGAGAAAATCAGGTGAGATTTCAAAATGGACAAATACTTGATATTAACTTGCTCCATTTTTTTCCTTCAAGCCAGTTAAATTAAGTTTTTTCTGTTTCTACATAAATTTTTCCTATATTTTATCTTATGTAATATTTTACTTTGTTTTGTGCTTTTAGAATGATCAAAATAAGACAAAATATTGCCTGCTTCATAGTAAGGATTTTAAAACAGGCTTCCATGAATACCTTTATAGTTCTGTACTCCATGTATCAAACAAATTAATCACTGAACCAATTTATTTTAATAAAAGCTATGCTTTTAGCTTTTCTTAATCTTTAAATAAATCATAATTTTTGTCCTTTATTACTTTTTTTGCATGTTTCTTATATAAAATGGTTTAGAAACAAGCTATTACTTTTATTTCTGTGACAAATTTGTATGATTAGTTAAAAATTATTAGACAGTAGTAATTTACAAATAAATTATTCATATAGTATTTCTGTATGTGTTTTCTTTAAGGTGAAATTGCAAGTGCTAATGTCTCCCAAGACTCTTCCCACCATATGGAGAAGAGGAAAGATGAAAGGAAGGAAATGATCGATCAAACACAAAATAAACTGCTTGTAAGCATGTAATTGCAAAAAAAAACCCCAAAAAACACAAAAACCAATTTGCAATGGCTTTTCTCAAATCAGTATTTCTTTATAATTTCTGATTTGCTGTGAAGAGGCCTTTACATCTCTAAAATAGTAGTTTCTAAAGGGTTCTGGTGCATGGTGTGAATTTAAATTTTCATTTCACAATTATTTATCTTGCATAAATGTCACTAGCAAATGACAGGAAGGGTTGTGATTGTATTGATTTTGTTGATCAGTATTGATTTGTGTAGATTTCATGTTGAGAGGGCATACTCAAACACTAATATTTTCTTTTGGAAGTTTATGAATGATGCAGCAGTTGCAGTGAGACAAATGGATGTTCAATACAGTGCTATTAAATTTTTGGATTTATACATCAGGTGTTTATAAAGCTTGTCCAATTAACCTATTCTTAAAGCTCAGTAAATCTTTGGTTAGCCTTTACATATTTTTTCTTAGTTTTATTAACTCATCTTGTTTAAAAATAAATAAGAAGGAAAATTTACCACCATCTCAGAAAGCCCTGGAATCTGCTGCCCAAACCAGGAAAACTCAAAGCTTTAGGTGTGCTATTTGTAATATGGATTTATGATTTTCTCATAGCCCTAGCTGCAGCACCATTCAATAAATGCACTAATGATTTATCATTTTCAAGGCTTTTTTTGCCAACACAACTGATAAATTAGTTTTCATTGTTATTTTAGGGATGATAAAGTATCTTAATCTTATACAGGTGGAACAGAGTTCTGCTTTAGAAACAATGTTATTAGACCATGATTCACTAATTGAGAAGATGAACAATTGGAATTTCCAAGTTTTTGACCTTGTAAAAGAAATGGGAGATCAATCTGGAAGGATTCTTAGCCAGGTTTGTTGTCTTTTCTTATATGAGGAGGGTATGTAAAGCTGTCCTTTATTTAAACCATAAGTTTTGCAGTCAAGATTTATGTGGATACTATCTTGAAAAGCAGAAATATGAGTTCTCATGTACTCCATGTCATTGTAAACCATACAAAATGTTTTTTCTATAGAGAATGTGCTCCGGTTTTTCTGAATTTTATTCTCACTGTAAATAGGTTAGACTCACACTGACTAGGTTTTGCCATAATCTGCCATTTCCTGTGCAAAATTATCTCCTGCTTTCAGAATTACTACTCTGCTTGCCAGCACTGCACCTCTAGGGGAAGAGAAATGATCTTTTAGGCAGTCTCTTGCCTCTTGATCCCACAAACAGTGGGATTGTTTTTTCCATGCTGCTTTCTGCACACAGCATCCCTTTTATCTCTTTCTGAACTATTACTAAGCTCTTCTGTGCAGTTTCATGTTTGCTGATGCCAAACCTGCTGGCAGGTGCAAGGGTAGGATTCTGTTTGCTCTTCCCCAGCTTCTCCCATTCATCAGGGGCATCTGGAAGCTTCTGTCTTTTTCTTTAAAGTGGATTTGGAAATTATGGAGCTTCTGATCTGACCTCTAAACAGTTTTGTTTCCAATATCTCAGTTTTCCACCCTGGAGTGATGTTTCCTGATTTTGCACTTCTCTGAGCACCTCTTGCACTTCAGAACTTCTTGTTCCTCTCCTCTAGGAAAAAAAGTCATAAAAATGAGTAACATTGTTTTAAATTTTTTAAAAATATTTGCAGCCTTGAGGGGGAGGATTAGGCTTTGAAGTGCACTAAACCATATATGTAAACCACAATATATAGTTTATTTACATATATGGAGGTTCTGAGTACCTTTTTGAAATACTTCTTCATTTACCAGCTTGTTTTGTTACAAACACTCAAGATAAATCTTAATAAAGGCAAGAAATAGGATCTCTTTGCCAAAGTCTCGAAAACAACCACAGTATTGGGGGGCTGGTGTTTGCTTCTCTTTGTTTTGTCTTATTATTAATGACTCTGCTGTTATAATTAAATAATTTGAAATTTTGAATAATAAGTCAGAATATCAATTCCTTCTTTTAAGATCACTAATGGAATAAGGCATGGCTTATTTAATCTTATGAAAAATGTTGGGGTATATTATTAAAAATCAGTTGTGCATAGAATTTTCAGTAATGAAACAAAAGCTTTTATTACTCTCTAATGAGAGGATCATAAAAATCCACATTTTTGTGCTAAAAATTTATTGGATATATCTCTCTGACAATAGCATTCTGATAATCTCTACTGGAATTTCAGTGATTTCCCTGTCTGTTGGCGAGTTAAATTTTAAAAACAAGAATGTTTTAAAAGTTGAAAAACCAGAGCATGCATAGATAAATCTTTCAGACTTAAATTAACTTTCATCTTTGTTTAGGTGACTTACGCCTTGTTCCAAGACACTGGCTTGTTTGAGATTTTCAAGATCCCCACTCAAGAATTCATGAATTACTTCCGCGCGCTAGAAAACGGCTACCGGGATATTCCCTGTAAGTGCTCCCTGCTCACACGAGGAATTTTTGTATCAGTGCCTCTCCTTTGGTGTCTGCATTTGTGTTTGCAGGCAGCTCGGTGTGCTCTTAATGAATGCACTTGGCAGAGCTTAGAACGGGACAAAGTGGGCAGACTCTAAAATGGAATTTGTTAATTTGGGATCTGAAGATAATCTTGAAGAATTTGAATTAGTGGTTGTATCAAATACACTAGGGTCAATGGGAAAACAATAAAATGTGAAGAAAATAGAGAGTTTTGATGGCAGTTATTCACCTTGCTGGGCAGGGCAGCCAAATTTATTGGAAAACAAAACCAAACCACGCTTCCCCACTCCACAGATGTTTGCCCAGCCCAGGTGCAATCAGATCAGATTGCAGGCCATGCTTGCTTCTCACCATTATTGATTTAAAAGGCCGTTTAATCCCTTCCTGGGGCCCAGGTGGGATGAAGTGTGCATAGACAGTGATTGATGTTAATCTAACTGCCCTGTTAAAAATGTTCAGTGATACATATATCTACCACCAACATTTTAAATTCTATTTTTCCTTTTATATTTAATCAGAATCTCCCTTACAATACATGTACATTTGTTTTTTTGTTGTTGTTGTTCCCGTTATTCCTTGTGAGGACATTCCAGACAATATTTTTGAATTGTACCTTGTTGTTTTTCAGATCACAATCGTATCCATGCCACAGATGTTCTGCATGCAGTGTGGTACCTGACCACACGGCCCATTCCTGGATTTCAGCAGATCCGGAACGAGCACATCATGGACACTGACATAGGTATGTACTCACACAGCTTATTGTTGTTCTGCTGGAGAATGCTATAATGGAGCTACAGCAGGTAAACCAAATTACTCTGGAAGAAAATATCTAATTATTCTTATGACTCACTTCTTTTTTTTTTTCTTTTTGTACTTTAATATAAGGCAATAGAAAAAAAAATCGCAAAGCACACGCCGTTCAGAAATATCATGCAATTGACTTTTAGAAAAATTATTAGATGAGTAATGGTTAGTTTGTTAGCCAAGAAAACTGGTTCACTTAATAAATTTTCTGTGCTGAATGAAACCTCTGTATTCTGCCATAGTCAGGGTATTTTTAGCATTTGAAATGCATTAGGTTAATATTTCTTAACTTTATTGGAAAGTTAAATAGACCAAGGGAAAAATACCAATGTGTTTAACTTAATTGAAGTTCTCCTTAATGGCTTTAGTATAAAAATTAATATTTTAGAATTTTCTGTTAGTTATCCCGTGCAGGCTTTCAAACACTGAAGTGACTACCCCAACAATAACTGCATAAAAGCATCCCTGAAAAGGAAATAGTCCCTCCAAATTCAAATGTTGTGTGCAGTTACTTCCAATGAAGCTTGATTTTGTGTTGTCTGTGGCTTCATAGAACTGACTTTAAAATCTGTAGTTTTTACCAAATTGTATCCTATAAGCAAAGGATATATAAAAAAATTATTGTAAACATAGACTTGGATGCTAAATGGTTTGTATTTCAGAAAAATGGAAAGGGGAAATCAAGCAGTCTTGAAGAACTCTGTTATGTATGTCTAGTAGAAAAAGACAAGACACAAGTCATGTGGCTTTGAAAGGGCTGGAATTTTCTGTTTTCCAAGTTTGTCCATATCTATTGATTGCACCCTATTGCCTTTTCTTTCTACAAATGTTAAATGGGTTGTGACTGGAGATTTAACTGAAGAAAAGTGATAAAAATAATTTTATTCTCCTCTACAGAAAAAAATTTAAAAATAAAAATATATAATCTTATTGCTTAGAAACTCTTCCAATAAAAATATTTTCAGGCTTTTAATCCTTGCAAAAGAGTTCTTCTTATATTGTGCATTGATGAAATAAGTGCTATTCCTTTTCCTTTTTTTCAAAAGCAGTGACTTTATCCATGGGAAAGAGGATAATAAAACTGTGTATCTTCTTATCATGGAAATATTTCTAAATTAATGGAGTTAATTCCTTTTGCAGTAGTTTCCATTGCCCTCCCTCCAGGTTTTCCTGTAGGTTTGCAAGTTCAAAAAATGGGCAAATTATAGAAATACTAAGGAAGGTCCTGATTAATCTTTTCTTGGACTAATTCAGGTTGGAGACAAACAGCAGAATGCTCTGTTAGTGCTACAAATTCACAGCTCATCAGCACTTCAACTTTTCTTCAAAATTGTTAGTTTATCTATAAACATTAGTATGAACTTTTATTTTTTAAAATATAAGTCCTTGCCAATTATTAAGCTTCAGGACAGCAAGGATAACAATACCATGTTTGCAACAGTGTGTGGCTGTTTATGCATTTTCTAATGTATTACAAATATGAATGAAATGCTGTTCTAAAAATTATTCTGGTTTTGTACTTCGATTTTTTTTTTTAGACGAAGCCAGTGGTATTGCCCCAGTCCAAGTGGTCTACACTTCTTCAAAAAGCTGTCCTATTGTTGATGACAGTTATGGGTGTCTGGCATCAAACATTCCTGCTCTGGAATTGATGGCTTTGTATGTAGCAGCTGCCATGCATGACTATGATCACCCTGGACGTACAAATGCTTTCCTGGTGGCCACAAATGCACCTCAGGTAAGAGCCTCTTCACACAGAAAATTGTTTATTTCTGTCTGAAATCAGAGTAAAAAATTATTTTCTATTTTCTATTCCTAAAGTAAGTTACTTAGGGTTTAAATATTGAAGGCCTGATTTAAGAAATGGGGAAATTAATGTGTACTGTATTTGTGTAATATTTTTATTTTTCCTTCCTGTTAAATTCTGATGTGTTTTGTATGTGTTGGTTGTGTATGCATGTAAAAATGATTTTCAATTTGCAAAACTGAAAATAACAACATAAATCAGTGCAGGATAGAGTAAAGGATTATTTGATAGAGACCATGGGTCTGTCTAAGCAACTTTGATGGCTGCTTAGGTCTCGCTTAGGAAATTGCAGACAAGAAACTTAAATAATAATAGCATCAACAACAACAGATCAGAAACTGGTACAGCTTGTTAGAAGATAAAGACTTTGAAAGTGAACTTTCCAATCAGTTTTCAGCAACTCTTTATTACAAAGGGAGTTTAGGATGTAGGCATTGATGTATTTCTGCTGAAAACAGCATAGAAGGAGCAGCAAAACCAAACAACACAGACATCCATCACCAAATTTCCAAAATACGAGCATTCTTTGAAAAACTGAAGGGTTTTTTTTTTCAGTTTCTGTTTAATCTATATTGGATTAATTATTTTCTAGGGTGTTTTATATAAACATGGAAGCTGTGAGTAAAATTGCTACTGTTTTTATATTTTAGTTAGCTCGTTTACAGTTAAAGCGTCTTCATCAGCATTAAACATAACCCTTTGAAAACTAGTGATACTTTGCACCATTTTCCATTATGACAGTTCTTAAGTGTTTTGGAGTCCTTTCTGTGGTGGGGGTTTTTAATTTGTTATGGTTTTTGGTGCATTTCTTTGTTTTTGTTGCGTTGGGTTTTTTGTCGTTTTTGTTTTTCTAACACAAGGGGAATTAAAAGCATATACTTAGATTTCTTTTTTATTTTCTTCTTTTCTTATTTACATCATTGAGTGATGTAAAACACACATACACTGTGCAAAGTCCTAAGTGGTTTTTGTATGTGTGCCTGCAGTCTGACTGCAGCTCTCAGTAAGAGAGCTTTGAAAGAAACAAAGAACTTCACTAATGGTTAAGTTTGGGGGGTTTCCCTCATCTGTCATTTTTGTGTCATTTTAACCCCAAAACTAGAAGACAAATAATAGTTTTTTAAAATTATTTTTACCAAATATTATTTCTGACTATATGGTACAGAATATTTAATTATAACTTTAAAACTTCCCTGTATAATTTACTTTGCTTTTTTTTTTTTTTTTTCCCCCTGTAGGCTGTTCTCTACAATGACAGGTCAGTCTTAGAAAACCACCATGCTGCATCTGCCTGGAATCTTTTCTTATCACGACCAGAATACAACTTTTTATCGAACCTCGACCATGTAGAATTCAAGCGCTTTCGTTTCTTAGTGATTGAAGCAATCCTTGCCACAGACCTCAAGAAGCATTTTGATTTCCTTGCAGAATTTAATGCCAAGGTTTGTTCCACTTTAGTGTCTGCGCTGATCTGGTCTTGATATACTGATGTTGTCTTTGCTTCTCAGTAATTGCTAGCTTTAATTACTTGCATTTAAAGTTTTATATTATTTAAATTTAAGCTATTAAAATGCAAATAGAGTATTTCCTTTGTGTGAACCAGCTGTAGATGGTTTGTGGATTGCCTAATAAACCCATAGCTGAATAGTTTTAACTCCTTGTCTGTGCCCACCCCAGGTCAATGACATGAACAGCAATGGCATAGAATGGAGCAATGAAAACGATCGCCTGCTGGCCTGCCAAATATGCATCAAACTGGCTGATATCAATGGCCCAGCCAAAGTCAGAGACCTGCATCTGAAATGGACTGAAGGCATTGTCAATGAATTTTATGAACAGGTGGGTATGGAAAGAGCAATTTTCTCTTTCAAATGATGATTGAGTCTTTGTTTCACCAGTGGTTTAACTAAATTAAGCTTTATTCTGTCAGGTAATGTATTTCCATCTTCTCCTTCTGAATACTGGCATTTATTTTCACAGGTAGCTTACTAGCATGATCTTTTAGTTTCAAATAATTGTGTTAGAAAAGAAGATCCCAGACAATATTTTCCATTTTTCAGATACTAGGGGATTTTTGAGGGGGAGATCTTATTTCCTTTGCATGTTGCTGATAAATCAAAATAACTTCTTTTACTTTTGGAAGTTAAATTCACAGATTTGTTTCTAAGTGAAAGAATATGTACAAAATCCACAAGACTGAAAATGTACATTCAACTCTAAAACTATCCAGTTCATGGAAGTGCTGAGATAAGTAATTATAGCTCAGATTTTTCTATGGGCGTCTGTTCAATGTTTTTCTTCTCCAGTTTATAAAATGGGGGGGGGAAAAGCCCAAAAAACCAAAACAACAAAGCAACCACTTTACTCTGGATGTTGTAGCTCATTTCATTCTCCTGTGGCCTTGCAGGGGATGCCATTGCCAGCATGCCTTGCTTTTACTCTGCCACTTTCTCTGTTCATCAGCTCAGCAACTGAAGTTCAGTCTGTCTCCTCTGAAGCCATCCTGTGAAGGCAGAGGAATAGCAACTCCAGTAGAACTAATTCTCCATCCAGAGACAAGCAAAGCTGGAGGGAGGGTTAAGGACTGTGCAAGTCCGTGCCACAATGTGTCTTTATTTTAAACTGGCCTAATTACATTTTCATTCATTTAGTCTATACAATTATTCTCCCCAGTAAAAAGATGCAAACCATGTGATGGTTCATGGAATTACAGAATATCCTGAGTTGGAAGGGACCCCAGGGGTCACCAAAGCCCAGCTCCTGGCCCTGCACAGGACACCCCAAAAGTCTCACCATGAGCCTGAGAGCTTTGTTCAAACACTCTTGAGCTCTGTCAGGGTTGGTGTAGTGACCACTGCCCTGGGGAGCTGTTCCAGTGCCCAAACATCCCCTGGGGAAGAACCTTTTCCTGATACACAACCTAAACCTCCTCTGAATCAACTTCAGGCCATTCCCTCAGGTCCTGTCACTGCTCACCACAGAGCAGAGATCCATGCCTTTCAATGCACTTCCCCTCAGGAGGAAGCTGGAGGTTTCTCAGTTCATTAAAATTAATTTTCAAAATAAGAATTTAAGGCTAATTTCGTGAGAAATTCTGATAAGTTTCTTTCATTTCTTTTTCAGGGTGATGAGGAAGCAAGTCTTGGGTTACCTATAAGCCCCTTCATGGATCGTTCTTCTCCCCAGCTTGCCAAACTGCAGGAATCTTTCATCACTCACATAGTTGGCCCCCTCTGCAATTCCTACAACGCAGCTGGGCTGCTTCCAGGGCAGTGGGTTGATGAAGAGGAGGAGGAGGATGCAGACAGCACTGAGGATGATGATGGTGCACAGTTAGAGAGTGATGATGAAGAAATGGAAGATGATCTTATTTTAAGTAAGTTTCTGTGTTTCACTTGGTGCTTAGCTGTCCTTCAGTAGCTTCAGGCAGAGCGGTGACAGTGGAAATTGTGCAGAACAAATCCTGTAGATTTTGCTATTATGCTAAATTCATTAATTTTCCTCTTTTAATAAACATTTTGTTGCTACTAGGAGACTTGCAATTTAAAAGAGAAACTTGTTGATATCCTTTGCCATGCCACTGCTTAAATATTCAGCATAATCATCCATGTGGCTTGCTCAAATTCGCTACATCTTGATCACAATGTGCTGTTGGTTTTGTGTGCGTAAAATGCAGTCCCTCAGAATGTCAAACAATCCAATGTGCTTATGATTTTACAGAAGCTCAAAGAAAAAAAGGTAGACGAATATTCTGCCAGCTAATACACCACCTCAGTGAAAACCACAAAATATGGAAGAAAGCGATCGAAGAGGAAGAAAAAAGTAAAGCAGAAGGAGCCAAACTGCTGACTGAAATCTCACCTTTACCTCAAGCAGATGACATTCAGGTTATTGAGGAAGCTGATGAAGATGATGAACGACAGCTAGGAGAAGACAAGACATGCTAAGGGAACTCCAGTGGTGCCCAGTGTGATGACAGCCTGTTTTTTCCACTGTGCTGACTTCAGCCTGACACAGCTCACATAAAATTGAAAGGCCTTAATACTGTGAGAGGATTCTTTTCACTCTGGTGGAATCCCACTCCTATGCACTTTCGCCACACAGAATACGGAACTTTATTCAGAGATTGAGTATTGTACACCCTGATGCAAAGTTCTTTATGCCTTAGTTGGTATAAAATATCCTGATATAATGCTGCCTTTGCTGAATATGGAACTCTTCTTTTCCTTGAGGTACCTGCAGTTTTTAAAAAAAACATTCAGTGACTTTGATTACCAAAGTGGCAAGAACTTTTCGCTAACAAGGAACCGCGGGATGAATCCTAATGTTGTCTTGAGTTGCTTATTTCATGTTGTTTTTGAACATGAATGAGAAAAAAAGTCTGTGCCTACATGAAAACTATGTTACTGCTGCAGTGCAAGCCTGTTGTGGGGTGTCTACTTAGTGCAGTAGTGTGCTTCATGTAGTCATCTCAGAGCAACTGTTCAAGGACTGTGACATAAATGCTGAATCCTGATATTTGTGGTTTAAAAAGAGGAAAGAAAATCCAGGTGCATCTATTTCTGATGCTTTTTATTATTGTGCATAATCTGATGTTTTATTTTTGCAGAAAATATTCAGGTTTGCAGTGGATGTTCATGGTAATTCATTGAATCCAAGGCCATTCTCATCTGTTGCCTTGCTGTTTTGTGGTAGAACATTAAAAACCTGTTCAGCTACTTAAATTATGAAGGAATTTTATTCTTTTAGTCATAAGTAATGTTGTATTTCCTGCCCTTACTCAGGTTCATGTTTAAAAACAAGTCAACCACATCATAGATTTTTATCTTGCACCCATTTCCCATATTAAATTTTAAGGAAATAAGATCGTATCTCATTTATTCTTTGTATGTAAAGCTTTAGGAGAATTAAAGATTTTTTTTTTTTTAAAGATATAAACTACTGTTTCAAAATGGCTATTTTAATTTGCCCCACACATTTTCTTCCATCACAGACACAGCTTTTATTGCCTTCAAGTTTGATGTACATCCTGAAATACACATATGGAAACCAGAAGGTGGAAACTTTGTGTAAAACCTGATACAAGATAAAAATCACTGTACTGTACTACATTTTAGATTGCCGAGTTTTAAAATAACGAACTTACACATTCCACCCCAATGTATTTGTAGAAACACTACCATTGTAGGTCTAATTTGTAAACAAACAAAAAAGTCCTAAATTAGGCTACAGGTAAGCAAGCCACAGATAAACCTAGTTTTAAAAGTGCTCCTTTTAATACTAAACCTTTAAATGCTGTGTAGTTGAACTGAATAAAACCCAAATGCACGTGTGCTATTTCTAAATGTGTGTTAGCATATTTGTGTTTGCATCAATTGACTTGGGAAAAAAAAAGATAACCTTGTGTAAACTGTATTACACTATTTTATACAGATTTTCATTCTGCTATTTCACTGGCCAGTTTAAATAACTGAAAGATTTGCAGTGGTTTGTTTTTTTTTTTCATTTTTCACTAATAAGCCTTTTGTTGATGCATTTAAAAGACCACTGAAATGTGCTTTTGCTATATCTTCAGTGCCAAATTCCCCTTTGCTGCCATTATCACTATCACTGCAGTTTTTTTGTAACAGGAGCAGTGTTAAACCAGATACTTCTGTCATTAATAAAATGTTGCACTCTTGAAGCTGGCACTTACTGATCATACACCTGTATTTTACATTTCTTTGGTCATATATTCTTCTTACAGATAATGTGAAGACTAGAAAAATTCTGATTCTTTCAGTATACTGCATTCTCAGCTTTTTGTATTTAGATAGTGTGTCTGTGTACATAAAATATCACTTTAGTATTGGTTAATATAATTTTGCTGTGTCTGAAAAAAATGATGCTAATTAGTTTGTCTAAAGTTACTGTTCTATTATTTTACATGACAAGTTAAAATGTCATTTTAAAAAGATATAACAAAAGTATAACAAGGTAAAAACTAAGATTTTATTTTTTACTAGAACATTGGCAGGGCTTATATCTTGTGACATCTTTGCCAGCAATTTTCTTATCTCAGATTTCTCTTAAACTCTTTAGGAATAGGGAAACAATTTTAAAATCCAGTAGCAAGCAGCAAACTTCAGTGTTTAATAAACTGTAAGGTTAATATGTATTTCCCATTAGATATTTCCAAGTTAGAATAGCTTGCTTCGAAGATATGTTTAATTATGAATGTGTTCTAAATCCACTTTAAAGTGCCTGTTTTTTATGTGTGCACAGAATGTGACTAATTGTTACTCTAAGAGCAAAGGGAAAAGACTGGAACAAGGTTAACAAAGGCTGGTTCAGGAGATGTTTGCAGAAATGGATGTGGCTGTAACTAAAGGTGTCTTAAATCTTTCAAAAGTGGTAATGGAAGGTCTTCTGAATGTTGATTGAGCTGTTGTTCAAAATAACATCTCTCCATATAAGGCACATCATTGTTAAATCTGTGATCACACTTCAGTAATTCACAGCTACCAGGGGATGCTGAGTAGTGCTGAAAACCACACAAAGGAACACAAAACAAAACACTTTCTAATGTGACACTGCCTTTTTTTTTCCCCTAAAGAAGTAGACCAAATTAGCCACACTGAAGTTTGTGCCACGCAGAAATACAGCTTTTATTTATAATATTCTCAGGTTTTAGTTGAGCCTCCCATCTTCTCATTGCCACCTTTTACAATGTGTGCTGGATCATTTGCATCCATACATACAGAACTGGTCCTACCATGTTTCCCGTAAGGACAAAATTCTCTCTGTGCTTGTGGAGTCCTCTGGATGTGAAGGAGGTGCTAAACCAGTCAAAATGAATAACTTGGAACCTCTTCTTGTGAGTTCTTCTAGCATGACAAAGTGAAATGGTGAGTGTCAGGTTCAAAATGAAAGAAATGGTGTAGCACTGCTTAAGGTAAGTCCAGACTAACAAAGTTTGTGTAAGACTTGATTTGCTCTGTGCATAGAACCCTTTCTTCGTGTTGACATCCAGTTTTAACCACAAACAGTGATAGGTGATTCAGCAAAAGGAGTGAGCAGAAGTGCTCAGTTTTAACCTTGGTGCTTGCTCCTGGTGTAGATGTAGTTGAGTTTTGGCTTCTGGATCCTTTGGAAGCACAGACAGAATTTGAGGTAATCCAGAGTGTATTTTTGCCCATAAAGGGTGTGGGGTCCCCCTCACTGGAGGTATTCCAGAACCATCTGGACACAATCCTGTGCCATGTGCTCTGGGATGACCCTTTGGAGCAGGAAGGTTGGACCAGATCACCCCTGTGGTCCCTCCCAGCCTGCCCCATCCTGTGACTCTCTGTGGCACCAACATTCACATGGTAGAACTTCCCCTTTTGTCCAACAAAATGTTTGAGATGTGCAGAATTGTAAGTGTCTCATACACTGGTGAGTGTGAGAGCAGGAATCCCAGTCTGAGAGATGTTTTGGACTAAAAGGATGGAATTAGTTTGGATGATGAGAACTGGAAAGAAGAGGTAAGAGTGGCACACAAATAAGATATTCAGAAGAGAGACACTATTCATTGTCTCAGACCAGTTTGTATTCCAAATATTACAGAAACAGTATGTCTTTATCCAGTCAGAATACTTGGGTTTTTAGAAATGAAATTAAAATAGTAGTGGAAATAATGATGCAATTATCACAACTTAAGTTGTGAGACAAGATTTAGGAAAGAGATCCTTCAGTGGCCAATAAAGATTAGATGAGAGAAAACAAATATACAAAGTTGATTAAATTAAGTACAAAAAGTATGATCAAGACAGTATTTATTTTGCTTTTTTGTTCCTCCAGCTCTCTTCAGAACTGTGTCTCTGGACAATGTGCTGCTTCAGTCATGTCTATGTTAAGGCAAGTGAGGTAATGAATTGCTTTCACTTTTCCAATGAGGAATTTTCCTTTTGATATCTTCTGAAGTAAGTCTTTCACTTGCTATAAAATTATAGTGTGGATTGTTAGGGATGAAGCTGACAAAACCCACAATTTTAACTGCTGTCTATCTGATCTTAGTTCAATAGGGCTGTAAGCAATCAATTTATTTGTCCTCTGCTTAATGAGAAGGAATAACACATTTTTAGAGGAAAGAAAACTGTTGGGCTAAGCTGCTACAGGATAAACATTCCACTGCACTTGGATTTAGGCATGTGATTGACACTTAGTTGGTTCTGTGTGACACTTGAGGCACCCTTTATAAATGGCACAACAGAGCCGGAAATGTTTGACAGGAAGGTTTCTTTTGGTATCCGTCCCCCACCAGTTATCTTTTGATTTCTGGACTTCAAGACATCTGTGGTAGGTTCTACTACACAACTGTGTTACCTGGCAGAATGTTGCCATCTGTGGAATCTTACAGAGTAAAAATCTTCTACTGAGGTTTTTAAAAAAAAAAAAAGTTTAACCAACCCAGTCTTTAAGTTCTGGTGAGAGACCACGGTGTTTCAAATGATCCCTACCATTCACCTTGTGATTTGTCCATGTTCTAAACATCCTGCCAAAAAACAGGTGATGAGTCACTTCTGACTCATCTCTCTGGATCAGCAGAACCCTTTGCACCTTGAATGAGATCAAAATATCTTCATTTTAATTGCATATAAAACAAAAGGTAGTGCTTAGCTTAAAATGCAGGTATCATACCAAAAATACTGAGGATAGGGTTGACATTAATTATTGCACACGAGGAGCAGAGTGCAGATTTTGTCTCCTGTGCCAGTCAGATGTCAAAACTTGCTGCTATATATAGTCATTCAAATGGGCTTAGCATGCCCCTTTCTTTAATCATGACATTCATCCTGCTAGAATTTATTAATCTGTAGTACAGCCAGTTTATCTGACTCATATCAACTCAGCCTTCTTTCAGTCAAAGAAGAGGGTAAGCAAGCCCCTCTAGCTTTGAGAATGGGTTTGTAATCATTTAATCCAATTCATCATGACGAAGTCATTACCAAAATACTGTTTCCAATTTCAGATGCCACACCCCAAGAAAGACACCTGTCCTTTAGACAGATTGCAGAATTACAGCACACACCAGCGAGACTGATGACACGGCCTGAAAAGAAGGAGAAAGACAAAATTTTAATTAAAAAGATTTTTTTTCCTAGTCTAGAGAAAATGAGACTCGAGGGAGATGTTCTAAGGTTACTTTATGAGACTGTTTCAAAGAGTAATCAGTATAATGCTTTCAGCGTTTATAGTGTTTAGGACAAGAAGTAACACCTTTAGGTTGCAAGGCTCAAACATGACTGATTGTCTAAGGATTGAGAGGGCTGTGACTCACTGAATTAGATTGTCTTGGGCTATTACGAAAGTCTCTGCAAATAAAAAAAGAAGTCTGAAAAACAGCTTTTAGTAAAACTGTTAGTGGACCAGATGAGTGAAGTGCATAACTTACTGAGATGCTCTGTTTTTCAAATGGTAGGACTAGAACAGAGGTCTGATATGGAAACTTTAAATACCAAGAGGAAAATGTGCACAGTTATAGAAATAATGACATTCAAACAACAAGAACTGGAGGTATCAACTCATTTATCTCAGTAAATATTAAAACTTTTTTATTTTGAGTGTGTTTGACCCATAATTCATCTCCCACCAGAGTCTTTTTATTTGTTGAGAGAGCTAGAATCCTCTTGAAAAAAATAGATAAGGTTTGAAGCTTAGCCAGAGATAAGAATCTTGTCTAATTGTCAGATTGTGAATAAATGGAGAGGCAGAAGCCAAAATGTTTTTCAAAAATATGATTATTTAAAGTTAGTTTGCTGAAACTATTTGTATTTTAAATATTTGTCAAGCTATGTGGGCCTTTCTAGATCTTAAGAAAGTGCATACTTAAGACACTGAGAGGTGTTGGATGCTTTTGAAGATGATGTAATTCATATACTTAGCAAAATAATTAATATAAGTGAGTAGGGATTTTTAGACAAATCTCAGCTCTTAGCACTAAATTTTATTCCAATCAACAATGAATTATTCTTACAGCCTCTATATAATCATGAAGTTCATTATGGCACAAAGAGCTTGAATATCTTATAGATTATACCTAGAATTTGTGGTGAAATATGTGCAATATTAAGCTATGTTGCATTTCTCTCTATAGTGTATCAGTTTAGATTGTGCATTCCTTGAGAGAGAAATGGTATGTCTTTACAGAATGTAAAATAAAATGAAACAAGATCTAAAAATGCCCTGAAGTGGCTTTACAAAGCAATTTTTATGCTTCCAAAAAAAAAAAAAAAAAAAATTAAATTAACTTCCTAAACTATATCAGCTAAAGAGGAGCTGTACCAATGTTTTTTCCTGGAAAAATTAGGCTTATAAAATGTGGATAAGCATCTGAACAAATTAACTGTAATGTAAAAAGCTTTTTAATACAGAATAATTTTTCATGCTTCAGATAAATCGTAGTTTACACAAATTAAAAATATTTCCTTTGGGTTTTTTTGTTTTTTTTTTTTTTTTTGCATGAGTGTAGAAAAGGAAGTCAGCACTTGAAAGCAGCAGCAGAATAAACAGTAAGTTTATTCTGTTTTCTAGAATGTTGCTATAGGCTGGTCCACATCACATGTAAAATTTTTTGGCAAGCAGCCACCTGCTGCAGTAATAGCAAGATATTGGATTAGATTGCACATTCCTGATATGCTCCCATTATTTTAATGGGTTTAATCTATTTGGAATGTTACTTATTCGGAAGAATGTAACAAATGTGACTTCTCCTGAAGTCTGGCAATCTTCCTAAGGAAGGACCACTCTGAGTGTGGGTTCTGCCTAATTCTAATGACATGGAGAGAGTTGACAGCCTTCAAAAATGCCTGAAGGGATAATCCAGAATGGGGAGAATCTGCTGATGCCCAATTTCCATTGTTATGGAAGGACAGAAGAAGGCAGATGATTTCCAAAGCCGTAGTTTGATTTGGTCTTGATTAGACAGAGGGTTTGAATTATCTGGCCCAGTGCCAAAAAAACACCTGGGACGGCTCATTGGTATGAAAACACATATCAGCCTTCTGTGTGTACCTTCACAGAGCAACTTATGCTGAGTTTTCCTTTCAAACTCTGACTGAATAGTCCTCTGATCTTGGCCATGCTGTCTTGTGTTTTCATCAGTCCAGCTCTCCCAGCCAAAGACTAATTCTGATCTGGCATCTTCCCCATTATCATTCCCACCCCACCTCGTTTATCCCAAATCTTTCTGTTTTCACATCCAATGCATTATTACGAGATTTTTCACACTCTAATTTTCACTCATTTTTCCAAGGGATTTTGCTGTTTTTCACTGTGCTTTTCTCTGAGCCTTGCTACTTTTCTCATGAACTTGCCATCTTCATGGTGACATAATCTGCCTCATCCATTCTCCAGTGCTTGCACAGACCCTTGAGCTCAATTCAGGCTAAACACATTCTAGATACATATAGAATATATATCACGGTAATAGTTAAACTATTTACTTTCAGAGAAGCAGTGATGTTGCTTGAACTCTTATGATATCTTCTTTTGTATAGTTAATTTCTGAATTAATTAATTAATGAACCTCCCTGCATTTATGATGTTCATACTAAGGATGTGTTCACCAGCATCACTGAAACTGCTGCAAGTTGAGGAAATGGAGTGGTAATGAGTGAGATTTTTCTCCAGCATTTTTTCAGTGTCATATATGACATGCTTGCAGTGTTCCCTTTTCAGTCTCTGGGGATGCTGCTGTGGCCAAAAACAACCCAAAAACTTAAAGGTAAGGATAGAGATTTGGAAAGGGAAATCTAAGACACTATGGTGGCTCTGACTGCAGCTCTTGCAGCAGTGTCATGAAGATACACTGGTTAATATATCAACCTTTAATCCCAAAAGAATGTTAAATAGCCAGCTGCTATCTATCCTAGATATTTCAGCTGGAATTCTCTGAACACCCCACCAGGAAATTCTGAACCTCTGGCTGGCTACTGTAATCAATGTTTATACAGTGGAGAAATTCCAGAGGACTAGGAAAACCTACTATTACATCAATATTTCAAATTATTAAATTGGATCATTAGGATAATTCCAAGTCAGAGGGAAAATAATGAAAAAGTTGATAGGGAATGAAACATGTAAATATGACTAATACTGATACAGATTCGGAGAAAAGACAGTTTGTCCAATGTATTTGATTGCTTAAATGAGACCATAAGTTGGCAGGTAATGGTAAAAGTTTGGATTGATATTCTGAGGCTTTTATAAGGCATTTTGATTTAGAAACCAGAACGACATATAATCAATGTGGTTCTCATTAAATGGATTAAAGACTAGCCAGGAGTTAGAGCGCAAAATACCTCAGCAAAAGGGAATTATAACTGGTCAGCTGCATTTTGAGCATGGCTCCCTGCAAGAACTGCTTCTGGATGTTTTTTGATCCTCCCCCCACTTCAATTAGCATTATCTGAGCCATGTTGTAGCCAAAGGATGGCCTGGAGTTCTTGCAACCCAGAAAGCAAGACTAGGTACTAAACAAACTCTGGCTGGCTGATCTAAGAGCACAGGGTGGGGAACAGGAAGAATTGCCATGAGTCCAAACTACTGCTGAACTCATCAGGGCTGCTTCATAATAAAGGCATCAAATTCAGTAGATTCCACAATTTCTCCTTAGGCATTTCACAAGCACACAACATCCACTTGGTGTCCAGAAAAACCTTGATCATGACTCCTAACGCCACTGCTTGCCAATGGCTTAGAAGTGGTTTATTCAGGTTTTATTATTATATTTTCATTCAGTTATTGCCCAATGCACAGCAATGAGGTTTGCCTCCTTCCTCCCTTTTTTTGAGGTTTAAGTCTTCTGTACAAAAGGCACTTTTTCAGGGAATGGAGGAGTCTGCCCAGCCTCTTCAGAGAAACAGGAACTTGTGTTAGAGCTGCTCTCTGTCAGACATGTGGGTAAAATAATCTGGACCTGCTGCATCTGCAGTCAAGAGGCTGTTATGTGAGGGCGCTGGTATTAGCTCTTTTTGCTTTTCCTCTTTTGCTCTTTCAAAAGAAAGGAATCATTTCTCCTCAGCATAGGCTGAAAACATCAGGTCAGCAGACAAGCAGCAATTCCTGCCTTTCAGCTTCCCTGCAGCTCCAAGCTGCAGCACTGTCTGTGTAAAAAGCCAGGTCCAACACCTAGCCCTCTCCTTCAATAGCTGCTTGCTTGTGTTTTTCTGATCCCTGTCCTGAAGCCCTCTCCCCCCAAACAGAGGGGACTAAACACTGTGTTTGCAGTTTCAACTGCTCCTAGAAGGCCTGCAGACACAAATCTTTATCAACCAATAACCACAAAGCAAGAGCTGGCAAGAATAATAAATGGAGCTGGCAGAAGTCAAGTGTAGCCCTTACACCTAAAACTTGTGCTTAAAATTAATTTAAAATCTATTTCTCCCCATCCTATTGCACTTGCCCTCCCCAAAAGGTCTCTCCTCTGGTCAGAAGGGTGAGCAGTTTATTTTCTTTACCATAGTATGGGTGCATGTGACTCTGGTAACACAAATACTGGCTTTTTCAGCCTATTTAAGCAGGGATTAATCATTACATAGTACTTTGTATTGGGAGGCAGTCTGGAAATGCAATATACTGGAGAAAAAAAGCCCCGTGGTTGTCAGGAGTATGGCAATAACTGAACACTTTCTGTATGATGTTAAGTGAGAAGCAAGCCATAACAGATCTTAAAAGGGAATTCATGGTTATCTGATTCACTAGAAAATTATGACCAACTGGGAAGATAGGGCAACGAGAAAGAAGGATTAAAATATTTTAATAGACAAACTGTTTATTAAGGCTGGAAAATATAGTTTATTCTTGGTTACAGATATTTAAATAGACATCTCTTAAAGCCCTTTTAGCTATGAAAATTTCATGGATAATTACAAAGGATAAATGTACAGTAATTTCACGATTATAAGCTGCACCATTTTGACTAAAATTTTGGTCCAAACCCGAAGTGCGGCTTATAATCAGGTGCGGCTTATATATGGACAAAGAAGGAAAAGTTGCTGTTTTAGTTTGGAGGACAGGTGTCTGCTGAGAAAGGCAAGATCTTCTCTTAGAAATGGAGAATGTAAACCCCCTCCCTCCAAATTATTATAATTTTGAAATCAAGGGGCTCTCAGGCAAAGATATGGGAATTGGGAATAACAGTTCTTTACTAGGGAAATTAAAATAGAAATACAGTACTACAAAGAATCAAACTCCAAGCCCTGACAAAGTTAGAGTACAACCTGACACCCCGTCAGGCAGGGTGTTGGTAGCAGTCCCATTCAATGGTGGCTGCATCCTCCTGCAGTGACAGATGTGATTCAGTTGGAGCAGTGCTGCTGTACAAGGTGCAGTTTCCCTCTGGAGGTCCAGTGGTGATGTGGAGAAATCCGGTTTTCCTCTGGAGTCCAGTGGAGAAAGGGGCTCCCTTAGTGTCCCAAAACCTCTGTTTTTATCTTGGTGAGAAATGTTGGGCTCTTCTCCCTGGCTGGAGCAACTTCCAATGGGATGCAGTAACTATCAGTCACACAGTGGGACTCAATGAAAATGACTGGCTGGAGGAAGGATGGGTTGTGAAAAGATAAAGAACAATGCCCTGCCTGGTTTCAATGGATGGCCCATTAGCAGAATATCTGCCATTGAGATAAGGATCACTGCCCCCACCCTCAACAGATGGTGATAGAACAGATACCTTTTATCACACTCTGTATTGTAACCTGCGGCTTATAATCAGGTGCGGCTTATATATGGACAAGGAATGAAAAGTTGCCGACACCCGGAAGTGCGGCTTATACTCAGTGCAGCTTATAATTGTGAAATTACTGTAAATTATATTTCCACGGATAAATTCAAGCATAAAAATTTTGAGCCATATTCTCCATGGTTATGAAAATATCCTCTCAAAGTAAATTGGCTTGCCAAGTAATTAAATATTTTAAAACTGTATCAGAAGTTAGATTCAATATAGTCTGGAGTGAAAACATCAGTTTCACACAGGATGTGTTCCACACCTTTGGCTCAGGTATGTATGTTTGTTTGTTTGTTTGTTTGTTTGTTTTTTCTGTGAAAACCGAGTAAAAAATAAACTACTAGTCCTTTAAAATGTTATTCTGGCTTGAACACTTTTAGGAGCAGAAGGCAAAGGATGCTGAGTTGTAGCTTGGAGCACAGTGCTACCTCCCAGCCCTTCCCTTCACCGCCTCTCGGCGCAGATGAGGTATGGCTGTGGTTGTAAGGTCATCCCTAACTTTGGCTTCAGCTCTGGCACCACTCCATGAGGAAAATGCAGGTGAAATCGTTGTAGCAATGAGGTGAAAAACAAAAACATTTCCATTCGAGCCAGCTGCTCTCCAAGACAATGTCTTCTTCCTGAATTGAAAAAAAAAAAGGTTTTAAAAAGATTTAAGGTATCTCCAGTCTCATTTTTCACTCTTATGGTGAATAGGAATGGTCATTTCTGTGTTCTAGGAGTACTGTGTGAACCTGGTGGAAGTATTTTGTAAGAAGGATAGGTGATAACTTACACTAAGAAGCTGATTTTAGAGAATTTGATGTTCACAAATGCCATTGAAACCAATTCTGTCGAATTGATTTAGATACACTTGTTATTTACTGTATCTTGTCCCAAAGTGCTAATCTAGATAGAAGATGGTTTAAAAAATGATATTGTGAATTTTAGGCTTTTTTCCCTTCTATTTTCTTAATTACATTCACTGCCAGTCATTATTAGAACTTTGTAAGGAGGATTTTTATTAGTTTTTATATAATACTGAGCTCATCTATAGAAAAGATGTTATGCTAAAATTTGTTATCTCCAGAGCACGTTATATTGAAAAGCTTTAAATTCAATTATGTTGGATATCCTTAAATCAGAACTGAGAATATCATCCTGTCCATTTATTGCCATCCCTTACACTTCACACATATCTGGATTTGTGCAAAGGAACAGTGGAAGGAATTGCTCTTACCTAGGGAAAAAGGAATAAATGCATCTTTCTTGACAAACTGCCCATTACTGTCCAAAAACCTCTCAGGAAAAAACACCTCTGGATTGCTCCAGTATTTTTCATCAAAGTGAACAGAGTAGAGGTTTGTGATGACTGTGGTGCCTCCAGGAATTGTGTAACCACGCACAACAGTGTCTTTGGAAGTTGCATGGAAAATCCCTAGTGGGACAATGTTGCAGAACCTCAGAACCTCGTGCAGAACAGCCTCAGTGTAGGGCATCTTGCTCTTCTCTTCCAAGGTGGGCATTTTGTTTGGGCCAATGACAAGATCAATTTCTTTTTGGACTTGCCCTGTTAGGAATAAAAAGTGAGGTTTATTTTGTAACAGCCTTTACATTTTAATTTAAGTGAAAGTATTTGTGTGTATATACATGCATCTTAAAAGAATACTGAAACATGATATACCTTATATAAAAACCAGTAGCTTACAGGCTTTTAAATTTAGACTCTATATTCCTATCCATGATTGGTATTACTATCCCCATTCTGAAACAATGGTGAAATTGATATCAGAGCATGTTTTGGTTAAAGTACCAGCAGTAACTTCCCAAGTTATCTGGGCCTCTTGTCCCCCAAATCCTGAAAGCCCCAACTGAACCAACACTGCTAAGGTTGTGGCAGGAAGAGTGGAGGCAGTGAAACCAGAAACTTCACTTCCAGAATCCAAACTTCTCCTCAAAATGCCTGGGTTAAAACTCAGACATCTATTGCTGCCATAATTCAGAATGACTGTAACACATCTTTTTATTTTTAAATGCCACTTCTGCTCTTCTAAAAGTATAATAATTCCTGTCTATCATATGTAAATCTGTTGTGAACTGGGGCACTTAAGATAAAAAGAATTGTACCTAAATTGTTAGCCACAACCTGATTTACATTTTTGCTGACACTTGTAGGTTTTTAATCTAGTTTATTACTTTCATATTTAATTACATTTTCTTATTATTTATTAACTACATAGATTATTAGTACATCTGCCAACAACAGATCATGCATCACAATGTTGACTTAAATATATTAGAAATACCTGAAAGTATATATAATACCTTAAAGCTTCATAAAAATGTATTCACAAAATAATGTTACAATTTTATCATAACACTTGACTTTTGATATCCTCTTTGTCTGCATTTAAAACAAGTTTTCCACCTCTGTCCCTAGTATATTTGGTAAATGATACAATAGAATAATATATAGAAAGACTTTTTTTGGTGATGATTATGGATCAATGCACCACTTTGAAAAAACATTTTAGATTTGCAATAAGAAAGTGAATCAGTTCCTCAAAATGTCAAATTCCTTACCTTGAATGTTTGGATAAAGAGCCATAAATAACACTGCCCATCTTAAAACGTTTGTTGTGGTTTCTGTCCCAGCTATGATGAGTTCTCCAACGGAGAAAATTAAATTTTCTCTTGAATATGTAGATTCTGGGTCATTTCCATTGCAATCCATCTCATCTAAATATGCATCTACGAAATGTCGAGGTGACTGAGGCTTCCTATTTTCAGAGACACGTTCAATAAGCTCATGAAGGAACTCATAGACTTCAGCTGCATTTTTAAACAGCTGCTGGTGCTTCCCAAATGGCAAGATACCAATCCAAGGAAAAGCATTGTATAAAAACACAGAAGCACTAGCAGCTAACTCAACGTTTTCACTAAAAATCTCAATCATGTGCTGAAATTCAGTGTCTTCGTAAGTGAAACGTTCTCCAAAAATAATCAAATTAGTAATGTTTGAAACGGCATTTGTTATCAAGTGCTTAAGATCAAAGGGTCTGCCTTTGTATGTATCAATGGCATCAAGAAAAAACAGAGATTCTTCTGAAATTTTGTGTTCAAAGGACCTTTGCCCATATCCAAAAATTCGAAAGGTATTTACAGCTAATTTGCGGTGTTCTGTCCATCCTCTGCCATATTTACTGTTCAGTAAGCCTGAAAAAATATTTTGACACAGTATTTTATGCAATGCTTTATTTTCCTTCCCCCATAAGATAATCAAATTATTCAACAAGACAAAAAATGAGACAAAATTATTTCAGACATCTTGCTATGGAACATTGTCCATGAGTGCTGGTCCTTTAAAAACAGTATCTTTAAAGAAGCATCAAGTATTTTAGGAAAGGGCATCAAGTAGAGAAAGAGGCTAAAGCAGATGCTTCACGTGATTTGTTCATCTATGGGACAAAAATTACAGAAGACATTACACAAAAGACATCAGCACTCACCTCCCATGTTTGTCAGCTTCTTAAACAAGGGAAGAGACGGCCTGTCTGCAAAAATGTCACTTTGATGGACAAGGCATTCCTTCACTGCATCATAGCCATTCAGCACAACAGCAGATATCCCCCCGAGATCCAGGCTGAAAATCTTTGTGGGGGGGAGAAAAAGGAATAAGAAGTGTCAAATGCTATTACAACCCCATCCTGAGCACGAGGAATGAAAAGGTGAAACAACACTAAACATCAGTGTGAAATGCAGAGTTGAGCAACCTTCAGCAGGGCGCACAGGCGACCAGAGGTGGGACAGCTGTGGCATTATACAGGAGAGCCTGTGGTAAGCTAATTTATTTTGTTAAAAGATAAAATTAATTAGCCCACACTCCATTCTGTGCTTTGCTGTGCACCTAAAGAAACCAGCTCTCCAAATTAGGGACTGGGGACACACTCATACAGACCTTAGAGAGGAATGAGAGCCAAGGGGGGACAGCCAACAACTGAGAGCACAGCCCAGCTAGGCCCAGCTCCCATTTCCACAACTGGTTGGCACAAGGTGCTTTGGAGAAAAGTACAATACAGCCTGCAGAAGGCACGTACAGGATAAAAAATTTTAAAAAATTAAAATCTGAATCTGCATTTTAAAAATTAAAACTGAGCCTAAACTCAAGACTGAAACCTTAGATCCATTTCCATACACTCCTTCAGTGTTGAAAATCTGTATTTTTACCACTACAAATCTTTAGATTTTTCTCCATATCAAAGCTGGTAACCTTCACAATATGAAATTGTGTGACATTCTGTGACAACTGGGTTGTCACCCAAGGCATTGTCAGGCACTGGAACAGGCTGCTGGGGAAGTGGTGGAGTCGTCATCCCTGGAGACATTTAAAAGCTGTGCAGATGTGGCACTTGGGGACATGGTTTAGTGGCAGACTTGGCAATGCTGGGTTAACAGCTGGACTTGATCTGAAGGGTTTTTTCTGACCTAAACGATTCTATGAGTCTATGGCTATTTCATTTTAGCAAACTTGGTATTTTCACAGTTATAATGACTCTTTTATGTGTGTGAAGACACTCCCGGTATATTTCAGCAAACCATTTGTGAGTTTTGTGTACTTTCATCTAGCTTATTCATCTTTATTCCTACATCGTAGATTATTTTTTTTTTACATCTTTTGTTTGTGTTTTTCCAGACCCTCCCAAATCCCAAGGTGCTGTTTCTAAGCTCCCTCAAATTCTGCGGGAATCTTTTTGCAGAGCAGATGACAAAGTCTGTAGAGCATCCTAGGCAAGCAAAAAGCTCGATGTAACCTATTTCCATTCTATTTGTCCTCGCATTTTGCTTGAAGAACATTTACATTATTATCAAGAAAATACATGTTGCATCAAGTTGCGAGATAAAATAGCAAGAGGCTGCTTTAAAAAAAAAAAAAAAAAAAAAAAAAAAAAAAAAAAAAAAAAAAAAGGAAGACAGAAGAAGAAGGGTGTGACAGAGCGAGGCTGGCGGGCTGTAGCTGATCCCGAGCCGCGCTCCCGCTCCGCCCCGCCCCAGCGCGGCTCCCCGTGCCGGGCCGGCCCTCCCCGCTGTCCCGGGCGGTACCTGCCCGTGGATGTGGCTCTGCCGCCGCAGGTAGACGTGCGGCTGCTCGGCGCCCAGCGCGGGGATGTTCCCCAGCAGCGGCAGCCCCGCGGGCCCGGGCGGGAAGCCGGGCGGGCGCCGCTGCTTCAGCAGCTGCCGCACCACCAGCGCCAGCAGCAGCGCCAGCGCCGCCAGCAGCGGCAGCAGCAGCCAGGGGCCGCCCCCCGCTGTCCCCGCTGTCCCCGCTGTCCCCGCCATCCCCGCCGCCCGCATCGGCCCCGCTGTCCCCGCCGCTTCCTCCGGGGCGCCGCCCCGAGCCCGCATTGGCCCGCGGGGGCTCCGCCCGCCGCGTCAGCGCCGCGCCGCTCCTCTGCTGGCGCCTGCGGTCAGTGGTTATTCATTTCTTTTTTTTTTTTTTTTTTTTTTTTTTTTTTTTTTTTTTTTCCTGGAATAATCCCCCAGCGTTGGTCCCTCGCGGTTTGCGCGGTGTTGAAACGCAGCGCTCCGCACGCCGACCACGGCAATGACCGCGGGTCTCCGCTCCTCAAGGCTCTGGGCAGTCTCTAATTCACGGTTTCGGGATGTCTGTCCCGGACAGACTCGCTTGGGTGTCTCCCCTTCCCTGGGGAGCCCCGGGCGATGAGCCCCGCTGGGATTGCCGCTGGCAGATGTGTATCTCTGGCACAAGTGATGCATCCCGGTGTGATGGATCCAGGTGTGATGGATCCGGGTGTGATGCACCCAGGTGTGATGCACTCAGGTGTGATGCATCCCAGTGTGATGGATCCAGGTGTGATGCACTCAGGTGTGATGGATCCCGGTGTGATGGACCTGGTGCGATGTACCCAAGTGTGATGTACCCAGGTGTGATGAATCCCGGTGTGATGTACCCAGGTGTGATGCACTCAGGTGTGATGGATCCCGGTGTGATGGACCCAGGTGTGATGGATCCAGCTGTGATGTACCCAGGTGTGATGCACTCAGGTGTGATGGACCCAGGTGTGATGCACTCAGGTGTGATGCATCCCAGTGTGATGCACCCAGGTGCAATGCCCGCGGTTCCCTGCCCTGCGCAGCCCGCCCCGGGGCGCTGCCCCAGCCGCAGGAAAGGGCCCCGAGTGCACGGAGGGGAATGTCCCCGGCCCGTGTGGCCAAGCAGCATAGAGATCACACATACACCGTGCAGAGGGTGCTGTTCCTTATTGAGGGGATGGCTCAGGAGCCAGGGCTTGAGCTGCAGAGGAAGACAAGATCGGTAAGGCAGAGGTCACAGAGCAATGACGTTCTTGGCAAAATACTTGATAAACAAACCCAGATTTGTTTCCATTCACACTGGTTTTGTTATGATTTTAGTACTCTTTTACAAGCAATTTTAGGAATAACAGAAGCATTCCTGCCCATTACTATTTCTGTGCCATGCGTTTCTAACTTGAGACGTTTTTCTTGTTGAATTCATCTTAATAGCTGTACATAGACTTTTAAGAACATTGATAAGATCTAAACAGATGAGGAATTTATGCTGATGGAGGTCATTAATAACCTGTGTTAATGCCAGCATCCTGTATCAAAATCTTACCAAGTTTGTCAGCATACAAAGAAGTGGCTTGAGCCCTGCTGGGCTCATTGTTTTTCCAAGTTATTTCATCATCCTTTATTTCAGTGTAATACTGCCTGGTGTCTTATTTGGGTCATACCTGCAAAAAATACCAGTATTTTCAATGTCAGTGCCTAAAGAATTCTCACCAAAGAGCAGGAGATTCAGGACCTCAGCTTGGCTCCAGTCAGAGGAAGAATGAAGAGAAATTGCCAAGGAGTAAAGTAAGATGTGCACGTGCTTAAGTATCAGAGAAAACACAGGAAGAGGTACTATTACTTGAATTTATTTTTGCAGCTTATCCTCGGTGTTCTGTTGTTTCAGTGTTTAATACCCAAAGTTTTAGATTATCACAATTTCCACTGCATCTGTGTAAGAAAAGAAAGGCGATTAACAGTTTTGGCAGCAAGCATTTTGAAGGGGGGGAAAAAGGGGGAGAAACAGTGCAGGAAAGACCCAAGAAGGGGGGAAAAGAGATACAGAAGAAAAATCCAAGTATTTGACTGAAAAGGAAGGAATGGACTTGTAGTGGGAAGAAAGCCAACAATATTTGACAATTATCTTCAAGCAGAGGAGAGAACAGTCAAAACTGACCTCACCATGGTTTTTGAGCCAGGAGGATGGAGAAGAGACAGTGATGTTGATCACTGTAACAGAGGAAGGAAAACCAAAGAGCATGATTGCAGAAAAATAAAATCCATTTGGGCCAAGCCAAACGCTAAAAGATGGTGAATCAACCAAGATTAAAGGTCTGAGGACCTCTAAAAGATGCGTGATTAAATGGAGGTAAAAAGCAGCAGCATGGACAAAGATGACTGAAAGTTGTCAAAAGTAAGTGATAAATAAACCCTTGTAGACAGATGAAATCACTTAAGGATGCAGGTTTAGGGATGCAAGACTCCAATTGCTGTCCAAGTGTAGGATTCCTTGCCAGTTTCTGATTGATCTTTTTTATTTTTAATTTTTTTTTTCATTCATTCATTCCTTCAGAAGTGTGTGGGCAGCTTGTGCTGAATTGCTTCTTTGGGAACGTTTTGCTCATCTTAATCATGATGATCAAATGAGCAAACTTATGGAATGAATAAAGGTTTTTTATTTTCAATTATAAAAATGATGGCTGAGTAAAGAAACCCATTAAAGCATGTATCTTTATTAAATTCTAAAACATTCTAGTCATCAAGTTTTACAATTACTTTGCACTGGAAATTCTGTAAGCAGAAGTTGGAGTAACAGGAAATGATTGTGTTCCTGCCCTCTCAAGAAAATCAGAAAGCAATTACTTGGCTTTGTATTCTTTGACTACACATGCTTATATACAGCTTTGACTTTTGAAGAAATATACTACCAGGTGTGGCTGTTCTCTGAGCAGCAATGTTAACTGGTACCTCTGGGGAGAAAAATTAAGTTGTTTCCAAGTTACATTAAGAATCTCAGAAACTTGTATTTAGCTACAGCTCTGAAACAGGCTCTGGTTTTCTTATTCTTCAGAGCTGACATTGTAGGTGGGAAACAAGGTAAGCATTTATCAGGCTAAAGGGTTTTCCTATAGTAATGTTTCTTGTTCAGTGAAATCATGACATGATTTATAAAATGCAGGAAGATAACTTCTTTATAGACAGATGTGTAAAGATTTTGCTCCTTGCATCCTTGATGGTGGACTAGGAAAATAGAGAGATCTTTACAGATGTATGTAAAACAGGCATGCTTGTCACGAAAGAAATTAATTTCATAAGCCCACTGACAAGTTAAGAGTCATGTACAGATGTTATCTGTCACATTCACAAAGTTCTTTTTAACCTATGTCATCATACTGAATGATCAACTTCCATGTTACAATTATCTCCTGAGCCAAACCTATAATGATGCTGCTGCTTTAGAGCTCATCTAAAACAAGAAAATCACATCTGATGTTTTCACTTGTGAATTATGTGACTGATTGCTGAGAAAATTCCACCTTTTCCTTCAGTCAAATCCTTTTCCTTTATCAAAGTCCTACTCTGCCTAAACATTTCATGTCTGTCAAGCAGACTCAGAAGGCTGAGACACTGGCTTAACTTCAGAAATAGTTTTGGCATGTTGTAGTTTCTGGTTCTTTCAGAGTATGCTTGGGTCAATTCTATGCATAAATTTAGAAATTCATCTTTTTAATTGATGGTCTCATATGACTATGTGTTCCGAGAAACTGCTGAAAGTAGATTAGCAGATATTATGTTATAATAGCCTTTGCTTTCACATACTATTTACCAGCACTGAAAGGAGGGAGATCTTTTTTAGCCCCAAATTTCACTGAAAGCAGAGGCTAAATCAGTGCTGTGGGACCTAACAATGTCAGGAAAACTGCATGGCTCTGGGAGGGACTGAGGAAAACTCTGAGTTACTCTGTGGCTTCATCAGAACTGGCAAGACAAAGGATGAAACCATGACACAAGGACTTCCACCCTTCTAACATCCTGTAAAGAACAAGCAGAGACTAACTTGAGGGCTTGAGAAACAGTTTCTCACCCTAACATGCTCTGACAACATACGAGATAGTATCACAGCACTTGTGCAAGCCATGAAATCAAAGTTTTATAATCATGCTATTGCTTAACAGGATTCGTTTTCTGTTCTGAGGTTGTTTTTTCAACTCTCATTTTACCAGCAGAATGCAAAAAAAAAAAAAAAAAAAAAAAGAAAGGACTGTGAGACTGTGAGTAGGTGCTGATTTTTAAACATTTTCAGAGTGAGATTTTCCTCCACAGTGCTGCCCTGGTAATGCTGCAAGTCTGCCTCTGTTGAGTGTGAGGGGTTCTCCTTGTCAGCCTGCTGGAGTAGCTTGGGACAGAACTGGAATTGTGCCAGGTGTCAGAGGGAGGGAGTTTCCAGGTGGCAGGACAGGGATGGAGCCTTGGTAAACCTGCTGGGAGGCTGAGCTGTGCTAAGGCAGGGCAGGAGATGACAAACCCATAGCAAATTTCCCTGTGGTCTGCCCCTGCTGCCTGGCCAAGCAAACCTCAGTGCAGGACAGTGTGGCCCAGCCTGGTTTAAATGGGTACTCCAAACTGGATTTTGAATATAACCTGGGAAATTGCCACAAAACCTACAGAATCTTTTGGGAGTTTTGTGCAACAAGAAGACTTCAAGGAGATTAAACCAATGCAAAGCTGATCTTCTGTTTAAAATGTCTTTCATAAATCAGTCTTGGAGCTTTTCTAAGGCGTTTTGGAGGAAAAATTGCTTCCAGAGTGATTCATAGATTTTTTACTAATTAGCTCAACAGCAGTTCCACTTTCTCAAAAGCAGGCACTGAAGCAGCCTAAATCCAGATTTAATGTCCATTAAAAAGGAAATGCTTTAGTGTTGGGATTTATATTAGTGTTCTGGTTCTCAGGAAAGTACTGCATTTTTAGAAAAAAAGAAGCTTTTCTTTTTGGTCCAAATTCAAACCAAACCACAAGATAGATTGGTACAATATTATTTATGTGGATAAGCTTAATGTGAACTTATACTAAATCTGAATATGGTTTTTCAGAGACTATGAGAGCATAATTGAGGAAATAATTTGACCAATTAGGGATGTAAGTTTTACAAAACCAACTGCCTACAAAAGTTATAGTGTTGGTTTCAGAGTTTAAGCCATTCTCCAGCTATTTAAATTATAGTGTCACAGAAACTGGAGGAGAAAGATATGAGGAGAACAAATGTAATGGATAATGTTTCTCCCCCAGAGCAGCTCACCTATATATGTCACTCCTGACAGATGTTAGAGTAACATGCCATGAAATCCTCCACTGAAAGAGTGCCATAACTCCAATGCAACCTATTCTTGCTTGTCATTAATCTCAGTTGTAGAAAGCTTTTCTCAGGTGTGATGTCTCCTTTGTTGCCCTTCAAGACTACATACATATATATATATGTGTGTGTGTGTGTGTGTGTGTGAATGTATGTAAAATATAGTACCAGATTGCAGATTGTTATTGTTTCATGGTAAGAATTAATATTTTTGTTATCACCTTTCTCCATAGTCTTTCCTTTTGTTACGTTTCCCTGATCTTTGAGTTTGTTTCCCTAAACCATTGTATGGGATCTCTGATAACCCTTACTGGCAATTTTCTGGGCTTTCTCCAACTTGCCCAAGTATTTTTGATCTAGATTTATCAGCAAAAAGTAGAGTGTAAGGATTACTTCCCAAGCCCCAGACAAGATACCCCTGCTAACATACAGCTTGCCTTTACAGCAGCACAACACCATTAACTCTGGCTTAGCTGATGTCATTTTCTGCAGAACAGCTTACAAGGAAATGATAGAACTTCAGCTCTGCTCACCTTGCCCCACGTGGCTTGCAGAGTCTCCTTAAGGAGCAGTGTTTGCTGGCTGTTCACAGAGACAGGATCCTGCATCAGAAAGAACAGGCATCCACCAAAAGCTCAGAGAAGTGACTCCCCAGGTCTTCCTTGCAAAGAAAGAGCATGTGATTTTTACAGCTGGTTTTATCATAGCTTGTCCTTACCTGAAAAATCTTGGTTAGTTGTTATGAAGAGCAAACTTAAAGCAGAGTTCTGAATCACACTCATCTCCCTCGTGGAGAACTTTTTGTGTTTATGGATCATGGCCTCATCACTGTCTCTCATTTTTGTAGGGTCCACTTTCCTCTGATATGAACCAATTGTGGGAAAGAAGATTTTACCTGTGCAGCTCACAGTCTTACCTTCCTCGAAGAACTGCATTTTAGTATTGACCAAAAATTGCACCATAATATATAAATGGGATATTTTTGTTTACCAGCATGTCAGCTGGTAGCATTTCAGAACTTCACTACAGTGTGTGTGGCTTCTCGACATAATGGAAATATTTACAGTAGAAAAAATGGTCACACTTTTAAATGTATTGGTTAAATTATATCAAAGGGTATAATATTGTAACAAGTTGCATCTATTGAAGAGAAAGGCACTACAAAAGAATAAAATAGCCCAGCTTTTTGTTTGTTTGTTCTCTAAAAATTAAAACAAATTTATTTCAAAATGAAATTCCTTTTACTTGGAGCTGGGGGCTGCATTAGATAATTTTATTTCTTAAAATCAATCAGTCAATCAACCAATCAATCCAGTCATTCTGTGGCTTTTTATTTAATCTGCTTTGAACTTATACCAGCACTGAAAAAGGCAGAACAAGTCCCGTGGAACAGATTGTTTCAGTAAATGTCTCACTTTCTTAGTGCAGTGCTGCAAAGTACCCCTCTCTGTTAGATTTTCCATGAACACTTAACTTTTAGTTTTGATTTACCAAGCAACAGAAGAACATCATCCTGTGGAAAATCCCATCTCTTTTTTTACAGCTTCAAAAATAGACAAACTGGTCCAATGCCCCTTCTTCTCCATCTCATGTACGAGAGAAGAGATATTTGCAAAAAGAAAATATGTTTGGGGAGACCAGATGACATATAGCTGAGGGGGAGGGGGGAAATAGGACAAGCGTTCCAGCTGGGAGTCCCTCCATTAGCGCTGGCAAGGAGCAGCCAAAGTGCCTGCCAACATCCAAGTGCTACATCATCCCTACGTGCCCAGGAGTGCATCTATTGGCATTCGTACCTGTTGGTTTAAATTTACACTCCTTCCTGTGAAAGCTTAAAGTAGAAATGTTGGCACCTGAAATCTTGTAATCGCCGGCTCCAGCCCCGGACCGAGCCGCGCTGGCAGGAGAAGGGCTTGAACTGACTGGAATCAACCACTAGGCAATTTTTTTTTTCCTCCCAGAAAGAATGAGAAAACTGAAATATGCTATTACAACAGAACCGTCTGGAATTTTATTGTTTTAACTTTAAACCCGGGAATATTGGACAAGGAGTAAATAATCCCCAAAAGGAGATGGGAACAATTAATTGTTAGCATAGCAGGAGAAGAGTGGAGTTAGACAGAAATATCAGACTGGTAGCCCAGACATTTAAGTTCCTGCACTTTATTTCTGTCGGTGTAACTGTATAAATCATATTAAAACAGCAAAAGCAAAGCCGAGCCATTCCTTTAGGTGCTGCCTAAAACGCATCCTCAGAGAAACTACCTCAAAGCCAGAACAGGAGTCCGTGAAAACGGAAGAGATTTTAAATCAAATACTTAGACTCCTTCTCCCGAGGGATTCCCGTGGTCAGCATACGTGCCAGGGAGCTGCTGTTTAAAACGAATTTTCAAATTTGGCAGAGCGGGGGGGAGGAGAAAGCCTTCCAGGGAGCATCCCCTCTGCCACCCCTTCGAGGGCTGCAGCTCCTGAAGGGCTACGAAGACGTGTTAGGGAGGAGAAAAATAATCAACCAAATAAAAAACCCCAAAAGTGGTTTGGGTTGTTACTTAAGCAGAACCCAGACCCCAAAAAGCCGAGAGGGTTTTGCAATCGCCGTTCTGCAAAACGAGGGTGGCGAAGGGCGCAGCTCCCGTTGTGGGGGGACGGGGCCGGGACATCCCAAAAGGAGGATGGCGAGGGACACAGAGATCCCTCCCCGCACGGCAGCCGCTCGCCAGTGATTTCTGCATCTTCGTGGGTTTTTTTTCCTAAACTTTCCAGTTAAAATCTCATCAACAAAACATCTCCCAAAATTTATCCAGGGAACACACGGCCCCTGCCGCCGGGAGTGACCCTGACACTGTAAAACACAGATGGGATGCGCGCAGGGGAGCTCCCCATCCATGCGAAGAGCGGGACGCGCCATCCAGCCGCGCTGTCACCTGCTCCCTGCGCACGGGGCTCTGCTCCACCGGGAACGGCGGCAGCGGCACGGGCGGCTCCCAGCGCTGCCGCCGGGAGCTGGGATCATGCAGGGCAGCGAGGGCAGGGCGGGACGGGGGTCCCGAGCACGGTCGGGGACCCTGCGCATCCCCGCCCGGGCACCGCCCGCCGGGCATCGCCGGCTGCGCTGCCGGTGCCGCCGTGCTGGGCGAGCGCCCAGCGGCTTGGGGCGGGCAGGAAAGGCGCTCCCGCTCTCCGGGGGGGCTGTGGGAGCGCTCTCTGTGTCCGGTGCTGCAGAGCCTCTCTCCGCAGCACGGTCGTGTCCCCCCCGTGTCGGTGTCCCCAGGCCGCCCCCGCCGGCCGGCGCTCGCTGCGGCTGGGCAAACAGCCGCCCGGGCAAACATCCTGAGCAGGCAGGTGCTGCCTGACAGAGCCTCCTCGGCTGGTGATGCATGGGCGGCGCGCAGCTGCCCGGAGATCCCTGTCGGTAGCGCGGGGGCGAGCCCCCCTTCCCGGGCGCTGCACCTGCCCTCAAGGTGTGCGCTGGAGATGGTGGCGATGCTCGTGGTTTCCTCTCGGAGCGCGGAGTTTCTCCGCCGCCCCGGCCCGGTAGGGCAGAGCACGGGAGGCGCTCGCAGGTGCCACCGGGCTGCTGGCAGGTGCCACTTGTCCCTTGCCCCGGTGAGCAGCGGCGGGTGCCGCCGTCAGCGCTCCCTCCTCTGCCGAGCAATTGAGAGAGCCTTGGTGAGCTCCGTTCGGGTGGCGATCAGCGCTGCCGCGCATCCCTCCCGTGCCCCGGTGCGGAACCCCCGCCACCCACACGCGGCTACACCCGGGCAGCGCTCCGGAGCCGCGCCGGCGGCGGCGGGGGGGGGCGGGAATTCCCGGGGAGGGAGCGGCGCCGCTCTGCAATGCGGTCCCACCGCTGCAGAGGTCGCCACGCGTGAGCGGTGCAGCGGGGGCGCGGCGGGAGCGGCTCCGCGGCCCGGCCCCCGCCCCGCCCTGCGCAGCGCCCCGGCCGCGCCGCGCCGCGCTTTTTGTGAATGGGACTCTCCGCGAGCGGGCCATGACGTCACCGCCGGGCCCGGCCGGCGCCCAATGGCGGAGCGGGCCCCGCCGGGCGGCCGGCGCGCTGATTGGCTGGCGGGCGCGCGCGGGCGCCCACGCAGGCGGCGGCGGCGGCAGGTATAAAAGGGGGCGGCGGGCAGTGCGTGACACCGCGGATCGGCGGCGACAGCGGCACCGGCACCGCTCCTGCGCTCCGCTCCGCACCCGGTAAGCGCCGCGCCTCCCGGCACCTGCTTCTGCCGGGGCACCTCCGTTCGTGTGCGCGGGGCAGCGAGAGCCGGGGCGGGGGGACAGTCCTGCCTCACCCCGCCGGTGCCATGGCGTGTCCGGCCGGGACAAAGTGCTGCGGTCAGGGAGCATCCTTTGGAAGCGGGCTCGTAGCTGCCGTCGAGCTGGCAAAAATGAGGATGGTGTGGTGGTTGTGATGTGCTCCTTGGAGTCCGAGACACTGATGTGAGAGAGGTGTATCTCAAATCTTCGATAATAGATATTTTTGTAACTGTTGTGCTTATGACTGATTTTTAACTTATCCTCTTTTCTGGTTTCAGAGTAGAAATACTTATTGAAATTAAACTACTTAATTCTTAGTGTAATCTGAACTGGGGTGTTAGTGTGCTGGCTGGCAAGAAGCAAGCAGCTTCAGGTAAAGTGCTAACAGGGGCACTTCGTTCTCAAAAATGTTAAACACTTACTGTTTTTCCTTGTGATTTGCCACAGTCTGTGACATTGTGTACAGTAGTTAGAGGAATGTATTTTCTGCCAGTTTGAGGAAAACTGCTCTAAGTTGAACGCAAATAACTGCAGCCAGGTTTTTCTGCCCTGTAATAGTGCCAAGCTATAATAAAATTTTGAGAAAGCTAAAGCACAATAGCAATAATCAAAATAAACAAAAAGGTGAATTTGAAATACAAAGCTGTTCATATTTGTGCTACTTGTGGCTAGGAAGCAATGACCTCCTTAGTGGAACTTGCAGGATGGAGAGGGTTGGAAAACAGCCATCCATTGCTTGATGTACCTCTTTGTTGTAGAGAGGAAATCATGGTTATGCTGAAGATTTCATCTTTCCTTGCTGTTTATGCCTTGGTTGTGTGCCAGATGGACAGCTTCCAGGCAGCCCCAGTCAGGTAAGAAGCTGGTCCTGTTGCTGAGTGCTCTGTCTGAATGGTATGAAAGTGCTTAATATTCTTGAGAGGTCTAGGAGGGAAGCAGACAGCTGAAGGAGAAAGGTGGCTGCTTTCTGTGCTGTGGCGTTTTGATTCCATCTTCAAACCATGGGAGGGGAGCGCATCAGGGTTTGCACATTCACACCCTGCAAGGCACTGTCAGGGACACACAGCCTGTCAAACCCCTCTGGCTGCAGCAGTCTGGGCTTTATTCACCCCTCTGCCTTGCCTCTGCCTAGACCTGGCCTGGAGTCCATAACGGATCGAGTGACTCTCAGCGATTACGAAGCTCGGAGGTTATTAAATGCACTGGTGAAAGAGTTCATACAGATGACAGCAGAAGAGCTGGAGCAAGCCTCTGAGGGGAACAGGTAAGGACTGCAGTCCTGGGCAGCAGATAAGCAATGTGGCAGTATTATATGCTTGATTTTTAACAAGAGCCATTTGAGCAGACCCTCTCCAGGTTAAGATCTTTTTGTTTTCTTGGGGTTATGGCTAACTGGTGAAAGATGATATTGCAGAGACATCCTAGTGTTTGTGTCAAGAGAATGGCTTCCACCTAGTTAACCTGCCTCTATCTGTCTCTTACTTCTGAAAGTGGAGGGCGATTTGAGCTTGAATGAGTAGGTTGTGTTAAAATATGGCAGCAAAAGGTATGTCTTCCAATGGGAGTGTTAGGGATTACTCAGTCTCTCTTGGATTCTCTGTTGTGCAAGTGCATGCTGTTGTAAGGCATGGAAAGACCCTGGCAGGAGGGATGTGTTCCTCCTGATGCACGAAGCCACTCTCCCTCAGGCATGCAGGAGCACTTGCATTATCCTAACAGGATTTGCATTGCAATGCATGGGGATGGATGAGACACTGAAGAGCATGCGGGATATGGGGGAAATTCAACTTCCTGACCTCTGACTATATGAGCATCCAAAAGGCTAATGGACTTGCTTGTCAACAAAATTGGATTCATTAACAAATGGTGTTTTCCTTCTGACTGCTTTTGGATGGACTTGCCTTGCATGAATGTGATGCAGAGGGTTTGGATTTGTTTTGAATGAACTTTTAAGTTTCCTAACGGGAGGTCTTTATGTAGGGGAGAAATGCATGAATGTGCATGTTTGAGGTTACTCTTCCTCTGGGCATGTTTTTATTTTTTTTCCCCCCTGCAGCCTGGATAGACCCATTTCCAAACGCTGTGCCAGTCTGAGTACTTGTGTGCTGGGCAAACTGTCTCAAGAATTGCACAAATTGCAAACTTACCCTCGCACTGACGTCGGGGCTGGAACTCCTGGCAAGAAACGGAATGTGCTGAGTGACCTGGAACATGAACGCTATGCAAACTATGGGGAACCCCTAGGAAACAACTAGACATGCTTATTTCTCCCCCTCCTCCCCCTTTTTTAACCTGATGCATGTGGATCTAACTTTGATTGCTAACTTTGCTGTGTTCTTTTGATTCTGTTTTCGACAGAGAATGTTTGAGATGGACCTAATGTTAGGAAGACCAAGAACATAACATGCATACCAAAATAGGGGAAAAATAAATAAAAATGATCAGCACTGCCTTGACATTCCAAATGATTTTCTTAGACACTGATTAAAAAAAAATTCTAAAAAGTTCTTAATTTCTGGCTGCTAAATCTACAAGTAGATTCTTTCTTCTGTGCTTGCCCATGCACTTGTTCAATAAACCTATTTTTCTATAAGGATTAGATCTGCTTGGTTCAGCAGTTTGTTTTAGAATGTGAGATCTCTAGACGAGGCTAGAAAAATTTTGCAACTTGTCTTAATGTTCAAGAGAGGCAATGCTAGTAACTTCTAGAAGAGTTGAAAGAACTTAGAAGTCAAAGTTCTGCGTGTAAATTGATATGTACTGCTGTAATCAGTCACACATGCAATCCTATCGGTAGGGACCCTGAGAAGCAAAGAAATCAGGAAGGCTCATACATATTCATTCTAACAAACTAGAAATGTAATCCTGTTTAAAACTGAGTACTGAACATGTCCAGGTAAGAATTTTGTGGTCTTTTTTTATTTGTTATTTTGAAATGGGTCTTTGCACTGTATTTAAAATTTGTGCCTTTAAAATATTTGTGTTGATTTACAATTCACCTATATTAGGTTATCTTGCATTAAGAGCCCAACCCAGATTTCTTTACATTTCTGTTGCAGCACTGTATCTATCTTGTAATTAGAGACCTCTTTGAAAAACTTGGCATTGGTTGTAAAAACAACTCTTCATTGTCAACATTAATAAACTGCCTTGTGATGCTTAGCTGGGAAAATTCCCTCCTACTGCAAGAAAAACTCATTGCTTTAGTAGAAAATCCTTCAAGTAAGGATTGTGTGAATGCATATTCCTTAAAGCTGTTAGGTGTAGAATTGTGAGCAGAGAACTAATACTGTCAAAGCCTGAGCTGGCCCATGGTGATGTTCTGTAGTAGGCAAAGGTCTAACTGGAGGAAAGAGAGCTTCTTCCATTCCCAGCAGTGTATTTGTGTGTGGCTCAGCTCTGAAGGCAGCTGCTCAGTCACTGACAAAGCTCCTGTAGTGGTCAGTGATGCTGCAATTCCATGTCTTTCCTGGCTGTTAGGGAGCACAGGTGTTGGAGTGAGAAGTGAATAATCTGTGTCTGCTGATGCCTTTCAGGAACACCTCAAGCCAAATACAAATCTGAGCTTTTGGAGGAAGTGGGGATTGTTTAAATTCTCCAGATCTGAACTTCCTCAGCTCCTTCCCATGGCCCTAATGCCTGGCTGGAGGCAGGCAGTAGCCCAGGTGTGGCTGAAAATCTGGGTTTAGTTTTAAGTCCAGCTGCTTCTATAGTGAGCCTAATGTTGAGAAAACCATAAAGAGGCTTCTTTTAGCAGCTGTAAGATTTGCACAGAAGGTGCAAATGCCTGCTGCACAGCCAGCCTGCTTTTAACCCTGCAGAAGAGCCTTTGCTGGTCACAGTGATGTTTCACTGCACACAGGGCTCGTGCTGCAGGAACTAACTCTTCCTTTTCCTCCTGAAAAGCAGTGTAACAGCACAGAAGAGGGCCTGCAACACAGCCACCTGTGTGACCCACCGCCTGGCAGACTTCCTGAGCAGGTCAGGGGCCGTGGGCAAGAACAACTTCGTCCCAACCAACGTGGGCTCCAAGGCCTTCGGCAGGCGGAGAAGAAGCGTCCAGAAATAGGGAGCTGAGTGCTGTGGACATGGTAAATACAGGGCACCAAACAGAGCCTGGGACATCACCAACATTTTGGTTTTGTGGGGGGGAATGACAGACCTGCAGTGGTAACCTCTGAGGAGACAGGGTGAGTAAAAGGAAAAAAAGAGGTTGCAAATAGAACATAGACAGGACTGTGAAGAAGAGCTTTTGGAGATGTTCTGCTTGGATAACCACCTTCACAGTGCATTAACTAATCCCAACAATTTGGTTGGAATTATTTGCGTGTTTTACCACTAATATTTCATTATCAACATATCAGTAACTCTGGTTTTCTTTCTTACAGGTTGTAATGAAACTGAAAACTCGACTTTAGTTTCTAATGGAAGCAACTCTTCTTCATAAACCAAGACCACCAAAAAGATTAATTTTTCATCCTACTATTGAAAATGTTTTATTTAATACAAATGAAAACACTTCTGTTATGTATAGTAAAAGAGAATCTAGTTATTAAAGTTAAATTATTGTATATTCTTTTTATATGCAACTCTATTTCAAATAAAATGTGACGGCATCTATTATTTATTTACCTTCCAGCTTATGTGATCCATGCTACTTCTCCTGGCCCTACTGCCAAATCTCGGGGATTATACTAAACTGCTGCCTGGCAAGGCATATGTGTATTATACAGTGTGCTGTGCCTTGATGTAAAACACTTAACTATCCTGATTGTACAGTATGTTTAAAAAAGAAAGAAGATATCACTTCAATATTGTATTATTTGTGAATTTACGCAAAATTAAAAAAAGTATTTTAGATACACTTGGATTGAGAAGCTGATTTTTCATTTGGACATGCTTATGGAGACATGTGGCACTAAGCCAACATCATTGCAGATCAGCTAGTCCATTGATCTGCTCCAGCCTTATTAACTATAAATACTAAGGTTTGAGTCAAGAGTTCAGAACAGAAAGAATAGCTGCTTTTTTATATGTATTACAGAAAAAAAGACCAAATGAACCAAAAGACACTACTTAGTGAGACTTCTGCTAGAAAAATAAAATGAAGCCACAGGTACATTTAGTAAAAACATGGAGACAAATTTCATGTGTAGTTCAAAATGAGATCTTTTTATACAGGCTCTAGTGCAGATGAAATGGCCTGACCTCCCCTGTAGATTTTTGTGTAAGGTGAAAAAAGTGAATTAGAAGAGAAAGAGAAGCTACAGAAATGTACATTTCTTTGAAGCAATCCTGAGACAGAATCTATTTAGGGATCAGGGATAAATAATTAGAGTGAGTGGAGAAGAGGGTAGCTGGATCCATTCCATGGACTTCTGAGTGGTGCTGCCAACTTCCTTCTCAAAGCTGCTGCTGCTTCAGTTTAGTAGCTGAGTCAGATATTTGTTTAGATTTGTTTCCTGCTCTACAGCCTGACCCTAAAATCTGCTTCATCAGTTCAGATGAATCCCAGAATGGGTGAGGGAAGAGGCCATGTGCTCCCAGCTCCCCATCCTCCAGCACATGGTGCAGGATTGCATCCAGAGGGTGCTGGGTTGTCTCCAGGGAGGGAGACTCTACCTTGCTGTGCAAAGTGGAGGTTCTCATGCTGTCTGTGTGTCTCTGCTGCAGGTGTAATGCCAAAGGGAGCTCAGTGTGGCTGCCCAGTGATGACACCCCCAGTCTGCACTCATTCCTGGCTCTGGGTTCATTCCTTGGGAGCACCAGCCCTGGTAAGTCAGTGTACAGAGCAGGCCTTGGGGGAGATGGACCACTGCACTGTCTTTGTGCTTGGGTTTGGCCAAACTGCCGGTTTGGGAGCCTGTAAATATTTGTTGCCATGTTTCAGGTGTTTTTCCCCATTTTTTTTTTTGCACAAAGTGGGGGTCATATGCTGGGGTTACCTGGCTACCCCACAGCAGCTTTCCCTGTCACTGAAATCCTCTGGGCACAGCTGGCAACTTGTTTGTTTTATTTCCTAATACAGCACTCAGCTGTTTAATCTTCTCCAAGACAGAATACTAAGTACAGTTATTGGGGTGAGTGCATGTAATTTAGTGATTTGTATTCAATAAGAAGCCAGGCAATGTCCATAGGCCCCTTCTGGCTTTAAAGTCTGAATGGTCAGGCAGTTTGTTTTTTCCCATTTACAGCCATTCTCTGCTGAGAGACACCTGAGGCTCTGTGTAACTGAATGTCAGCTGCTAATCTAAAAAACGATTAGTCCTTCTTTTCAGTTTAACTAAGTTATGCATCTTTCTGTCAGACAAAGGGATTTCCTCAGACCAACATTCTACACCACAGCACAAACCTAACATGTAAAACATTCCAGTAGCCTTGGTGCTGGCTTTTACATTGTCCTGTAGGGAATTTGGGTGAAACTTGTGATGTGTGGTTTTTGTGTTGATTGTTGTTTTCTTTTTCCTCAGGAAGAGCTAGCTACTTTCCCACCTCAAGATTTATTCCTGTTGTATCTTCTGTCTCATTTCTCCTTAGAGTCTGTCTGCACATCAGTGCAATACATTTAGCAGTACATATCCCTGTAAAGGACAGAGCACTATGGAAGCAAGGGGGAATGTGAATAAAACCTTTCCATGATACGAAGGGATAGAAGCCCTTCACCACAAAACTGAGATGCTCAGAGCTTCATAAGAAGCAGATTGTTATTGAAACTAGAGAAAATCAGAGTTGTAAGCAGTAACATTTTAAATAAAAATGTTGTAGTTTTAAGGCAGTAAACATGGTAGAAGGAATTGCAAAGCTGCTAGAAGGTTGTCAGTTGGTGAACAAGTGAAAGAAATTGCTTCCATTTTTAAAAGGTAGTGTTCTGGGTAATCTTACCCAAACTTGTCAGCTTTCAAGTAAACCCCAAACTTCTACTCCAGGAGAAAACCTATTTTGGAATTAGCATTTCAAAAGGAAAAGTGTGGTTTCTAATGTACTTTTCTGTCCATTTTAACACATTGCCATTGTAAGGATACTTGAAGCTGGTGTAAAGTATAACATTGGTGTGGTACATGTGGATGGACCAAACCCAAGTTACTCAGCATTCAGTATTCATGCACGAGTGTCTGTGTTCTTGTTTATGAGGCAACATCAGCCCGACTGTAGTTTGGTTCATTACATTTTTAGATGTCTGTCTGTGTGTGTTTTCTTTAACCACTAAGGTTTTGGTTTTTTAATCTGAGTGCAAATGAGTATTGGGAGAATACTTTGCATGCAAAAACGGAAGAAATTTCTGAGAAAGAAAGGGGACAGGTGGTGATCTGCTCCTAGACCTGACTCAGTTTTTGGTTCAAGATTGTTCACCAGGACATTGCTGCACACACTGATAGAGCATCATTTTGAAATAACCCAAGTGGACTTCCACTGTGGCAATCTTTTTTTCTCCTTCTGTTAGTGAAATTTAATTCATCTTCCTGAAAGCTTCCATTATCTGCAGTGTGAGAAAGGAGCAGAGCTAATGTTATTGCTTCTGACACTGAACACTGCCAAAAGCAACTTATATCAGGCAGTAGTAAATTTTGGTATTGGTTATCTAATCCAGCATTGTCATGTCTAATTAGCAGATTGAACATCTCTAAGAGGTGAAGAGTTTAAAACATGCTGGAGAGTTCGGATCTGTGCATTTTTCTAGGCTGAACTGTCTCAGAACAGGTGAATACTTAGAGGAAACTGGGTGCTTCAAGCCTGGCTTTACCCAGGCTGAGCACTGGCAGCTTTGTTCCAAACTGATCACCATCCCTGCCTCTGGAGTCAGCTGAAGGCTGCCCTGGCAGCACAAAGGGCTCTGCATGGTGCATGCCTTCGCTGTCTCTTTACTGTTCCAAAAGGCACCACATCCTTTCCCTATTCTCCACTTTGCATAGTCCTTATGCCTTCCAAAATTATTCTTTTCTGCAGAAAATATCCAAGGAGTATACTACCCCTCTTTTTTTTTTAATTTTTAAATTATTTTTTTTTCCACAGAAAGGAAATAATTCCCATTTCCAAATTACACCTAACATTGTCATACTTTCTCTGTGAACTTTCCCATCTGTGAGATTTCTGATTCAATGGAGCAATCAGAATCATTGCAACATTTATCTTTTCTTTCTCTTCTTGGCTTCACCACAGCTCTTATTTTCACCAATTACTCTTTTGGCTGCTGCTGAGCTGTGATCACAGCTAAATTATTAGTGTCACCTCCACGAAAGCAAATAATTGCCTTCCAGTCTGAGTGTGGAACGATTGTGTGATTATGAACCATGGATAAGGAAGGAAAGAAAGAAGGAAGGAAGGAGGGAAAGAAAGCAGTCTGAGGGGCAGAAAAAGCTGTGACAGAAAGGAAGGAAGGTCCTCTTTCCTTTGGATACATGGAAAGAGGAGCTCAGGCTGGAGCAGGTTTGCTGGCAGGACTTGTGACCCCAGGAGAGATCCATGCTGGAGCAGCTTGTTCCTGAAGGACTGCACTCTGTGGAAAGGGACCAGTGCTGGAGCAGTTCACAAAATGCAACCATGGGAAAGACTCACACTGGAAGAGTTCCTGGAGGACTTTCTCCTGTGGGAGGGGAGCAATGTGAGGAGTCCTGCCCAGGCAGAGAAAGGAGCTGCAGAAGCAGAGTGTGATGAACTGAGCACAGCTTTCATTCCCCTCACCCTGCACTGCTGGGGGGGACAAGGCAGAGAAACTGGGAGTAAAGTTATACCTGGCAAGAAGCTGTTTGTAAGGCTTGGTTTTACTTATTATTGTTTAACTGTGATTGATTGTAATAAATTAAACTGATTTCTACAAGTTTAGTCTGCTTTGCCCATAAAGTGAGTGCTGAGTGATCTCTCCCTGTTCTTATCTCGTCCCATGAACCTTGCATTATATTTTCCCTCCCAACTGAGTGTCCAGCTGAGGATGGAGAGTGACAGAGTGAATTTGGTGGGCACCTGGAGTCTAACCACACTAAAGGAGCATAATCACATGGCTATTCGGAGCCTTTACAATTTTTTTTGTAGCTTTGCAAGTACTTTGAATATACAAATATATCGTGTCATACACATTAATTTGCACATTATTCTGCTGACATGCTTGAAGGACTGTTACAGGTCTTTACTGTAGAAGAAACCAACTATTCTAGTTAGCACATGTACCTAAGATAGTTGAATTATTAGTTTATATTTAATATTTTATTATTTATTTATATTTTATTATTTTATATTTTATTAGTTCCATTTTCAGCTCATGAAATGACCATGATTTTATATGAAACCACATCATAGTTGTTATTTGCAGTGGGTAGGAATAGCCTGTTACTGGAAATGAATTCCAAGAAAGTGCACCAGGGGAAGGATGACAATCCTTGTAGTTCAGTGACTTCCATGTGGACAGGCAGATTTTATCTGTGGTACTGTCTTAGTAGCTCAGGGGAACATCTTAGCAGTCAATCCTGCTAGACAGGCTGAAGAAGACAATGTTGCCAGGGTCATTCTTGACTGTGAAACTAAGGTTTCACTCTTAGTTAATGCAGTCCTTCTTTATCATTCTGTAGTTAAAGATACTATCTAAGAGCTAAATTAGTTATGAAAATTAATATTGATTTATGTTCTTAATGTAATAGAAGCAGAGAATGTTACAGAAAAAGGAAATAGTTCTGGCATTCAAATACTGGAAATACACAGTTTAAATGAAAATTGTCATAGTTTTTGTTTAAAAGGCTTACAGATAAGCAGATGGGAGTCCAAACCTTTTGAAGCACTTTGAAAGTGAAGTCAAAGATTTTTTTAATAAACTTTATGCTTTGGCTATCTCTAGTTTAAGCATAGTCTTGGTAAGGTTGCACACTTCAGTGGACAAAAGGTTCGTTTGCATTATTTTTCATGGTTTAGGTTCTCAGAAGAAACAAAATGTCTTTATTGCACTTTTTCCTAATAGCGGCAGAACTATGTGTTGTCTTGCTTCTCACATGTCAAAGCACTGGATTTGTAACTCTTTTAAAACCACATACATTTAGTATTTAACTTAATGAAGTGCCTTTGTGACTGAAGTTTTTCATAGGATTTGTGTCCCTATTCTGTTATTCTGATGATTTTCTCCTCAACAAGAGTTTCACTGCTTATTTGTTATCACTTGTTAGATCTGCAGAAGCTGCACTTGGTGCCACTGCAATGATGTGGCAGGCAGGACTGCAGGTCCAGCCTCTACTCTTACAAAGACCTGTAATCTGGCAGGTGAAAACCATTTCTAGCTCAGGTGCTTTTGATGATTTATCAAGATAAAATTCACTTGGGTTGTCTCTCACAGCCAGCCAGCTTTAAGCTGATCATGCTCCATCAGCCTCCTAAACTCCCAGAAATCTGCTTTCTCCAGCAGGTGAGTTCTCTAGCTATGGGCACCAGGATTATCTTTTCTTATTCTCCTCCTCAACCATGTGTTGCTCTTGTATCAGAGGTTCACCCTGAAACCTGCTGGGTGTCACAAAGTTCAGCCTTCAGCCTGCTACTTGTGCATCAGGTGCTTTTTGCTGAATGCCATCTAATGGCCTGGTTTAGTATTCCTTATGTCTCACAGCTCACTTTTTTCTCAGCATTTCTGTTTCCTGTTTGGTTGGCATTTTTCTGCTGAGCTGAATCTCCTTTACAGCACTCACAGAGAACTCTAAATTTGTATTAATAGAATGTGTACCTATAAAGCCCATTTATATCAACACAGAAGTATGAAGTGCCTGTAAGGTAAACAAAAATCTAGACTAATATTTCCATGTCTTCATTCCAGTCTCAGGTTAAAGTTATATCTGGTAGGAAGAGAGGGAAAGGTGTCACTTTCTGTTTTAGCAAGTTTTTAGTGATTGCATAGACATGAGAACTCTATAAACCTCAAGTTAAGGGGGAGATTGGTAAATACATCTTCTAGAAGCTAGAGGGCACAGGAGCTACAGAAAGCTTCTGGTATAACTCAGTTACCAGGAGGTGTGAGTGAGTCAGAGTAAGTTTTGCTTCTTTTCACAGAAAATGGCACTTGCTACTCAAGTTCAGGCCGATTTTTCTCTTTCTAAAGAGAAGTGACTGAAAATCAGAATTTTCTTTCTGGATTTTTATCAGTTTTGCAGATGGTCTAAGGGAAAATCAATTATTCGTATTCCATTGATATAAATGAAGTTGCCAATACATGCTTCCCATTTTTAACCCAGATTAGTTCAGTAATAATTTTCTGCAGGAGCTCCTACCATTAGCCATTTATAGCGAACTACTGAACACTGTTTTAATGGAAAAGGTCAAAGGTAAGTTCATGGGCAGAGGAGTGCTGCCATCAAAACTAATAACCACAGATTTTAGATTTTCGTTTGTCTAGCTGGTCTGGTGGAGGTATTTGATAACTTTTCCTCCCCTTTACAGAGTATTCCTGTGATAGTCCTGGTGTATTTTATGTTACAAGCCACATCTCCTACCAGTGTAACACCTGTGTGAGAAGGACATTGGGAAACTTTGTGGTACAGACCAATCCTTGCTTTGTTTGCATTTTGAAATGAAGTTCACAAGTCTTACCCTGTAAGTGGAGCAGAATATCCTGACCTGCCATTTGGAAGGGCAAATTCCAAATTCCAGTGTGTTTTGTTTTCAGTTCCAAGTAGGCCAGTGAGAGAAGAGAACTTTGCCAGTCCGCAAAGGGCACGAGATGTATGTATGATTAATTTATGCTGAGCTTCTCAGAGCAGTTGACTTTCTCTCTTAAGCAGAAAATCAGAGGTACTGTGAGTTCGTAGGACTCCAGTGTCACAGAAAGGATTCCCTCAGGGAATTCTACATTTCCCACAGGCTTTATGCCTTAAGTCAGATGGGTGCTGAACCACAGGATGATATTGCAGTAAACAAACCAGCACTGGTGGAGTAATGAAACTCTGCTGAATTATTCATTGGGTCCTGAATGATGCAGAGAGAGTTTTCATAGTAAACAGCCCTGAAGATGAGAGCAGTGCCAGCCCTGTGCCTGTGCTGTGCACCTGGCCTGTTTTCTCAGGTAGGCATCTGCAAAAATTTGTGTCTTTGTGTAAACAGACTGGAACAACCATGTTTGGTAGCATTCAACCAAACTCATCTTGGAATTTATGACTCATCTTGGAATAGTCAACCTAATTCCAAAAAAACCCACTTAAGTGCAGGCTCTAGTTCCATGGACATAACATTAAAAGCACGTTCAAGCACTTTGCTGCAAAGCAATGGACTTCTACACATTTTTAAAGGGAGCACATCTTCAAAGAGAAGCACATCTTCAAGCTTGTTGGGAGAGAAATCAGATGATGACTTAGTAAATGTCTCATATAGCTACAAGAATACAGAACACATCAGCCAGGTTCCAAAAAAATAATGTGTACCAGCAGCACAATTTTGGCCCATGAAGCATTTTCCCAGCTGGCCTTTGGAAGCTGAGGAACAGCACAGCCTCATCTCAAAGTAGGTATCTCGAGGCACGTTATTCCCACTGCTGTCATGGTTTAAGAATGACCAGGGATGTGTTAATGCAAGTAGGAAATTTAAAGGAGGGTGTCCAGCATGGGCAGAGAAAATGGAATGGAGTGGAGAAAATTATGATGGTGAGGCCACCTGTGTCTATAAAACTGAACTGGTCTTTCAAAAAAAAAAAATCTGGAGGTTTAGTTTTGGATGGTGCTGAGAGGGAGTGTCTGCTGAAGCCTGCCAAGAGTGATGATGAGTGAATGATGGTGAGTGAAGCAGTGTTTTGCTCTCAGCTCTGGAGGAAAGATTACATCAGGGGTGGGGGGAAGGAAGAAACCCTTCTGTAGAATGAATTTAGAATCCCAACCTCCCACCTTCCCAAAAGCAAATTAGTTTTCCAAAACCCCACTCTAAACTTTGGTGGAAGCAATAAAATGTGCAACATTAGGTCATTAGGTCTGGTTGTTGGTAGGCACTGGTGGCAGAGAAGCTCTGGCAAGGAGAACCATGCTGTCACCTCAGATTTGGGCTGGGCTCCAACGTGGTAGTGATGACAGGTGCTATGAGAAAATCCAAGAGCAAAACAGTGGGTAATACCACAGGGTTTGAGAAACACAAGTTCTAAAATGCTGTTCATTGGGTGCCATCTGTGCTGGCTGCTCAGTGAGGTAGAACCCTGCAAAAAAAAGAAAAAAAAAAAAAAGGAGTATAAAGCAACACTTTGAACTGGGCAATAATGTTCCAAGGTGCGCTCAAGCCTTCCCTATGTGACTTTGCATCCAATATAATGTATGTTTGGCATTATATTAATATAAAATCCTAGCATATAGTAATACACAGAATAACTTAGCTTGCTTCTGATGGTGGTTACTGCTAAGAGCTGTCATACTAGTTGAAATTTATCAAGAACAAGGTGCAGAGTGCTTCATCATGAAATGTCATAGAAAAATTTCTCTTTTTTCAACCTATAATGTTTTAAAATAACATAATTTATAGTTTATTGCAACGTTTTTCTTGTTCATTAAAGATAAAGTTTATTAGGATGTCTTGTAATCTTAGAGTAAAATGCAGCAAATTAATTTGATGCATTATCATAAGGATTCAAAAAGTTATTTGTTTTGCTACTGGATATCAAAGCATACAGCTGTTGGAGGATGGGACTCTGCTTAAAGGCATAGTAATTCGTAGGAGATTGAGACATGGCTTATCCTAACAGTGCAGGTTTAAATTTAATACAATATTATCAGCTTTATGCAGTATAATGCAGTCTTTGCCTTTCCTATAGTGGATAGGTATCCCACCTTTGACAACTCCATTTGGTGAGACTGTGTTGCTAGGCAGAAGCATGGAAAACTTCTGGTGTTGTTTCCCTGAAATTGTACAAATTAATGTGCTGCCACTGTCAGAGACCTTCCCTTTCCTGCCTGGTGACTGGGGCCATCTACTGGCTTTGGCATTTTATTCTCTGTGCTCGGCTTGTAAGAGACCACAATTTATGGGGAGAAGGAAAAGTAATGGGAAACCACTCACTCTAAAAAGTTAAATACTCATGATTTCTCCTGCACAATGGGCTTGCAGTTTTTGACTCGGTTTTTTTGTGACATCTTTACCTATAGGGCTGAAATAGGATGATGTTCAGTTCCTGCTTCTCTGAACTTTTGACACTCTTGCTGGCTGGTTTCTGTATGTTATTCCCTATCCAGCCCAGATGTTTCTGCACACGAGCCACCCAGCCATTCAGCTTGTTTTTTTTGGAAAGCAAAGCCTTGATTTTGCCTTGTGATGGAGGACAGCATTAGAATGTGGAGAATACCCATTTTTTTTGTGGAAGGACTCCAGTGGCTTTGGCATTCTTGCATGATTGGATGTGGTTGCTGCCCAACTGCTACTTCAAAGCTGGCTGTGACAGAGCTTGTGTGATTTCTGTAGTGCTTCTTTGGGTGCCCTGTTGTGTGTGCCTGAGACTGGAATTTGAGCTGGTGCAAATCCCACAGGAATGGTCCTTGGGATCAGGAGCCCTCCTCTCAGCCTGTGCTTGACTGATGCTGCCTGCAGCCTGCACTCCCAAGGGACCTTGATGTTTTAAGCCTAAAAACCACTGGATCTTTCCCTCCCTTGAAACATGTTGACTTGTAGTATTTCTAAAAAATGGTTGTGTGAAGTACTGGTTGATCACTCCTCAGGACAGATTTCTAAACTAGCTCTGCACCAGTCTCACTAGGATGAGGGAGCCTGGCTGGGTGCTGCAACCATAAACAAGACAAAATTTTGAAGGAATGTTTGTCAGAAAAGCTGATTTTGGGCTACCTTGGCAAGATGTTGATTAAACTACTTGTTTTGGGCCACAGTGCTTGTATGGGTGGGAAGAGTGTGTGGAAACCTGGCCTTCCTCACAGAGCTCTTGGCCCAGGTTAGGCTGTCTGGGAAATGAAAAGCTGGGTTTCCTCTGACTTTCCCTATGGCTTGTACAACATATTTTACAAAAAAAAACTGAACAAAAAAGCTGTTTTACATTATTGCATTGCTGGAATAAATCCATGAAGGAGGCAGAAGAGGAGAAAGGAAGTTGATGTTTTCTAGTGAGAAGATTAAGTGAGGATTTTTTGGGGGCTTTGGTGTTTGCCTTGCTTCAGGCACTGCCCAGTTACTGCTGGGGGCAGCACAAAGCAAAGTGAGACTATGGAAAACGGAAAATGAGAGAAGATAAACTGGAAATAGCTGAAATCCAAACCCTAAATTCAGGGAGGGAGGATTATCCTGTTTCTCCCCCTTTTAAGTTTTTGGGAGGCCAGTTTTGGCTGAAAGGTGTATAGAGGAAGAAATGTGCCCTAATCTTAAGAATCTGGGATGCTATTTAATCTGCGTTGGATTGTGGTGGTTTAACCTGGCAGGCAGATGAGCACCACAGAGCCACTCATGCCCTCTACCCCCACCACCAGTGGGATGGGGGAGACAACTGGGAAAAAAGAGTGAAATTCATGATATGAGACAAAGACAGCTCAGAGAAATGGAAGGCGAAATAACAGCAATAATAATGATGATAAAATAATTCAAATACACAAAACAAGTGATGCAGGATGCAACCACATCCAGTAGCAAGGACAATAAAAGAATGCTGGTGGTACCATTACCAGTGTTAAGGAACACTGGTATCAATGCCAGTGCTCACTGAACAGTCTGAGCACTTACAATGAGAATAATTAATACCAGTTTCCTGAGAAGGTGATGGAATTTGCCAAGCATCCAAAAAACAACCAGACCATTTTCAGGTCCTGATTATTTCCTGAACTGCTTGACCCCAAGGGCCTATAGCAACCATGACAGTCTGCCTTTGCAAAGCCCTTTAGAATAGATCCATTCAAATCCAGAGATAATTGCACCTCTCCTCACAATATTATATTTCAAATATCCTCCCAGTAATCAGAATCACTGCAGTGTGTGAGGAGTGAAGAGCCCCTTTATCCTTACAGCAGAAAGCATATGGACTGTTATGAGCTAAAGAAGGTTAATAATGGGAAAGACTAATAGAAAAGGCTTTGAGGCGTCATCATAGTCACAAAAAAGGCATGAGGAAATCTGAGAGAGAGTGACAATGCTGCCCCTTTACCAGAAAATGTCCTGATGGAGCGTGAGTGAGAGCCAGAATCCTCTGCCTCCCCCGCAGAAAATCACAGCTACAGAGGAGTTGTTGTGTATTTCAGTTTGTTCCCATGGTTTTAATCTTCTAACTTGCTCTAATTATTCCTATTCAAGGCTGATTTATGTTTGGCAACTTTAGGTTAGGAGTTCCCTTTAGCAGAACAACACATGCTTGCAGGCAGGATGCGGGGAATGTGAAGTGTTCAGATGCAGTGTGAGAAAAAGAAAATCTCTCTGGCAGATTTCTCCTTATTTGCAGTAGGCTTTGGGTTTTCTGTCTCCCCTTGATGAAGAGCAGCAATGCTGACCTCATAAGGGATTCCTTCCAGTTTGTTCCCCAGGTTTTTTTTTGGTACTCACACATAGCTTTTTTCACAACTGTGTGTTTTTTGCATGAGCAGTACATAACACAGAGGTAAATCCATGAGAAGTTTCCACCAGCTGTGCTGTGTTATGCTGCAGCATTCTGCTTTCCAGGATGGAGAATAAGATTTTGTCAGCTGTACCCTGACACTGGGATGGTGACTTTGGAGGGAGTGGGACACTCCTGACAGCTGTGCAACCAGGAAAGTTGGAAAAATTCCAACTCATAGGTACTAAGTGTCTACAGGTTGTATCAAAATCCGTTTCCTATAGGGGTAAAGTGGGGAATCAGCTGCTTGTGCTTTTTTATTTTTTTTTTTCAGGAACTGCCTGTCATCTGGAAATGAGCTTGAGGGGCCCATTAGAAGGAAGCAGGGGAGCCATAACTGGTGTAATATGGCACATGGCAAGGAACTGAGGACAGAGAGTTTAATAAACAGCATGGAAAAGTGTGGGAAAACAACCTCTGCTAGTTCTGCTGCCTGTACAGAGATGTGGGCTTCTCAGTTTGTGGGAGCAGGTGTCAGCTGGGGAGGTGACCATTTTTCCAAATAAAAAGCAACTTTTAGTAATGGCTTTATCATGGACAGAAAATGAGACCACAGAGCAAACAAGGACCTGAGGTACAAGCTGGAATTATGGCCAATCCTCCAAAGGCATTGCTTTGAGCTGCAGAAGGTGCCTGATGTGCCAGAGATACACCTGAATACATCTGAGATACACCTGGATGAGATACACCAGCAGCTTGTAAATTGTGTTTGAGATGGAGGAGTCAGTGAGCTCGACACTCATGAGCCTTACTTCAAGAAACTTCACTGAAACAGCCTCCAAAGTTGTGGGCTCTAACCAGACACAGCAAACAAAATGTGCTGCTTTGACTGAAAACCTGTAATTTGTTAGATTAGCAGTTTGCAAAGATAGAATTTAGCACTAAGTGAGGGTTGCTAACTGAAAAAAAAAGAGAAGTAGATATTGATTTGTCTAATTGTATGCAGGGTTTATTTAAAGGGGAGATTAGTCTGCTTTAAAAATTAAAGTTGTATTGAGTAGATGTATTATCTCCTCAGTGTATTTATTGTTGGAAGCATGGGATTCCCACGTGGTGTTGTTTATTTGGTTTTAAAATGTATAAAAAGAAATGCGTTTTTGATACCAAATTATCTTACCTTTGAAAAAGTACAGGTGACCCCAGGTTATGTCTATGGTGCTAAAATGCAGAAGTAGCATTTGACTTAATGAAGGAGATTTTACATGCCCCATGGTCATTGGTGTTTCTGAGGAGAGTAACAAGGGCTTTGATGGTTCCTCTGTGGAAAGTGTGTGGATCTGCACAACAAACTGAGTGAGATGGAGCCACATCTTTGTGGAAGCTATGCACAGCTGTTTTCCTTGTCCCACTCGGTCCCCATGAAACCTGGGGAATGAAGTGTGGCAAATGACAAATTCCTGCTGGATTTTTTTTTCTCTCTATTTTCATTAACCTCTGAATAGATATTATTTTAATTAAAAAATATCTTGACAGCACCTATGAAAAAGCTGTGGGGGCTGTAACAGCAATTAAGTGTGTTGTCAAAGATGATAAGCAGCCTGGTATCACAGGAAGGAAATTAACACTCTGACCAATAACAGAACAGTAATCTTAATCCAGCACTTTTTGCCTCTCAGGAGCTCTAAAATGGATGGATTTTGGAGACCAGGCAATTTTAGAACAAGACAGTTAAGCAATCAGTGCCATAAAATATCTCCATTTTAAGAGTCAATGTCATACTGGTGTAATAGTGGCTGATGGCCAGCCAGCAAGAAATGTGATGTTAATTGTTAATTAAACATTAACAATGATGATTCTCCTATATTTTGGGTAACAGAAGAACTGGGAATTGTATTCAGCATCAGGTGCTGGTGGTGGAGCCTTATTTGGTTGTTCACTGCAGAGGGAAGGAATGGGAATGCTGGCAGCCCTTCCCTGCTGGGAGGAACACAAGCTTTGAGAGCCTTGCTTTCTAGATTGTGCCACCACAACTCTTTTATTACTTAGGAGCTGCTCTGAGCACATCATTCACAGGTCTTCTGGTGAACTGCAAATTCCCTAAATTACAGTATTTTGCTCATCCTGAAAGCACCATTCATCCTGTAGATGACTGGCATCACACTGGGGCAAGCAGAATTAAAATCAAACCCTCTGTGCTGGCCCAGGCAGGGATGCCCTGTCCTCTCCCCAGGAGGTGCAGGTGGGTGCAAGGACTGGATTGCTCTGCCCAGCACAATCACAGGGGGCTGGAGAGAAAGGAGCAAGCTGTAAAAATAGCCACAGTTTTGTTATGGGAGAGGATGGCAAGGGACTGAACTAAAGCTTGTGTCAGATGGAATCTTGGAAGGAGAGTGGGAATAGTCCTCCTGCAGGTGCCACAGCAGAGATGGGCAGGCTTACAGGGCATGGAATGGATGAAGCTGTGCTTATTCATAAAGTCTGAGGCAAAAACGAGGCTGAAGAAAGTTTGTGGTTTCTTGGCTACCCCTGTGGCACTTCCTGAGTGCCACTTCCATGCTTCTCTACATGTCACCAGTGAAGGATTTCCAGGTATCCTGTAAGAAAGGATTAAATGGAGAAATTCAACTTCTATGTCAACAAAAAATGGGCTGACAAGTTTAACAGAGCCAATCCTGCCTTGTCCTTCTCCTGTCTTCCTAGATGTAATCCAAGCAGAACTGCTCCTTGGCATTTAGGGCTCGTTTTGCCCTTCTTCTGCACCCCTGTGCTCCAGCTTGTGCTGCTCACCTTCACTTTTTCTTATCCCGCTCCCAGCAAACGTGCAATGACAGCATGCCATGTTCCTGGTTAGAGAAAGCTGCACTGTGAAGTGCCTGAGATGTTTTAAGGGGAAGCAGTTTCCTTGTCCCGCTGAAGCTTTAGCAGCCCACTGTCATTTCTAGCAATGTGTGGGTGGCAATGTGCAATGTGCACCCATCTACACAGGGGGCTTTTAACTCCCTTTTTCATACCTAAAACTAAACCAAATCCCTGCAGTTAATTGAAAACTGCAGCTCAGGAGAGCTGTGATTTGAGGAAGAAGATAATAAGTAGCAAGATGTTAAAGAAAGCTTATTTCTTGTTTGGTTTGCAGTGTGAAAAGACTGGATGCTGCTACTCCAGAGACTAATTCAAAATGTAGTGTGAGAAAATTCCTACTCCAAGGACATTTACACTGTAAGGGAACATAACAAATCAAAGAGAAAAGCAACATGTAAGTTAAGAACCAGGGAACATGGGCACAACAAGTGCTTCCTTTCTTCTCTTTTAAAATGTGTATTGTTTGTCCCTTGCATCCTTCCAACTTACAGTTCTCTCACCTCTTCCAGTGCCTGGGGATGAAGGCTTTGACCTGAGGGATGGTGACAGTCAGGACCAGCTTCTCACTCCCAGGGCTAAACCAGGAGGGAGATTCCTACAGCTTTAGGAGCAGCGTGTAGGGCAGCCCAGCAGGCAGCAGTGGCTGGAGATGCCCTAAGACTGAGACCAGACAGGACCTGGAGCTGCAAGGAGGACTAAAAATCAGCGTATAATGGAAAAGGGCAGTGATGGAGCACATCAGAGAAGGAGGGATGACAGCAGAATAGCAGCCAGTGTGAAAGGCACAAAGGATGAGGAAGCTGGAGCAGAGAGGAGAAGGACAAAAGTTCATCCTCCTCAATGATGACAGAGTTTTGGGGAATTGATCTAAAAGCTTCCCTTCTGAGGAAAGTCAGATCTGAAGAGCTCCACGGATCAGTAATGATGTGCACCGAGTTTCAGAGTCAGCTTCCAGACTGGATGTACAGGGAAAATGGCTTTATTTTCTTACTGATAGAATAGGAGCAAAAATTAAATGCAATAGCAGCCAAACATAATGTCCAAAGTATTTTCCTACTTTGCAAAGCCAGAAGTTTAGAAGGTTTATTTTGTAAGACAGCAACAGGCAACATGTGAAGTACTCCTAAGGAAACACCTGTGTTGTGTAAAACCAGTAACATACCAGACATAAAATGGGTGGTAAACCAAACTTTTAGTGCTCTGCATAATATCATGAACTTTTTTTTGGGTTTTTTTTAGTAAAATTATTTAATTAAAAAATATCAGCTTACATGTGTTGAAACTGTGTTGGTGTCCCACTACTGACAGCAATTCTCTTTTAAAAGAAAAGTTTTTTACAACTTCCAGTAAACCACATCTGGATTTTTAACTTCATTGAAAGTTTTTAATGTGTTTTTATATCAGACTGCATTGTAATAGAATTGTTATTTATCTCCAGATTTATCCAATTCCTTCTTTCTGGACCATCTCGCTTTTATTAGGGTCTTTAATTACATTCCTCTACTAGCTGACCACTACAAAAATCGAAATCCTCACCACAAATCTGTAAAAATGTTTCCACTTGCATTGGGAGACAAAAATAGAATAATTCCATGTCTTTTTGGACGGATGCCTAGCTGAAACTATGCAGGGTTTGACTGACAAGAGGATGTAGTCTTTGCTGAGAGCGCTTTCTTTAAGGTCCTTTTTAGTCTTCAGGACCATTTAAGTAGATGAATGAAGAGAGGATTTTTGCTGGTTTCCCTTCATTTTTGTTAACTCTGCCTGTTTTTTTTGGTAACTTTTGTCTCCTGCAACGAAGTCTTTTCAGCTCTTCAGGCTTGCTGAATATATAATCACAAACTGGTAAGTAGTAACTTCAGAGAGTTTTGGGTTGAAATGGCACTCTATTCTTTTGTGTACAGCTGTGGTAGAGGAATAAAACCCCTTTGTGCAGATAAGGAAAAAGCAGAATTATTTAAATGCTCAGTATTTGCCAGGGTTATAACTGTAAAGTGTGGTCTTTCAGTGGTGAATAAATACAGTTAACACATAGCTCAGCCTGCAAATGCAGTGGAGAGACTTTACTTGGGTAAGTTGGGAATTATTTTGCATTGGAGTGAGCTCTCCTCACTGTGCTGCACGGCACGTTGTCCGTTCCCTGGGGAATGTGGATGGGAGCTGACAAAGCACAGCAGGTAATTGGCTGCTTCAGAAAAAGCAGAAAAAGGAGATTTGTTGGGATATACAGAAAGAAAATGAGGACAAATGGTAATAGCTTGTTGGGTGATACTATCTGTCCATGGTCTTCTGAGGTGTCTGTGAGATTAAATCCATGCAGGCACTTTGCAAGGGCAGTGAGTGTGTTAAATGTGAAGTTTAGGCAGCTGAGCAACTTTTTCTGCCAGTGCATTTTGGAGTGGAACTTTCACACACTTTGAATGTAGGAAAGGTGTATGTGTGTGATTTCTTCTGCTGTTCAGGGCTGTTGTGTTTTTGTATCTCAGCATACAGTTTTGTGCTGCTACTTTATTTTGAGCTGTACCTTCGTTTTATGTGAATGATCTTATCTGATGTCTGTGGAAAGCAAACATAGCTCAGCCTTTAGGAACTTTTTTCTGTATTTTCAAACCTGGCGTACGCTGAGGCAAATATTTCCTCTTGGAAAGGGAAAGCTATTGCTGGGTTAGGTACTTTTTCTCAGTTGCACATGTGGCAGTTTCTACAGACAGACTGAAAAAAAAGCTGTAATGGTATATCTGTGTTTTTTGTTTAAAGTGGTTTATGTCCAGGTAGGGAGGGGAAGTGTGCTGGCAATGTAAAGACACATGTGCCAGGTTTCTCCTAAAACAGATTTCTTGGAAACCTTTTTGTTACTTGCTTTTCTCTCCTTCCTCTCTTTAACTAAATGAAGTATGTGTTTTAAAAGCCAAGGCTGATAGATACTAGAATAACATAAAATCTAATTAAATTTTCATAACATTGTGTTAAAAAACCCCACCTATCTGGGGTTTGATATTCCAGAATCCTATGCCTGTGGGTAAATATGTATGATGAATCTCACTGGACCTGATTGACAGAAGAATATAATATTTACTTCAAAAGTGTTTCCAGTTTTATGTTGCAGGATTCCAGACCTTGGATATTTTGGTTTTAATTTGTTTCCTAAAAATTTTCACCAAGGATGATGTACACTGTGTTGGATGTTGAAATTGTGTTGCGTGTGTAGAAAGAGACAAAAATGAAATATTTTATGGGTTTGGTAGGTCTGCATGTAGGGGGGATACTTGGAAGAATGAAAAATAGATTACACATTTTTAGCATTTTACTACCTGTAACAAACAAAGGTTTGTTTCCTCCCCTTTGGTAAAGAGGAAATTCAAGTGTTTCTTTGCTTCTTTTATATGCCCTTGTACTCTTTGAGGTGGCTTTAAATTTTCATCAGTGTCATATGAGGTAAAATGTGTATTAAAGCACTAAGGGTAATGGGGTTAAGACACGCACTGTCTAATAAAAGAAATTAGTATTTTTTGGCAGCCATCCTTTGGCCTGTGTGAGTTTTTTCCAGAGGGCACTGACATTGCTCCTGGTTTCTTTGGGACTGCCACTCTGTGTGTGGACATGCTTTTTACCCATTGACCTTTTTTATTTATTTTCTTGAATGCCAAATACTTAATGTGTCATTTCTGGCAGAAAGTTCTGGTGATCAAAGAGGAAACAAAACAGGCTTGAAGCAGGTTGCTGGAAAGGCACACACAGGATGGCACAGCCATGGAAAGCTCTTTTTTTTCCTGCCTACCAGTCCTCACACTGACTTAATGAACACAGGAGGAAGCACATATTTTCCTGGGCCTGGAAAGCAATTGTGGTCTCAGAGTGCAAGGTTTACTACCAGGATAATCAGCTAGAGTGGTGTGAGTGACTCCCTGCCAAATTTCTTTTGCCTCCTGTGTACCTGGCCCAATTAACTCCATTCTTCATTCTTCAGTCATCTCCCCAGGCAGCTACCTGGTCTTAATGGGCCATAAAATGCTTGGCACTGGTCCATATGGAAATGTTTTGGGGTACAGAGGTGTCTCAGCCCTTTGCAGGGGTCTCTGAGAGTGTCAGAGGCAGCAGTGCTGTCCAAAAGGAAATGCAGAGGATGTACCTGTGCCCTCTTCCTGATTCCTGGAAGAGTCTCTTTGGGTAGTGTAGGTCATGAGAGGAAAGCTGGTTTAATTTGGGAGAGCTGCACAGGGGAGCCTTTGGAGTAACTTCAGCTAAGCACAAAGGGAAGAACTTCAGCTGGGATTAGATCCCATTGTTCTTATCTCAAACAAGATTTCTTCATTGCTTCTGCCTGCCTGCCTCCTTCCCAAGTGGGGATTAACCACAACTTTTCTAACTGGGCTTGTGAACAGACTGTGCTTGGTTCCAAGCCCAGCAGCTCAGTTCTTTCCCTGCCATGGCCCCTGTGCTTCCTGGACTCCAACCCTCCACCTGCAGAGGTCCATGTGGTGGGAGGTAGCAAGGGGCAGATGGTCTGGTGAAAGACATTCATCCCACAGGCTTCAGATTCCAAAGACAGAGCCCCAGGCAGGCCTGAGCTTCTGCAGGGAGGGAAAGCACCTCGTGCTGTGAGAGATCCACGGCTTTTGGGTAGGCTCATGCTTGAAAACATTTTCAGGCTTGTGACCTATAAGGACCCACAGCTGGTCTGTGGGTTAGAGAGGGTTAATGAATGAGGTTTGTTTTGAGAAGTATTCTCTGACCAAGGCTGTTGGCATGAAGACCAAGAAGAGAAGGAGAAGAAAAGAAGATAACTAGGAAAAAACCACCTCCACAGCTGTAGAAAGTATTTTTAGAAACGTCCTGGGAAGAATGGGGGTGGAAAAACTTTCCACCAATGATTGTTATGTTGATTAATTGTGACCAATGAAGTGAGTGTAAACTGTGTGGAGGGTATAAAAGACAGTGCAATGTTGTAATAAACAGGTATGAGCCTTCTGAACGCCTTTTGTGTGTCATGCCTGCCTCTGTAGTGACAGTGATCTCTTTAACAGCAATTAGAACTAGCTATTAGTTCATTTCTACCTCCAAAGTTCATTTGTTACCTGGATATAGCTATATAGTATGCAAGTGATATTTCATAGAAATTGTTTAGAGCCAAGGAATGTATTTGATTGCCTTGGAGGTGGGCTCAATCTCAGGGTATTATCCAGAGCCTCAGAATTGAAACTGTGGATTGAAACTGGAGTAGTCAGAGTGGGACTCTGCAAAAATTTAGGGCTAAGCCAAACTTCTCACATCCTGCCTTCCTTTGCATATTTCTGGGTATCCTTGAAATTCAGGTGCTCTTGTGAAGACTGAGAATTGGAAAGTTGGATTTCTGACTGATATTTTTCTGGGAATGTTGAGACATATTGGGATAATACACCTGCTCTTTGTCACTCTAAGTCATCTAGGAAATTTAAAATATTTTGTGAATTTAATCCTGCCCAGCTGTCCTGTCATACAGGAAAAAACCGTGGAATCAAATTTACTTCTCAAACATGCTTATTCTTGTACCTTCATCCTCAGTCAGCCTCAAGGGACAAAAATCTTGTTTTAGTGATCCTGAGCTCTGTCACATGAAACTTTACCTGAAAATTTCTGATACCAGAATTCCAACTTACCAAAATTGCAATAATTCAGAGTTACTGAGAGTTTTTTCTTCAGATCTAACAGAGAACAGGGAAAATCCACTTCTAGAGAAATGATGCTGTTTTTATACTCTAACATCCCCAGATTCTGCACCCTGGCAGAGTCCCAGTGTAGTCAGTAGTCACATTAATTTGTCTCTGGCCAGGAAAAGCCCTCATAATTTTAAGTAAGTCATATCTACATGAAATAATAATAAAACCTGTGAACTTGTATCATACAAGCATACCTGGAGAGGGATAAGATTAAAACCAGAGGTGCTGATACCTGTCAGATTCATTTACTGACCTCTCCCTGCAACACCAAACTCACTGACTTCTGGAATTGTTAGGGAAACCCAGAATGGTGGTGGATCACTGAGACTTCTGATGCTTTTTGTGTTGTTGGTTAGGAAGGAGTTAAAACCAGTTCTGGAAGTGAATTGAACTATTTGGAGTAAGAGTTTTCCAGAGGGGGCTGTGCTGAGGGTGGACTTTGTGTTTTCTGCTGGGCTCCCAAGAAAAGCTCACAACAAAGTAATTTGGTGCTGGCCTAGCACAAGCTTTCTCAAAAGAAGTCAGGCTGAGCACAGTCCCAGTGTCTGGGAGCAATCCTGCACTGCCCATGCCAGGCTGTCCAGTCAGGTCCCTGGGAGCAGCCCCCCTGTGCTTGATTTGACTGAGTGTGTTGGCTGGCACACAGATGTGCTGCCCTACTCAGTGCAGGGGAGCAGGGCTGTGAAAATGTTTCACTGCTGTAATTTCAGCATGAAACATGGAAAGGAATAAAATCAGACCATCTGGGCTGCACAGGCTGTGTCTCCCATCAGGGGTTTGCACACAAGAAGACAGTGCACCTTTTCTGAGGCAGGAATTCTGGCTCTGGCCAGGGTTTAAATCCCTGTTTCTTTCCACAGCTTTGCAGCAGATACACCCTCTCTCACCAGCTCTGTGAGGATGAAATCTTCCTTCAGGTTTTGCTGTGGGGCAGCAGCTGCCAAGGTCCTGGTGCTGCAGGGAGCTAATTTCCAGGGCTAGACCCAGAGAGGCAAAAGCAGGAGTGCTGAACAAACTTTGGCAAAAGCTGATCATGCCTTGGCTAAAGTCTTTACTCCTCTGGCCTGCTGAAGATCTGCTGAGGGATCCAGAGAACTCATGCAGCTCTGCAGCCAGCTGTGCATGCATGGTGCAGGAGTTAAAACTCAGGCAGTATGGCTGTGCCTGTTACCTTACTCTAAAATGTGCCATCCCATGTTAATTATCCTTCTCACACATGCCAGAAGTGATGTATGATTAATGAATAAGGGTATTTCAGGTGTTGCCTGTGATGCTGTGTCAGTCAGATGGTGGCAGGGTGCAAGCTGTGCTCTCTGAGCCCTTATGGCAGCTGGAATCTGCACTGGGGTCCTGCAGCAGCACACTGAGCTGGTCACAAGGCATAAAAACTCACATTCAAAAGGTGTCTTGGAAGTATTTCTCGAGAACAAAACATGTTGGAAGTAGTGCATTTCCAGCCAGCTAGGGGCTGCTTTAGTAATAGCTTTTCTGTTAGCTAATTTCTGTCCCTAGGAGGAAGTGGCTTCCTTCCTCTCTTCATTTAATTCCTTTGCTGTGCTGACCTTCACCTGTGTGACTCGCTCCCTGAAATCCTCTCGGGAGGATCAGTGTCAGCTCTAATAAGCCAGCTGTCACTTTACACCAAACAGAAAGCAAGTGTTCCATTTGTTAAATGGGCCAGGAGAACCCAGAGGCTTTTTCTACCATCCTCATTTTTTTTTTCCTAGGGGAAAGTGTTTTACTTTGACGTGCCTGAAAGTGCACAAAGCGGATTTGAAGCTGCAGATTTAAGTGTCTTGACTGAAGACTGCCATGTAAGGCTTTTCTTTATTTATCAGCTGCACTGAAACAGGATCAGAGTTACAGCACAGGGTCTGGGCACAATGAGTTTTCTTGTATTTCCAGGCAGAAGATAAGGGATCCACCGTGCCAGGAACATACTGGGAATTTCTTTCCTTTAGAAAACTGCACAGGAAGACACAGGAAAAGTGAGATTGTTACACTGAGCTCTTGGCTGCAACACTGCTTCTTGTTGGGAGCTGTTCCACTGACTTGATTGTGAGCAGGACAGCTTTTCTCTGTCACAGCTGTTTATTTATTGCTCCCTTCTCCTGCTTTTTGGTGCTGACCAGCCCAGCCTGTGCCTCTCCAGCAGCCTGCACAGGTGGGTTGTATTCACACCACCAAGCATGGGAGCTCTTTGAGAGTGCAAGGGAGGGGAGCACTGTGGTTTTGTGCCTCTCACACAGTAGCTGGTGCCTGAATTCAGCAGCATGTGGAGCACAGGTCCTAACCTGTGTGTGATAAATATGAAATCAGTGCATGCCACTGCCTGACCACCCCTGGAGAGCACCTTGGGCCAGGAGAAGGAGGTGGCAGCTCTGCAGAGAGGAAGGCCATGGTTTTCTTCCATCAACCTGGAGCTTGGGTAAGTATGGCTGTTGTGGGGATTTGACTTGTGGGGGTTTTGAGGCTGAGAAGAGGGCTATGTGTGGATGGAGATGATGGAGCATCACCCCTGACTCTGTGAAGCCAGCCCTGGTCCCAGGAAAGGTGAGGCTGCTTGGCCATGCTCCTCAGGGCAGCTCAGAGCCTTTGGTTTGGAGGAGCCTCCACAGCACTGCAGCAGTGTCACACAGGCTGTCCCCTCCCGGGGGCTCTTCCAGCTTCTGTCACTGCTGTTCCTTTGAACAGACTAAGGGACAGCAAGCTCTAAGCAGTGCCTGTTGCAGGAGTGCCCAAGCTTTACCCTGGAGGTGATCCTTTCTCCCTCCTGGCTGCACAAGTGGGGAGGGCAACTTGCCTCTTCTTCCTCTGGGCATTTAATTTGTCCTTTTCTTATGATCTGCTTAGGCTGGAGGCTTAGGGCCAAAATCTTTCTTTGTTAGCACCCTAATTTATAGTCTAAACTAAGTGTTTGCAGTAACTGAAAGACATATCTGAGAATGATTTCAGCATATTTACATCTAGTTAAATATCCAATACGCCATCCCTCAACCTGAGTGAGCTTTGAAACTGTGTATCTATGACAAATATAGATATGTCTTTTCTGTGTCTTCCCACGTGTGGAGAAAGGCCTTAAAAAGTTCAAATCTAGGGTTCTGGCTTGTTTGTTCAGACTTTGTCTGGATTTTTTCTTGGATGTGTTCCTAAGGTTAGGTTATGACTTGTAGAGAGTGATGAATCTGATATGTAATAGCGGGGGGGGGGAGTGTCTTTTCTGGTTGTGGGTTTTTTTTGGTTTGGGTTTTTTTTGTGCCCCTCTTGGTCCACTTCAAACAATTACAAAAGGGGGCTACCTAATCTTTAGACCTCCCCAAAATTTCTGGCCATTGCAATATTGCACCTTAAACACAGTACCCGGTAGCCATCAAGCCACACAGCTTTGAATAATTGACTTTCTCAAGAACAGCTGAAGTTTGTGGCTTTTCAAGTGAATGGAACTGGAGCTCACAGAATCATTGTCTGCTCAAGCCACTGCCCAGGTGGGAAGCGGTGCTGCATAATGAGCCAAAACTTTCTATATTAAAAAAAAAAGGAAAAAAGGAAAAAAGCTTTACTTTCAAGAGATCTAGGATTGAATTTATTTAAAATAAAAGCGTTTGACTATACAAACTTACATATGGAACCAACAGCAGATAATCAGCCTGAAAAATGTGTAAGCAACAGATGTCTGTCAGCATGTGCTACTTGGATGTAAACCTAGAAAAGCAAAATAAATTCTTGTATGGTTGGATCCCATCATGCAAGGGAAGTCAAGTAATTAGTGGACTTGGTGTAGTTCCTTGCTGCTGTAGTTGGAAAATGGGCAACACACAATTCAAAAGATAGTTTAGACCTTTTATTTTTGATAAAGCTTGGTCCATGTCACTCACTGGGGATGTGAGAGCATTTGCTAATTAAGCAAGTGAAATGTTTCCTTGTGTAGGTACAGGGCTCTGAAGCCAGTTAATTCAGTATGCTCTGGGAGTACTGAAACTGGGCCACTGAACACTTGTTGATGTTTAATCAGATTGTGATTTATGGACTCTGACTTCCTTCTGAACTTTATATTACTTAGAGCCTAAGTGACAGTTTCTACCCCAGAACAAGAAGCCCATTTTGATGTGATATAGCACATTTTTCATACAATGAGTCTATCTATTGCAGAACTTTGCCCTGTCTGAGATGTAGGGGTTTTACTATTTGTAGTCTGCATCCATGAATTAATAAAAATTTAGGTGGTGTTCTTAGCAACATCTGATCTAGATATGGGTTTAAGGCTGTATAATCTTGGACGTTAAAAAAAACACATTGGAGAAGCGGATTTAAAACATCAGCATCCTCAAATTGTCTCATTTAAAATACTCACATTGTTTTTGGCTGGAACACCACCTTACTCTCATCATTTACATTAGTCTTTCTCCAAGCCAGTTGTGAGAAAGCTTTCCTGGCCAGAAAACTGCCTTTCTCTGTTCCATATGTTAAGGATTAACTGGCTTAGTAACTTTAGGACTGCATTTCCCCTTCCTAACTGTATTCCTGTAAAAATGCTGTAGGTAGGAATCCATAACAGTCACTGAGTGTGATGGTCCTGGGAGCCCTGCTACAGAGGCATCACCTGTGCAAAAGAGTAGAGCTCCTGGGAAATGAGATTCCACAGGAAAAGAAACAAAACCGAGCCCCAACTGGCCAGAGAGTCAACACTGGGGGATTTGGTGAGGAAATCTAAATCACTGCTTTTTAACTCCAGTATCACTTTGAAATTAGTCAGGTATTTGAAGCTGGGATAAATCTTAAATATGCTTTCTGATAGTGTCCTCTAAGCTTTCATTGCTATTTTTTCCCCCTCTACAAATGGAAAGGCAATTAACAGCCTGTGAAATGCAGGATTTGGAGAGAAAATTGTGATTATGTACTATATGTGCAAACCCAGCTCTGCATTTATGAGCTGCAACTGAGCTTGTAATGAATGACTCTTATCATAACTAGGCATGAATATTTGCATTGATTCCCACTTAGCAGTTGGTTTTCTATGCTTTGGAAGGTGGCTGACTTGGTAGTTATTTTTTTTTCCTGCTCAACTAGAAGTAGGTGTGCATGTTAGCTGGGTTTATTCTTAGGGGGGAATGGAGTATGAAAAAAGCTTGGCTCAAAATTACTGTGTGAGTGGAAAATGTGCTCCCAAGTGTGTATTAGGATTAATACAGCAAACACCTGTGAGAGCCTGTTTCAGCAGATGCTGTAAATTCCTTAATGAATAATTTGGAGCCAGTCTTCTAAGTGTATAAATCTGTCCTCTCCACCCCTTTCTTCTTTTAAGCCCCTCAGATCTGCTTTCCTTTTCTCTCTCTAAAATGATCCCCAAGCCCTCACTGTGTGTTGGCCAAAAAAAGAGTACAACTTCCCATTGAGATCTTTGGAATAGCTGTGTGCAGCAGAGATTATCTCCTGTTAATCTCAAGCAAAAGCTGTGGTTTATACAATTATTTTCACCACAACCTGAAGGACCCAGCACATGTTGCAGGAAGGTCAGTGAGTGAAAGAGGTCTGGGTGCTACACACAGGTCCAAGATGATGTAACAATAAATTGGAGTGCTGGGAAGTGTCCTGTTGGTTTGAAGGGTGGCAGTGTGACAAAAATAGTCATTGTCTCAGTCTGGGTGTCATGGAGAGGGTTTTGTGCAGATGTGAAAGCAGAGAGGAAATGCTGTAAATTACCAGGATTACTATGAAGTCCTTTGCTCACCTGTTAGTGTTGCTAATAAACTACAAAAGTGGCAAGACAGTTTGGTCAGTTATGAATGTCCCACTGCTGCATTTTCTTTTAAAACAAAAATTGGAAAAATATGAAAAATAGGGAGGGAAAGATGCATCTTTCAGATTGATAATTTAAATTTCTAATGCTTCTGGATCAACCATTCTTCCATCATGGTGGTGAGTGAAAGTCAAACCACCTCATTAATTTTAATGCTAGTTTGAGCATTCAAGGTGAGGTTTTATACAGATTGACAGAAATGTTCTGGTTGCAACACAGGTCCTTGTCCAAACTGAAGTCCAAGGTGGAAGGCTGCTCTCTGGGTGCTAAGGATTGTGTTCTGTTACTGCACTAATAGATGAGAGAGGAATTTAGATTCTTTATGAATAGCTTCATTCAATTGTCTATAGTGAGATCTTTTAAGACCAAAAGAAAAAGCCTTGTTCTAGAGGTGAAAGGAACAGTGGGACTTCAGAATCCTATAAATTGCTTTCTAAAAATGATCCTTCTCATAAACTGCAGAAGGTGAACACTATTCTTGTCTCTTTTGAATTATAACTTTTGGTGAGATGGAGGTGCCTGCTGTGCTGTGCTCAAGAGTGCTCATGGACTAATGCTCTGTTCCATCTCCCACTAAAACCCCACATGCACAGAAAAATGACCTGGTGGCAAGATGTGATCCAGATCATGTCATTGGATTCAAGGATATTCCTTCCTTTGCCATGGTTCCTTGGTGGTTTCCATGGGTAAACATGCCATCTGAACCAGGTGTGCATTTTCCTAGAGTGAGGTTATTTCACATCTGGTGGCACATTGGGAGTTATTTCTGTGCAGAAGCTGAGATTATGCCTCAAGGACAGACAGAAGAATAGTCTGATATTTAATCAGGTTCCCTATACCTTGAGTTCCTCTTCATGATTTCTGCCTTTATGATCCTAATTGACAGCTCTTAATAGCTTGAGATAATTTTGGCTTTTCTCTTGAATCTCGCACGTTTTTGGACCCAGATAGTCTCATTATATATTTCTATTTTCAGCAGAATTTTACTTGTCATTCTCAAAACCTGAGCACAACAATCTACATCACAAAATAATAGTTAATAAAACTTTTTGTAAACCAAACAAAAACTTTGTGTAGCATTGTGAGTCTCTGTACCCTTTTTTTTGAAGGCAGGCTACAGCTTAATGGGCTTTCAAAATAGGAAAATTAATCAGATTTATTTCAATGAAAAACAAGTGAGACACTTCTTATCACATGAATAAATTGCTCCTTTAAAAATTGTTTTGCACCATTATGGCTTCAAGTGCCATTTCTGTAGTCTACTAATGAGAAGCCTCTGTAGCAGCTAACACACCAGGTATGGAAAGGGCTCAAAATTCCCAATTCCTTTCAAAAGTGAATGCAGTGTGTCAGAAAGGAGAGAAGGGGAAAAGAGTAAGGAACTAGAACTCTTTAATAATAATAACAACAGCGAAGTCACCTGGGGAGAAAAGTTTCCATGAAAGGATAATACATGAAGAGTTTTTCACACTGCCCCGAGGCTTTTTGTTAAAAATAAATTCAAGATTCATAAAGATTTTTTCAATTTAAAATACCTTTTTTTTACCCCCTTCTCTCTCACAGCCTCCAAAGTAAATTGGGGTAATTGGCTTGAAGAAAAGGAGATGGGGAGGCAAAAATGGAATAATATTGCTAAAGAGGGAGTTGCTTGAAGGAGGCAACTGGCTCATCATGGTGTTAAAGTATTATTTGAACTTTCAGGGCTATATGAACTCAATTGCTTTGTTAGTTGTTGCATATGCTAAATATAACTCTAGATTTTGGAGAAATAATGAAGTGCAACTTTATGTGCCAAATCAATGCATTCATTACATGTTACGTATTTGATTCCATAAACAAAGTGCCCATGGGTGGAGATGAGATCAGATCTGAAATACCAGACAAACTCTGTCATGGCTCCAGGTCTCTGCAAAGCAATGCCTGACTCTGCAGTGCCTGTCTCCCTTTGACCTGCCTGATTGCTGGTGTTTTTGGAAAGAATATTTCAAGTTTGTGGATGTTCCTCATTTTTAATTTTTTTTCCTTTCCTTCCCAGAAAGCCCAAAGGCCCCAGGCCAGGGTCTTCATGGAGGGGAGACCTGCATTTTGGCTGGCTCAACCTCTGATTTATTGAGGCTGGACTGCTTTGCAATTTCCAGTAAAAAACAAAAAAAGTACATTTGTGTCAAAGACTTCTTATTTTTATTTTGATTGCTGTGGAGTTTAACTGCCTCAAACTGGGGCCAGCCTTTGTTCTGTCTTGCAGTGAAGTAACTCTGGCATTTATGGTAGCCTGCAATTACTGTACAAGCTATCATTTTTCCATTTCAGAAGTTAGCATTTCTCCATGCTTGCAGCATTATCTCAGATGCCACAGTTATGTGCATCCTCAGGAGGAGGAAATGGCTGTGGCACATCACGTACTGTGGCCTGGCCAGGGTAGGGAAGGGTATTTTGGGGCTTTCTCTGATAAGTGCTCTTGTGGAGCCAGGTTTTCATAAGGGCCTGATGAGAAAAATTAGTTCCCAGCACATACTGCAATGCCTTTTCCTAGGAAGCTTTAGGGCTGTTAATTCTCAAGTGATTTAACCATATATCTAGGAAAGGTAAATGCGAGCTATAGTGTAGCAAAAACAAACCAGTGAATACCCAAAGTCTCATTTAGCCTTAGGCACGCTTGAGAACATGATCCAGGAGACAAGAAGGACCAGAAAGCTGAAGTAGGCAATGAGTTCAGACATTTTAAAACCAATATGCGAGGAGACCACTTCCTACTGGAACTGCTAAAAGAGCAGATTGGCTGTGGCAGACCTGGAGAAACTGTGCTGTGCTTGATTTGTTTGTTCTGATTTGCTCTTTGGCTTCCTGGAATTTTTAGGGTTCAAGCTCAAATATGTGGTACCTACAAGCAAAGCAAGAATAAATCCCTACCTTGCCTTTTTGTCAGGGGTTTGCTATTTATTTTTTCAGGCAATATGCAGTCTGCATATGACACAGAGCACGTGGGAAGGCAGGGATTTCATCATTGATCTCAGATGAGCTGGGTTCCTGATGGCTTCAGTGCTCTGGAAACTGAGGGATATTTGCAGATGGATTTGGATTTATAAGATCTGCTGCAAAAATAGATGCAATTTTAACAAAACCTTTCACAAGAGGCATATAAATTCTTTTGCCTTTTACCAATGTATTAACTAGGGATGTTGAAAACTTATGTCAATCTTTCCTCTGCCAGGAGCTGTGGGGGAGAACTGTTATAGCCTTTAAGTATGACAGCTTTCTATTCTTATAGGGTTAATCTGTCCAGTTAATTTTTTAAGGAATAACTTTCTACACGTGTGTAGTTTAATTGTTTAGTATACAAATGTAATACGAGATCACTGTTAGTTTATTTTTCTTTAATGTTAACATAGAAGTAAGTGTAATTCAAATGCTTTGACAGTTTGATGTACTAGGATGGCCAAATACTTCAGTTTTTCTTTTTGCTCTTTCATGACTTTGAGACAGCTGATAAATGCTTCATTCTACATAAAAGGCAGAATCAGCTGTGTTTATTGTTGGACAATATAGTGTTGATTTGGTGAAGAAGAGATGAAAAAAAATCCAGGGAAATACAGTCCTAAAGCTTGGCTGACATCATTCTTTGGCAGCATGTTTAATATGGGAAGTCTTGTCTCCTGCTCTAAGTTCTTTGGAGTTCAGGACAGGCCTGTATTCTGCTCAGTCTGCTTGTCCTGCTCTGTTCCATGGCTTTGCTCTCCTCTGGTGGAGGGGAGGCTGCAGCCCCTTCCTGCTGCAGCATCACTGCCTAAGCCCTCCTCTCCCAAGGACCACACACATAGTTCCATGTGGCTTCTGCTGTAATAAATCACACAAAGCAGCCACTCATACAGGGCCTGTAAAAGCTGACTTTGAGTTTTGTCTCAGTGGTGGTCTGAACAGTGCTGGTGCTCCATGCACCTGTTGGGTATTAATAGGAGAAAAACAGGATAAAATTTAAAACTTATATTTTAAATGATGTCCATTCAAGCATTGCCATGGAAGCTGATGATACTTTGAAAAGAGAGCTTTGCATTTTAAATTGTGCAGTTAATGACACGTTTACATGAGAAGTGGTTAAGTGCACAGTGGTTTCTTAACATATTCATAAAAATACAATGGATGGCCAGTTAGAGAAATTAGTCACAAAATGATGGGAATTCTGGTAGAAATAGATTCAGTTCTGTGGATGTGGACATCAGAACTGGTGAATGGTCTGGGGCACAAATTCTGTGAGGAATGGCTGAGGGAGCTGGAGAAGGGGAGGCTCAGGGGAGTCCTGATTCTCTTACAACCACCTGAGAAGAGATGTGGGCTCAGGCAGGTAATGACAGAATGGGGTGAAAGGGCCTTAGGCTGCAGCAGGTGAGGTTCAAGCTGGACATCAGGAGAATTTCTTCACTGAAATGGTATTTTGTCTGGGTTTGAAAGACAGGTGTTTGTTAAGAAAGTCAGGAGCCTTTCTTGAAATGGAGAATGTAAACCCCCTCCCTCCAAATTACTATAATTTTGAAATTATGGAACTCTCAGGCAAAAATATGTGAATAAGAATAACAATTATTTAGAAAAATTAAAATAGAAATACAGTATTACAAAAAACCCCAAAAACAAACCCAAAACACTGACAGAGTCAGAACACAGCCTGACATCAGGCAGGGTGTTGGTAGCAGTCCCATTAAATGGTGGCTGCATCCTCCTGCAGTGCCAGATGTGATTCAGTTGGAGCAGTGCTCCTGTAGAAGGTGCAGTTTCCCTCCCAAGGTCCAGTGATGATGTAGAAGGGTCTGGTTTTGCTCTGGAATGCAGTGGAAAAAGGCTGCTTTGGTGTTCCAGATCTAGTTTTTATCTAGGTAGGAAATGTTTGGCTCCTGCCCCTGGCTGGAGCAACTTCCAATGGGATGCAGTGGGACTCAATGGCCCATTAACAGGAGATATCTCCTGGAGGGAGGATGGGTTGTGGAAAAGATAAAGAAACTGCTCCACCTGGTTTTAAGAGATTGTGATAGAACACAGACTTTTGGTCACATCCTGCTTTGCAAGCTAAGACACACTGGGAAGGGGTGGAGGTGCCATCCCTGGAAGTGCTGAAGAGATAACTGGATATGGCACCTAGTGCTGGGGTTTAGTTGACAATGTGGTGATTGGTCAAGGGTGGGACTTCATGATACTGGAGGTCCTTTCCAACCTTGAGGATTCTATGAGTCTGTGAAATATCTGTAGTCCCTTTACCTTTAATATCTTGGGTGGATAAAAGCTCTCCTGGAGCCATCAGAAAGGTTTTTTGCTTGATAAACTTAGCACAAGTGTTTGGTGTCTCAGTTTTGCAGTAACCTTGCTTGTCTGGGCAGGCAGTGTGGTGCCAGGGAGGCCAGTAACCTTCAATGTGTTACTGAATAAGATTTTTGCCTTTCTGTACAAGTGCACAGTGTGTGGGGAGTGAACAAAGCCCTCCTTTGCCTTTTAGTCTCAATATAGACTGCTAAGAGGGGGAATTACCTTTAATGAGCCCAAGTAGCAGCTATGCCCATTCTCCTACCTCTTTAAAACAAAAAACAGACAGATGTTGCTCTGATTTTAATGACGGTCGGATCTAGTCTCTCCTTGGACTGTGAGCACTATTTTTTAATATCACCCTCAAATATTGTTCAAATGGATCAAAGTCAGTATACAGATATATTAAAATATAAGGAAAGAGTGAGAAAACTCTTGATGCTTATTTGTCCAAAATATTCTTCTGAAGTAACAAAAGTGATGCAGAAAGGGTCCTCAATGAGGTTGTTTGAATGTTGAGCAGTTGGCCAAAGTTCATTCGAGTCAGCTCTGGTGTCAGAGATCCATCACAATTCAGAGCTGATCAATATTGGTTCCCAAGCTGGAAATTCTGGTATAAAACCTGATGGGTCTCACTGTATGTAGCTCTGATTTGTACTTTTATGCAACAGCATCTTGAAAGTTCAGCCTTTTAGGTGCCACTAGAAATTATAGGCAGTAGTGTCATTATATCAGTGTAGTTTTTTTAATACTGCAGTCTCAAAGGAATATTCCCTGGTCCAACAAATCTTTGGTGATGAATGAAGTGCTTGTGTGACAAGAAGTTGGTAGGTTCACTTGATAAATAATTTTTTCTTCTATTTTTTTTTAAAAGGATTGATACAATCTTATACCCCTCCATCTTTTTTCCTAGCAACCTGGCTATCAAATCATAGTGTAATTTTTCAATTTTGATGTCCAAAATACCCATTTGTGCCAGTAATTTCTGTATGGGGGAGCAGAAGCTGATGAAATAGCAGAGGCTTGCAGAGCTACCGTGCTGTGTCACCCCCACAGAGTGCTGACACAGTGTTCATGTGTTTGGACACTCTTTTCCCACAGATGTGCAGCCCTTGTGTCAACTCTTTTTACCAGAACAAGACAGTATGTGCACAGATGCTTTAGGATATTGGTAAAGAATGAAACAAACTTGCATATAATCAAAAGAAGCCTTTATTTTTCATCCTTGTTTTATATTTCCACCCCCTAAATAAGCTAATTTTTATCTGAACTTGAGTTGCGGGTTCATTGTTCTTTGTTCAACTTGTTATTCACAAGATCCTCTCCACTTGTGCTATTTTTTCTGTGAATCCATGTTTTCTTTTGCAAGACCATCCTTTGCTAACAACTACATATTTTTGGTACTGTTTCTTCATTGAGACACATCTAAAGAGTTGTTGACTGTGTGTTTTATTTCTAGTATGAAATCTGTGGAGGTCTGTACAGCCCATTGCTGTGTCTCTTACTTTGTCATTGGAAATAGATTGCCAGCTACAATCTGCGTGTATTTAATTTGTCTAAAAAAATGTGTTGGCCAAATTTTCACATTTTAGAGTTATTCAATTTACCCTAATGGTCTTTAACTGAGAGTTATGTTCACACAGTAGAGAATAAAATAGACTGAATTTTTTTTCTCAGAGCTATTAAATTTTTGAACTTGGTGAGTCCCCATCAAGTCCAGAAAATGTGGATTTTTGAGTGTGTCTAGTATCTCTATCAAATCTGGCAAGCAAGAGCAAAGTTATTGGAAGATAAAGGAGTAGTGCAAAGCAAGGAATGTGAAGAAGAATGTGATTATTTCTACAGAGCAGAAACTTGCTTTATTTGACAAAGAACATGCTCAAACCTTAATGTAATGATTTGGCTGCAATTTAATTTTGCAAAGCATTTCAGCAGGTGTCAGGTTTTAAACACGTGAGATGTTTCATTTTGTTTCATATGAGCATCCTTGAGTAGTTTGCTGGATTGGGATCCTGACAGGACTGAAACCTTAAATATCTTTTCCCATTAAGCAGCATAGCTATAGCAAGACTTTCATTGGACTTGCAGCTTTCCCTTAAATTCTGTGACATAGTTCTACTGTTTCCCTGTTGGTAGCTCCTGTTTCTTTAAGAGCTTGAAAGAATTCATTGGGTTTTATAATACTTAAGAGTCTGCATTTTCTTTCTATTAGATATGCAAATATGTTTAAAGAGCTTGGAAAATCCAGAGAAATTAATCAATAAGCTCCACAAAACTCATACTGATGAAAAATACACCTCTAGTAGAACTTTGGGGCTGTCTATAGAAAAAATTGCAGTCCTGTCAAGCAGACCATCACAGAAGACTACTTGTGTTCTGGCCTGCCAAAAAAAAGAAAAAAAGTGGTTTTGAGAGCTGTATTTGCACTTAGTGTAGAGGCAGAGATGAAGCACATCTAGCAACAGCTCAGCTGAGCTCAGCTTATCTGAGCTGTAAGAACTCACACTTAACAGCAAACCATCATAAATGATGGATTAGTTCCTCTACAAAATGAGTGCTGTTGAGCTTGATTCTGCTTATGTTTCATGATTGCATTACACACCTTTGTCTGTCTGGTGGTGATGCCTTTCTCTTTTGTGGAGTTCCATCATGCTGGTTTTGTGTATTGTTGAAGAAGGAATTGGGAGACTAGACTGGAGAGCAAATAATGAATGCAATGCATTTTTCAAGAGGTGCTGTTTGCCAAAAGTAGCTGAATTAAATGGCTTTTCAGCATAGAACAGCACATGTTTCTTTTGGCTGGTGAGAAGAAAGCTGAAGCAAGGCTGGGAGAGCTCTCATGATTCAGGCAGCAGGACCTGGGCTGTTCTTGCCCAGTTTGCACTATTGTATCTTGCAGGTTTCCTGTTCTTCTAAAACAGATTTTTGCACACTGATTGAGGGTCTCTTTTGGCTTGAAAGGAGGGAGAATGCAGCAGTGTTTCAGTGCATAATGGGTGTGTTCCAGCTGTAGGTTCTGTTTGCCCAGCTAATGAATCTGCCTCAAGTAGATGGACTTCAGCAGTTTCCAATACTGAAAGCTGGGCCAAGCACGAAAACATAGAATACATGACTTCATAAAGAATTTTACTTAATAGAAAAAAAAAAAGTCTTTAAAAGCAGATCTTTTGGAAGTGAATACTATTACTGCTGTTCCTCCAGCTGGATAGATTTAAGCTTGTAATTACAGAAGCATATCAAATAAGCTGGCCCCTAAAATATGGTACAACTTGCCTCAGTCACAAACCTGACTATTTATTTTGAGGTTACAATGGTTTTCCAAAGGGATGATTTTGCCCTTTCATTTCTATCCCAAATATTACATTTTAGTAATGAAACATGATCTCAGCTTTCATTCCTGATTCCAGTGGAAGAAAAATGAGTTAAGTCTGCTTTCAGCATTATTTCCACTGCTGGTCAAGAGTTTGGTTTATTATCTGAATCTGTGGTGGTATCTAAATTTGCAGGTAGGCCAGTATTCACAGGAACTGTGAAATAAGTAGGACTCTTCCTGGTGAGTCTATTAATTCAATGATGGTAAATGTCTCCTGCAGCAGTTCTCTGACCTTAGGTCTGCTAGTTTGTCTTTGTTCAGGTTACTGGAGGGAGAGCATGGGGGTGATGTGGCAATGTCTTGGGCAATGTGTATGTGGGTTTAAAAAAAATAAATTTTTTTGGTTGGTTTTTGTTTTTGTTTTTTTTTACACGGGAGAAGTTTTTGCACTCAGTGCAGTGTAAGTGCAAAGTGCCTATGCAGGGCTAAAGCATTTCTTACTCTGCAGGCCTGCAGCAGGCACAAATGCACTCAACAGTCCTATAGAGAACTTGAAAAAATGGTTTGTGGGATGTCTGCTTATTTATTGGCATGGATTAAAAGACAGAAAAGCAAATGTCATGTCTAAGATGTGTTGCTGTGCTGTGTAAAACAAATCAAACTTTATATCTACATTGCATTAGTGTGCTGCCTTCTTTGCTGTTCACAATTTATAGTTTTAAAAATACTTTCAAGTCCTGATATGAGCATTTCTTTAGTCACATAATTTGCAGGAACAGTTTGTGGTTTAAAAGGAAGGGATTTTTTTCTTATTCACCTTTTGGTTCATATCAGTGCTTTTTAAATTTCATGCACTAAAGTGTGCTTGTAGCTTTTATAGGGTGAAGTGAATGCCTGAATAAAAATCTCAGTCTTTGTCTGGAAATGAACATTGCCTTCATTCACAGTGATAGGGATAGCTATTCTCTGCTTTCCTTAAGTCAGATTAATTATGATAGTAATTGATATCTTTTTTTTTACTAATGAAATATCAGTTCATTTTAGTCAGACATTTTGTGTGATCAAAGTTCTTTTAGTACTCAGCTCACAGTAAATTGTTCCTAAATGCTATGGATAAAGCTGCAGAATTTTTGTGAGAGCAGCTAAATGCTTTTCTGCTTTATGACTCTCTTCAAATAATTTTGATTTTAAATTTATTCTTCATAAACTTTATTTAATAGTGAAAACAAATGGGTTTTTAAAACTACCTTGGTATTGAGAAAATCTTAATATTTGCAAAATAGAAATCTTATCCTTCTGGGTCATGTACTTTTAAGCTGTGCTGATCCTATAGAAAAGCAGCTTTTCATTTTCCCTTAGTGCTCCAGTGCTGCAAAATAAAACCAGTGTACAAGGGAAAAGGAGTGTGGTTTGAGTACAGTGAGGTTTGTGTGTGGGGCAGTGGTACCCAGAGATGCTGCATTTCCCCTGCAGTTTGCTGCCTTCCATATGCTGAATTCTACTTCATTGCCTGCTTCAGGGCAGACTCAGAGGAAGCAGAATAGATGGAAACTTACACTAAAATAATGGGCTATAGCATAGTGTTTTTAGATTCCAATTCTCTAGAGTAAAGGGAGTGAGCCATATTTTCAGCTGGTATAACAAGGCACTGCTCCATAATTGCTATCTCTTCTTGATATCCATGCTGTCCTCCAGTGAAACAGAAGCTGTTGATTCACTGTAGGTTTTATATCCGTAATGAATCTATATTAGAACATTGTTTTACTTCAGAAAATCAGTTTCCTAGTTCCTATGTCAGATGTGAGCTTTGTTTATTCTGGGATTCACATTTCACCTAGAAAATGTGTGTCAAATTTGGAAAATGTTGGGTTTTTTTTGTGATACTTCTTAATTTGAAAATCTGATCCTTTGCTCTGATCTCCTGAGGCTTTTTGTTCAGTATCTGCTTCATGAGATCTACTGGCATGAGGAGAAAAAAAAATATTTGAAGACTTGTTCACTAGAATGAAAGGTCCTGTTGATAATTAGCTGTCTTTGAACGATAGATGGAATACCACTAACAGAATAAACAGGTGAAAATATCTACACCAGAACTTTGCTCTAATCAGAAGCAAATCAGTAGGAAATATTGTGTGGCAGTCCTTGAGGGCTGGCTGGGTTATACACTTTCCCAAGCACTGTAATTGGGAAAGCCAACCTGTTGATAATTAAAACTAGCTCAATTTGCTCTCAAAGACAATGATCTGAGTAATTTTCAAACATGAACTTTCTTCCTATAAAGAAACTGCCAGAGCAGTGACAGACTGAAATGTGTGCTCTTGTTTTTTTGAACTTGTGTCTTTATCAGTAGCAGGTCAACACATTGATGTGTAAACTGTGAGAGGCAAAAGCCAGCCCCTGGGAGTCTGCAGCCAGTAATCCCAGGTCAGGCTGAGACTTGCAGTTATATTTTCTTTTAGAACTGTGGTATTTAATGTCAGTCTTTATCTTGGAGTTGAAGGGTCCAGTGTATTGGATTCTGGAACTCCTGTTTAAAAGATAGTACTGAAATAACAATTTTACCTCTTGGCTGTTGGAAGAGGCTTTAGTTTTGGCTTGTTTCTAAGCTTTTTTTTTTTTTTTTTTTTTTCCCTAAGAGAAGAGAAATGAAGATAGAATACCTAACCTGAGCTGGAAACTTTGGTGTTCTTGGCTGCTGCTGTTAGCTAGCCACCATCATCAGGGTGTGGATGAGCTGGAGATTGCCTTTAGTAGTAGTGAAGGTAGTGATGTGGCTGCTTTAGTCCCCCTACACACAATGCTTGCAATTATACATGAAATCCCACCAGAAAGGTCTGAGTGGCTGCAATAGCTCCACTGAGGAAAGGAAGGCAGAAAGTGAGCTCGAAACGCTGTGTAGTGATTTTTGCATCTTTGCTCTATCATGTCTTAAGAAACACACTGATTTTTCAAGATCTGATTTCTGCCCCTTACAGTTTCTCTTTGCTCTCTCCCACAGTCCACAACTATTCTGCCAAACGAAAATGAGAAAATATACTAACTGTGTCTGGGCTGAGGAAGTGGTTTGCTTATAAATGGTGACCATATGAAACCTATAAATGCTGATACCAAAACTATCGTTGATTATACGGATGTGGGCCCTGGAAAAAAGGAAAATGGGGTCTGTTTGCTAGCTGAAGGGAAAAATCTTGTTGCTACCTAGGCTTTTTGCCAAGGCACAGCTGAAGCAAGGTTATTTTAGGTGTGTGTTGTGTGAGAGCTTTTTGTCCCTTTGATTTTTATGTAAGCTCTTGTATGAGCACAGCTATGAACAAAGAGTGAGTCTTGTCTGATTTCTCATTTTCATGGACTTGCAACTGGAAAGGTGAGTGCTTGCTTTGACAACTGAGTGTGGGACAGGGCTCCCAGTGCTACCTTCAGCCCTGAGCTGGTGCTGCTCAGCTCCCTGACATGGCTGCAGTGGGGAGACAGAACTCCAAAACTCTGGAGTGCTGGAATCCTCAGAGCTCCATCCTCTCTGCCCTCTCCAAGTATCCATGGTATCCAGCAAGGACCCTCTTGGTCCAGAGGTGCTGAGCTTTACCCATCTCTCAAACTGAGATTGGCTGCTGAAATTCTGTCTTCCTTCTAACTTATAAGGTATAAACTTCAGTACTTCTATACCCACTTTTTTTTTTGTACCTGGGACCTTTGTTTTGATGTAAGCTACAAAATCAGTTAATCAATAGATTTTCTTTAAAGGAAAAAGCAGTGATGAATATTCAACAGTTGTAAAACTGCTCTTGAGATTGCCATCTAATAGAGGTGAAATAAAAAGTGGAAGCTGATTAGAATTCCAGAAAATGGGATATTCATCTATTTATAGGAATTTGAGTCTTTATATGCCAGATTTTATAATTTAGTGTTCGGAACACCCTTGATTTTAAGCACTTCTGGAAAAATGATTAAATGAAGGAAAAGTAAGAGGAATGTTAGAAGAGCCAAATTATGTTGATTTACAAAAGAAAAATGCAGCCAACATGAATTGCAAAATATAACACTGTGCTGTGTCTGAAATGTGCTCTCATCACTGCTAAAATGTTGTCCCATGCCAGGGACTTACTGTCTCCAGCACAGACTGATGTCCTAAGCATGAGATGCAATGGCACATTTCATGGTGCATCTTCTTTATTCCCATGGTCATTTTCAATGGAAGTGCCTCCCCAGACCAGCTTTTTCTTTTATACCTCTTTTCTTGCATTCTTTTTGCATTTAATTGCTCTTGACTCTCCTATTTCTAACTCCTCTCCTTTGGAGAAGATTTGTAGAACTTGTGAAATGAAGGTGACCTTTGGTTGCTGTGAAAATGTAAAAAAAAAAGTTTCTGCCTTCCACTTCTATGGAGATACATTTAATAGCTCCTGACATTGTGGGAGACCTGGAAACCCTCAGGGAGTTATTGTACCCTGTGTTTGGTTATATTAAAAATACTCTGCATATAATTTTTTAAATTGAAACATGTACAAATTATGAAATTAAGGGCTGGCATAATCAATATCACATCTGGAAATGTGCAAAGCTTGATGTGTGAGTAGAACTGGACTGTTCATGTCTCTTATCATGGTGCTGTTCTCCAGCTGATGTGTGTGCCTGCCCCTTTTTGCCTGTCAGTTGTGATGTTGATGCAAATGCAGTGCTCCTGCCTAAGGTGGAGTGAACTTGCACCCTGTGATTTGCTATAATTTCCCTTGCATGTGGAGGATGTTCAGGTGCTTTGTAAATAACACTTGTAAATCAGCTCCATTTGTGGCAGTTCATGTCCTTGTGCTGGAGGAAGATGTGCACAGCAAGGACAGCAGTCAGTGGGGATGGGGAGAGGAACTGTGAGCACCAGCATTCCTGCCTGTACCATCCCAGGGGAGATGATTGCAGTGACTCACCCTGGGCCAAAACATCCCTTCCAATGCCTGCTCTTGGGTTTTCTTGGCAGCAGTGTGGCCATGTCATCAGGCCAGCTTGGCTGTGCTGTCCCTGCTGGTGGCAGTGGCTCACAGAGCTGTGCTCCCACTACAGCCTGGCCCAGGGGAAGGGAGGGTTTCTCCCTGAAGAGCTCAGCTGCAACATGGGCTCTCCCTGCCTCCTCCACTTCAACGGCTTCCAATTTTTGCTACTCCAAGCAGCCCATTCTGAGCAACTGCTCAGAATCTGAGCAGCTGAGTAGGAGTTTTGTACAGCCAATATTCAGTATTTAATACTGCTTGGTGTAGTTTTGATGGCTAGCAATTTTGCTGGTGATGTACATTGAAAATCTCAGTTCCTCTGAACTTTTCTGTTTGGCTGTCTGGATTAATTTTGGAACTGGAAAAATATAAATGTTCACTATTTGGTGTAGAGAAGTCTATTTAGGTGAATTAAGTTTTTAGAAATGTGGATCCAAATTCACGTTCTCATCTGTGTTTTTTTTTTTTTTTTTTTTTTTAGATTACCTTTTAATAATTTTACCTTCCTGTGTAATTTTAATTGCCACACAAACTGTTTTCACTCCTCTTCTCTACTAGATGAAAACTACCTTGAAGTCTATTTCAACACCTTTGAGGCAGGTTTGTCTTTTTTTTTTTTTTTTAGTGGACATTAACTGTGAAATGTTTCAGAGGTTCATCACAAGTTTAAAGGATTTAAGTCCAAGCCACTTCCTTTTGCACCAGGGGGAATATCAGCAAAGTTTGGTCTGAGAGCAGGAGGGTGCACAAGGAAGACGTTGTATGAAGAGGTGTAGGTCAAACAGAGGCAGCCACCAGGGGCTGAAAGACCAGAGTGCTGCTTATTAAGGTCTAGAATTCTTACTGCTATTACTTGTATTACTACAACACCTGAAAAAGGAGAGGGGATTTTCTGCAAATAATGGAGAAATACTTGCCTAGTAAAAACTGGTGTAGCTTAGAGCCACTGAGAACCTTGGCTAAAATTTCCTTAATGTGTTTGCTTCTGGTAGAGCTAGAAATTAAAACACAATAGTTCATAAGAGGTTGAAGGTAACCAGGAAATTTAGCAATAAGAATTGATTTGCAGAAAATAGAATCTGGAGCCATTGAGATGCAGACCTTCCCTAGGAATTCAGGAGTTGTGTGTAGGAGGCCTTCTGAACAATCTGACCAACACTGTTGGCTATAAGGCACCAAATAACTATTAAATTTATACAGCCTGGTTGGGGTAAGCTGGTCTTTAGACAAAATTCACCACTGCAAGCAGCCAGTCTGGATTCTTTGCTCATGGAAGTGAGTGAACACACTAAGAGTAAGAAGGGCTTCATTGTGCCAGCAGCTTTAGAAGAATTCAATAAAACTGGGGGGAAAAAAAAAAAGTCATCCATTCAAATGCAAGCTCTGAAGAGAGACACTGGCAGCAGTTGTATTTTCTGTGGTGTGTTCCTTGCAGTGCCCCAGCAAACCTTCACTGCCTGGCACAGGCAAGTGCAGCTCCCATTAAGCTTAGCAGGAGCTGTGCTTGCTGAGCTTGGCCCTCTGCCTGTAGAAAATTAAATGTGTTGGCAGGTTAGCCAGAGGAAAATGTTCCTCTATTTGGGGTGCCTGGCACTTATTCTGAGGCATTCTGGGCTTGTGGAAGAGGGAAATTCTCCAAAATTAGGGCTAACCAGGAGGGCTTAGATGAATTGCCCATTCCTTTTTTCCCCTCTGATAAATTTTGGGAGGCCTGAGAGCTGCACAAGCATGGTCACTGGCAGGCTCAGCACACGTGGTGGCCTGTCCTGCACCTTGGACTTCATGTTCCTTCTATAATAATGAGAACTAGTTGTTCATTTTCTCTTTTATAAGGCAGAGGTTTGACAGGGGACAGCCAAGTCACGACTTTTGTTTCTCCAGGTGTCGTGGTCAGACAAGTGTGTACACAGTGGGGATTGTAATGTGTATGTTCCCCTTCAACTCCTGGGAAAGAACAGATGAATGTGTGAAAAGATTCTCAGATCAAGAACTAGATCTGAGTTATTGCAGTGCAAGAATTCCCTCTTTTTCTGGGCTCTGTTTTAGCCCCAACTTGTTCTTTATTCGATTATCCTTCTGAATCCCCCTCTTAATTTGTGAGAGTAGCTGAACTGTCCTGTCCTGGGATTTCATAAATTAAAAATGCCCCACTATCCAAATGTCTTGGGACATTGAGTCCTTGTTTTGGAGAGTGAGGTAGTCACTTAGTAGTGTAAATCCCATTACAGATAAATGGGATTCAGAATTGCTCATGCCTATTTTATTTAAATGGAAATTTGGTCTCCTGCTAGCATATGGTCACTTTGTGTGCTCCTTGAAATTGTGCCTAAAATAAAGCAGTCCTGTTAGGTGCTGGTATTCCTTGTGTGGTATGATGACTTCTTTTGAAATGAGCAGAATTATATTAACTGGAGTTGCAACACTTCAGTCTCTCTTAGAATATTTACAATAAAAACCTGATGCTGACAAGCATTGTGAAGTGTGTTCTCCTGCTGTGGATTAAACAATTGGTTCTGGAAGATTAAAATGCCCTACCTGCCTTCTTGCACACTTCTGTTTTGCCATGTCAAACAATATAAAATGAATACCGCACTTCCCTCTATCTAATTGAATAATTTACTGTAAATAGCTGTCATTTACTTTGGAGCAGTAGGGGATCATTAGCCAAATGGATGTGAGTAAGTCATGCCTTTAATGCGTTAGAGGGGCCTAAAATGGAATCATCTAAATGGGACCATCAATACAGCAATGCTGAATTAAGTCAGAGGCACTTAAAGCTTTAAGTCCTCTTTCTTGTAAATTACATACTCCCTCCAAAGCAAGATCATCAAGAACTTGCATAAAAGATGGCATCTTTGTTTCTAAGCTTTAGTTCTGATGAATAAAACAGTCCAATTCAGACTTACCCAATTGGTAGGTAGAACTGTGTTTTGGAGTTCCCTCCTTTTAATTACATCCTTTCCTTAATGATTGAAGCCTTCCTGCTCGCAAGCAGCTACTTGTGCTGACTAATATTGGCTCTGCTCCGTGAATAACTAAGATGAGCAGGTAATAAAATATATTTTCTTGACTTTTATGGGTATATGACCTGATAATTATTTGCAGAAGCTGGTGTTTTGTATATGTAATTTTAGAAAGGTCCCAGTCAATCTTAACTCCTAAATGTATAACAAGTTTTTGGCTTCTTTCACCACTGAAGTCAGTGGTAGGGCTGTTGGGAACTTTAATGCATTTTTTTCCCTCTCATTGACTCCTCCTGACCCCATCTAGCTCTTCCATTCAGTTTTCTGTTGTCCTGGAAAATGGTCTTCAAAAGTTAAACCAGAAGCCAAACTTTCAAGGACATCCTAAGGGGAGGATGAAATACAAGTAGCCATTTTCTGGATGTGCGACAATTCATTTAAAAATTATTATAAATAATTGCAACTTTGGAAGTTTGTATTACCCATAAGAATTTCCCATTTCAACCTCAATGATTCTGTGGCTGTGTGATGCCAGGTTCTGGGTCACAGTGACTTTGTGGAAGCAAGTGGCACATGTGCTACAAAAAAGCACAGCCCATCTGAGTTTTGACTTTGCTGTTTTATTCTTCTAATCTTTTAGGGGCTCAAAGATGTTAAACTTCCTGACTTATTTTTTCATGTTTGCTCCCTTCTGGATTCCTCTCTTAGTCACCTTCTGTCAGGATTCAACCATTTCACATTTTTACTGAAATCTATTTTTGTGCCTTACGCATTTGACTCTCACATGTATGAGGACTTCAGTTCCTGGAATTAGATTTGGGCTGATGCTTTAGAGTCAAGTTGAGGTTCAAGTGCTGTAAAAAGGCACCCCCAGCCCCACCTTTGCAGACATAATCCGTCATTGCACTGAAGAGAGTGGAGGAATTTGGAACATGATCACTTCAGAATATGGAGAGGGGTTCAGTAAGTTTCTGCGTAGCTGTGCGAGGATGGTGACGCACCTTGTTGTGAAAAGCAGGATGATTTCTGTATTTTCATTCCCTGGATGTAACCACTGCCCTACATTTCCTGTAACTGATTTCTCTTTCCACCCATCTTACTGAAATGCTTTTTTTTAAAAAGGAAAATTCATCTTGTGCTTTGAAACTTTTCAGAATTTGCTTATGAACTGCCTTCCCTTTTATTGGATGAGTCATGAGTCGAAAGCACTGTCCTGTAGTTCTACCATGAGTAATGCCTAACATTTTCTTGGGTTCTCTTTTAGAAGACTATTAAATTAAAAGAAGAATCTGTTTTTTGATATCTTAATGGACAATTAGGTGGCTGGGTCTCAGAACTGATTTACATTTACCACTGCAGTGGTTTAAATTTTTTTCCTTCAATTTAAGGATGTCACTTTTTTTCCTTGCATGTTGCTGGTCACAGCACTCTATCTTTAAATAAAGATATTTTGGGTTTTGAGTCTGCTGTACAAGTGCTGATTGTGCTTTTGGGGACAGTTTTTCTCACTGAAATCTGTACTGAGAGTAGCTAGGAAAGCTGGGCCATGCACATGAGCTTCGGATTACCTATGTGACATTCAAGTCATGGTAATGAGTAGAGATATGTGGCTTCAGGATCCTGTTCTTTCACCTGGGCACTGACTGAGAAAGGTCATGGGCTATTTCCCTGAAACCTCTGCTCTGTGTCTTGTCCAGAAACGTGAATCTAAGGGAAAAACTTGTGTGTGCCTTCTCTCCTGCTGTTGGGGCAGACTGTGCCTGGCTGCTCGGGTGGCAGATCCTTCCTGTAGGATTCCACTTCAGTGGGTGGCAGTGGCAATACCTGGCAAGGTATTTGACATGCCTGACCCTCAGATATTTGCTGGTATAATGGAAGTGTAATTGGCACAGTTCCTTGGAGCCAGCTGATGTAAACCCTGCATTGTTGATAGCATCTCTAAACTTGGGCACAGAAAATAATGAAAGCCACAGCTGCAGGTGGAATGTACAGCCTGTCACCCTGAGGGCGTAGGAATGTGTCTGTTTTCTTGCTGAGGCCAATTATTGCCTTGGGTTGCACTGGAAATATTGGAGGTGATGGGTGTTTCAAGATTGGCAGAGTTTTCTGAGGCTGATAATGCAAAATGGAGATGAAGGAGTGATCATGGAAGTGTCTCTAGAGGTGATAGATGGAAAAGTGCTGGTATTTTATTGTGAAATGAGCTCTCTGGAGGGATTTTGAGTTTTCTTTGCTACTCTTGCAAATGGGAGATGGACTGATTGACTGCCCACATATCCCAGGTAACAGCAGGAACAGGTCAGAAGACTGAAGTTTTCAGGGCAGTGGATCAGCAGTGTGACTTCTAAGTTTTGGTGCATTTGCAACTGAAACAGTCAGTGCCAAATTTCTGGAAATGGGTGCTTATGGAGAACTTTTACACTTCTTTCTTCTTACCAGTCTCATGTGTCTGGAGGGTTAATAGTGCAGAGACTTGCATTGGAAATAAGTGAACAGATCACTTTCCAAATGTGAGTCTAATGTGTCTCTGACTTGCAGGGAAACAAAGTTCTGTGACATAATCATAAATAACTGCAAAACTCAAGCTAATGTTATCAATAAAACCCACTATAGTCTCTGTTATCTTTTTCTGTGGGGAGGAAAATAAAGTCTGGAATCTGAGCACTCCTAAACCTAATGACTACAAATTCATTGAATTTGGCTGCTAATAGGAAAATTGGCTTTGACACTTTTCCTTCCAGCTAATTCTGGTATGTGTGTCTCTACTTGTGCCATCACAAACCGGTACAACCTCATGATAATAATGGGAAATATTTATCAAAACACTAGCCCTCTTCTGCAAGAGACTTGTACAGTTTAAAAGATAATTTTTCTTTTCTTTCAATATCAATTTTTAGACAATCCTGAGAACAAACAATGCAGCCATCCTGGAACAGACTGTGTAGCAATTCATCGTGTACTCAGAACTTGTGTGCCAGTTCCTTGCATAATGGGTTACTGAACATCAGCTGATAGATGTGAAGTTGTTGGGCTTCTGTAATTTGCTGCATATCTGGGAGTTACCAATGCAAAAGAAAATACAGGCTGTGACTTGTATGCCTTCTGAATTTGGGGGTCTAATAATTAAAAATACTGTGACATATAGTGACTTTTTAATTGAAACTGCAATGGTCCCTACTGAGCTACAAAATTTTCAGGCATGGCATGGCTATTCACACAACCATCAACATCCAAACTTTACTTCCTAAAAAACAGTGTTCCTCTTCTTATATTTATTTTTTCTTTATTTTGCCAGTGGTCTCCTCCTTGCCTCTTCCATACTAAAACTTCAGCCTATGAATTGAGCAGGGGGGGAAAGATTAAACCAGAACCAGCAACAATATCAACAAAAAAACCCCCAGACTCAAAAAACTCCAAAGAAAGCTGTCCTGTGCAGGGTCAAAAGTTGGGCTTGATGGTCCCTTATCATTTTCTGTGGTTCTATGAACCTCATCATAGTCTACAGATTTATCATGAAATCTGCCATTCTATCAGGTAATACCACCTGAACTTTTCTTGCTTGGCCTTCCAGAGGCTCAGGAGCACTTTTGGCACACAGCTCATTGCCTTGAAGTAGGATTTGCACTTTCTGCTCCCACACCCAACTTTATCTCTGGTGCAAAAGTAATATGAACATGCTGGAGTGTCCCCCTGAGCCTTTGGGTTTGATTGGAGTTTCTGGATGTGCTCTGCTCACGTTACACCCACCCCTGAGACACTGATATGGGAATCATCCTGCAGAGCAGTTTTGCCTCTGGCCCTGCTGAGGATTCCCTCTCTGTGATATTGTTACAGCTTTTTGGCTCCACCACATTTTTTTGTGCAAAGGAGAGAGGAAGAAAATGTCTGGTGATTGGATACTCTTTGGCAGTGGTTCAAAATTATAAATGAAGTATTTTCTCCTTACAAACAGAAAAAGCTCACTGCTGCTTTATGACTTGTTCTTTGTGTAGAATTATAATGACTAGGTAGCACAGTTTGCTGTCTGGAAGTGCTAATTGGAGTTAATTAAAAGAAAAAAGGAATAGAAACTATGCTCAAATTTTGCTGTAGGCTCCATGTTCTTGTTTTTTTAGTGTACAGGTAATTTCACAACGTAATTTGACCTTTCTCAGCTTTCAGGAAGTTTGTCTACTGGATTTCCTGTGTCTGTCTAGAAGAGGCAGGCTTGAAGGTAGAACTTGCAATGAGCATGAGGAGAACTGGGATCTTGGAAAATATGTAGCTCAACCTCTGTGTTTTACTTTTTTTTGGTGTGTTGGTTCATCTCGTGTGCTTGTTGCTCAGTTGGAACTCCTGCTCTTGCATCCTGTTGAGTTCCCTTATTAGCAGGCAATAACTTTGATCTCTCTCAGCTATTTTCTTTCCTTTTAACTTTTCTATAGTTCTCTGATGTCCTTTTCTTTTTCCCCAGTAGGTTGTAGAAAGGGGAAAAAATTATGCTGAAGTTGATTGAAAGTAGTAGGAAGTTTATTAGTAGCTCAAACAAGTGACTTAAGGACCAGAGATAACACACCTTTATCTAAAAGTTAACTTTTGTCAGTACTGGTCTAAAGCTGGTCTTAAGGTTTTCAGAGTTATAACCAAAAAAGGTGAATTTGATATTAACTCAGTAAAATGAAAAACTTAATCACCACTGGCAAATATTGTGAAAATGCAACCACTGTTTACCATGCAATGCCTTGTGATGCCAGTCCAATCCAGCCTTGCTAGTGTGGGCTACGACCTGAATTAATGATATTTTTTTTGCTCCTCTCTGTTAAAATGTCAGATTTATTTTTCTTTTTGAGGAATATCAGTGTAAATAAAGATGTCTTTTAGATTTCCTCTCTGACTAACAGGAATGGTTATTAGGATAAAATCCTTTCATTACAGGTAATGGTTTGTACACAGAGATGTGCAAATATTGTCATGTTTTCTTGCAGTGAGTTATTTGTGTAGATCTCTATTCCTTTCCCTCTGAAGTGGTTAAATACAGTGTTATCTTCTCTATGTACTTGATTATAGTATTAAACTCTGGAATATTTTGTTTCATTTTTTACTTGCAATATGTTTGACTTTGGGCTGGTCAATCATTTTTCTTTATGTTATGCCTCAGTAGGGAAAGGACATTTTTATTTCTTTTCATATTAAGCTCCTTTTGGAATTTTTGTATGTTTGTAGGGAAATAATGAAACTTAGCTCCAATTTCATTATACTTGGAAGAGTCATGTTATCTAATAACAGAAAACTGTGATATTCTGTAGGCATTTCTTCTGAGCAGCACAATCTACACTTCTATGTTTGTACACTCTAAGGTGCAAAAATCTCCTGTTTTCCCTTGTGCCCCACACAGTGGCTGGTTGAAGGAACAGCTCTTTTATTTCTGATCTCTACATGCAGACAAGATGAAATCCTGGCTATGGTGTTGGGGTAAATGAGACCAGAGCAGGGCAATTTCACTTGAGGTAATTTATTGTCAGCACAAACCTCTGACCTCTAACACCACACTGGGGTCCCCAGCAGAGGAAGGATAGAGACCTGCTGGAGTGAATCCAGAGGAGGACCACAAAAACTATTTCAGGAACGGAACCTTTCTCCTGCTGGGAGAGGCTGCAGGGATGAGGGCTTTAAACAGATAAAAAGTTTGGGTTAAGTACTGGGATAAGATTCTTTACTGTGAGTGTGGTGAGGCACTGAGAGATGTTGCCCAGAGCTGTGGATGGCTCATCCCTGGCAGTGTTCAAGGCCATGCTGGATGGGGCTCTGAGCAAGCCTGGTCCATTGGACCCCCCAGAATTACACGATAGCAGCTTGCATTACTGCTGCTCTGAGAACCAAGAAATGTTTTTAACATGATGATTATTCTGCACTGCATAAAAGGTAAAATATAGCTCTGGAGTGCACCAAGCTGACACTTATTATTCAGTTCCTGAACCTCAAAAGTAAATTCTCTTCAAGGAAACTGCTTCTAAAATGCTAATTGCCAGAAATGTTATCGCTAATCAGTTTGTTCCCATAATACTACCAGGTATAGAAATTGGTGTGCCCCTTTCAGAAGGGAGATTTTAAAGACTTTGATAAGATTAAAAATAACCCAAAAGATGCCAAGTGACTGTTCCAGTGGCCTCTTGCCTGAAATAATTTTGAGGGGAAGTGGGTGTAAAGAAATAATCAAATCTTTTATGCCTTTATCTCCCAACTTAAATAATTTTCATAATGTAGTCAATGATGATGGAAACTCCATTTTTTTAGATCTCTTGTATTTGAATGGGAAAATTTGTTAAAGATGCATTGTAAGAAAACACATGCCTTGGCAAAATGACTTACTGTAGTACATGTGATGACTGATCTCCTCCATTCCTGATCTTGGAGAAAGCTGAATTACCTGGATAAATCCATTCTATGTATGTTCTACTTAACATGTTTCATATGATCCACCATGAAAAATAAATATATGGAAGGAGCAGTCCAATACATCTTGCTTTCAAAGCAGGATTTTGCCTTGCGGAGGTCATAAACAATTTTTTTTTTTTTTAATGTTCAAGGAGGTTTTTAAAACCAGGAAGTGATTAAGAAATTACTCTGTATGCAGAGGAATGGTACTGGCTTCAGATTTAGGTTTTTTTATTTTTTTATTTTATTTTTTTTTCCCCCTCTTCCACTCTCAAGAATCTACACAATGATATTCCTTGCCTGTAGTTTTCAGGTTGACCTATTTGACTGAGGTAGATTTTTGTTTGTTTCTCCCTCTCCATCCCCCTTGCTATTTCCAAGGTACAGATGTGTAAAACAGGACTAAAATGAGAAATATCCAGAAGAAAAAAGAAATAGCACAAACTTGAGTTGACATGAATAACTACATGTAGTTTATATATAAATATATATAAACACACACTCCAAACTTCCATATATATTATAATAGATACTTTGACAGTATTTAATATAATAGAAATATGTAATGAATATATAGTAAAATAAGTGAAATATTAAGAAAATATTTAAATAAAGAGATGACAATAAATAGATATATACCTTTTTATGTGTTTATAGTCAGATTGGCTGAGGTTGTGGGAAACCTGATCTATTGGAAGGTAAAGCTACCAAAACCTGGGGGGGCTGGATGTAGATGATCTTTAAGGCCCCTTCCAGAACAAACTGTTCTATGATACATTAAAAGGAGTACTTTCAAATACAGAGACTCATTTAAAATGAGGTCCTCTCTCTGCAGAAAACAGAGATAAAAGAGGGGAAAAAACATGCTATGAAAATAAAACCCCTCTGTGACTGCTAATGGATTTATGCTTGAGATTGTACTTGAAGTTTAAGGCACAAACTACTCAGCAGTGCTTCCCCTCTGATTCTTGGTTCTGCAAGAGCTGCAGCCATGAATGAATGCCATGGGTAGTGCCTTTTCCCACCTCTCCCTCCTAGTTTTAATTTTGCATTCTAGGCGTGTGATCCACAGATCTGTGTATATGATCACATGCTCGTACAACCCATTTTAATGCCCTGTTTGAAGGGCTCTTCATTATTTTTGCTCCTGGTTTTATGGTTTCTTAGATTTGTGACACCCAGCTTAATTTTGAGTTGGCTCTGACTATTGTAATTAATTCATGTCCATGTAAGCCTCTTATAAAGCAGAATGACACAGGATCTCGAGTTCTTAAATGGTTGGTGTGGAAAAACTTCTGATGGGCTGGATGTGTTGCTGAAGGACAGAATGCATGTATTTACTTTCTGACCTCTCACATAAATGCTGTCAGAATTTTGCTCTTAATTTGATTTGTGGCATTCCATTAACAGTTATTCTGCGTCTAGGAGAATAATAACTAATGATTCCCAGACTCCCAGAATTGTAAAATAAGGGCAAGCACTGTTTGGCAGAAAAAAGATTGTACTTTAGTACAGACAGGAACTGTTCATATTAATCAAGGGATATCTGGTCTGAAATGACTTTTAGCTAATAACTTCTTATTCTCAGGTTAACCATATTGCTTATAGGTAACATGCTCTTCTAATTCAGATGATTATTAACAATCAGAGCCTAGATGTGTGCATTTCTGGCTCTTTCTGAAAGCGAAATTAAGCTCTTGATTGACCTTATTTTAAGATATTTTTAGTGTTGAAATATGATGTTAGGGGTTAGAAAGGGCGTGGTGAAAGTTCACAGATTTGCCTTTTGATTCGAGCCTTTGCAAGGGTGAACGAGTGTGACAAGAATGAGCTCAAAAATGTGAGTTTAATTGTCTGAATTTTTAGGGCTTAATAATTAAGAACATAATTTTGTGATGGACCACTTTAGGGCCATCAGTAGTATCAAATGAATCACACTGGGTGAAGGTTTTCCACACCTGGAAAACATGCTGTTACCAAGATACTTTTGGGCATGGATGTTTTTCCTAAAGAATTTAGTATAACTGAAACCCTCCTAATTTCTACTTTGCTAAATATAAGCCAACACGTTGAACGAGGAAGAAATTTAAACTGGGAGATTTTACAAGCTGCAGTTTGTTTCCCTAGCAGAAATAACCTGTTGTGCAGGGTGCTAAAAGGCACTGTGGTGCTGTGGAAGCTGCTCTCCATTTCTAAACAGGCTGGAGCAACAGGAGGCTGCCAGCAGGGAGCTCTTGCAAGGCAGGAGAGGTTTGTGATGGAGCAGTGGGAGAGCAGCTGATCTCTGAAAAAAGCTTTTGGCTGACTGTATGGGATGGGATTGAAGTGTGGTTTGTGCTCTGCTTATCTACACCTATTCCTTGAGGAAATAACATCCCAAAACCTAAATCAGTGTTGAAATCACAAAGAGAAAAAATGTGGGACACAGAGCCTGCAATTCCACATGCATGTGCTGCTACCTGCCAGAGGAGTCAAACAAATTGTAAATCAGCATTTACCTTGTGATACAAGGCTGCAGATGTAAAACCCTATATAAAGTGTTAAATAAAAACCTTCATAATAGTCCAAGAATACAATTTTATTATTTCAGTGTGTCACTCAGGCTTCTACAACAATTACCAATATTGCAAACTATAAGCAGTTGGTTTTTCGATTTTTTTTTTTTTTTTTTTTTTTTTTTTTTTTTTTTTTGTGCAAAATTACCTGGACAGCACCTCCGACAAACTGTGGGCCTAATCACTGGTCATGCAGAAAAATATTTTCAGTGGAAAAAAGTTACTAGAATCTCCTACAGAAGTCTACACTTTTATTAAGTGAGTGCATGTGTAACATGTCCACTGTTAGTTAGACTAGAGGACTCTGCTTTTAGGAGTGCTGGCTAGAACTCATCACTGTGTTGTGGACTCAAATAAAAAGCTGAATCAACTAAATAGGACTCATCAGCTCTCTCCTGGTCTTTACCAGGAAGTGCAGCTGTCTTGGTCTTACCTGGAAAGAGGAATGAGAGCACTGGAAGCAGAACAATATCTCTGTAATTGCCCAGCAGGTGGGGGAGGCATTCCAAATAGGACCAGAAGCCTGTAGCACAAACCACTGGTGTTCCAACATCTCTTGGGATCCTGGGGGTGCAGTGGATCTCCTGGAAAAGTGCCAGGGGAGAGAATTTCCTCGTGTTGCCAACGTTAATTTGAGATTAAATATTTGAGCTAATATCTAGTCATAGTCTCTAGCCAGACAGTTTGGTTAAGATATTGTTGTGGCATTCTGTTATTGTTCCTGGAGCATAGTAACCTCTAAGTAGGAGTTGATAATGTTTTTAAAGGCTCTCAGACATAATATAAAAGTGTGTTTTGTGGGAAGACAGCATATAAAAACTTGCATTTTTGTCAGGTGTCTAATTTATGGGGAGCAAGGACATGCAATAATCTAATTTATGTCTGTGTTCATTATGTCACTGATCACAAGTAATGGAGTACAAGCAGGTGCTTTGATTTGTATGTGTAGAAATTGGTAGTAGGCTGAGCTAATGGTGAAGTAGACTTAGCTTGCCAGAGAAAGCTAAGGCTTTAGATTTGATTTAGTGCTGGGAGCATAAGAAGGTAAATCCAGGTCTAATGATGATGAGAAAGAGATGCTTAGTGCCCATGAAATCTGTAGTTCTGCAGACTAAAATATTGGAGTTTTTGTCATTTAAATGACAAGATATAGGAGGGGAAGTTGATTTTGGAGATTAAGGTTTTATGTGGATGTGTTCAGCTTTAAGGGTATCTCTTCCAAATGAATACAGTGATTATTGTGATATTTGGCTGTTTCCAGTAAATGTGATTATTCATTTGTTTGTATCTGGTAATCTTAAATGTCTTTAAAAAAGAGAAAATATTCTACTAGTGGAAATGAAGATAACTCATTTATTCCATTTGTTAGAGAAATCTGTATATCTAAATGCTGTAAATCTTGAACCTCCCCACTCCCCAAAATAAGCTTGTTTTTCAAATCTTAGTGTGTCATAGGACCAGAAAAAAACGCATACTAATATTTTCATACATGGGCATAGGAACCTTCAGTCAAAACCTATGAAATATCTGCAGTCTTTTTAAACCAGAGACTTCAGTAACAATTAAACTATATTTAATGTGGGTTTTTTTTGGTGTTGGTTTTGGCTTTTCAAATGGATTCTTCTCCTATATTTCAGTCTTCTTAGTTTATATATCTAAAGAAGGATTATGTTAAGTTTATTATTTCCAGGAAAACCAAGGGGGTAGGGAGGAACTCAGCATGACACCATCACCAGAGCAATCTGGTGCTCACAGGACAGAGCATGTGAACCCTTTATTGGTGTAATACTTTTATGTGCTCAGGATGTGCTTGTGAGATCTTGGGGAAAAAACAAGGACATGCATTAGTAATGAGATCAGTTTGCTAGGAAAGGGAGTGAGGACCACTCTGTGTCAATTAAGAGCAATTTGGGGTGGCAAATATCTTGAATGCTGGCTGACTCAGCTTGCACAATGCAGCCAATAACCAAATAGCAGAATTTCACAATCAGCTACATCAAAAACATTCTGCCTCAGTTGGTGACACAAACAGTAATTTCCTGTGAAAAGTATTTTCTCTAGGAGTGAGATCCATTGATCCCAGCTTTTTCCTCACATCTGAGAAAGCATAATTTTCCCACTCTTCCTACCTCCTTGTCCAAATGAATCCATTTCCTCCTCCTTCTTCCTGAGTCATGGATTAATCTTTTCCTTCAAATATTTTGACTTAGTTTTTTTTCTAGCCATGTGTGTGAGTGGAAATGACTTCACCTTTTTTGTGGAATAAATCCTTTATGATTCTTGCTGTGAATATGCTTTGACCTGTGGTGGGTATTGCTCTAATGTAAGGTGAGGCTCGTTAAGAGAAGAGGGGAAGAGGCAGAAATCTTCATTTTGTGAAAATGAGGAGTCTTTCTTTTCCTTTCTTGTTTTTTTTTCTAGTGCAATTGGATCCATCTCTTGTCACGAGGTATAAAGAAAAATCATGAAGGAGAAAGATGTGTGAAGCACTTAAAATGTATAAAAAATGACATTGTCTAACATGGAAGGGTGAAATACTTTAGTAACTTAGACATCAAGGACCTTTCTGTAAATGTAGTACTTAACAACTCTGAAATCATATTGCAGAATAATTATTGTTGGAAGGGACCCCACTTGCAATCTTTCTCACAATAACATGAAGAATTGCTATAATGGTCAATAGATTTTTCTCTAACATTCAAGTTAATATTAAATAAATGAGGCTAAATAATACCTCAATACTACCTCAGAAATGTACAACCTGACTCTGACCTGTGCAGTAGCTCAGGATCTTCAAGAATATATAACCCTACATTGTTTATGCTGTGAAATGTGCTTAATGGCCTTGGTTATCTGCTGGAGTTGTGGGGTACCTGTGGAAAAGGAGATGTTTTATTTGTTTTAATGAGCTCTCTCCACAGAAGAGCAGGAAAATGCCATGCCAACCTGGGCTGAAGGTGCTTGAGTTTTCCTAGGTTTACTAAATGACTGTTTTCTTTCTAGATTCCAGCCTATGGAGAAGTGCACATGAGAGCAGGATAAATATGGCTCTTAAGGGAGAGGACCACTTAGATTCCCTTTCTTTACCAGTTCAGCGGTAAGTGGTGCTCTCTGTCATCCAGATTTGAATGATTAAAGGATTCTGAGGCAGCAACTGCACTTTACTTTGAGGCTCTGAAGATTCTTAAGCTCATTTTTAAACTCAAGTAGTATTCCTACGAGATTTGTAGAATGAATGTGGATATTTGAGATATATTTCTTGAGGCCTTTGGAAATTTCTGTACCTGTAGCCTGGTAAATCATGGCAGTGTTTCTGCAGCCATCATTTTAATTGGATGATCATATTTGCAGTAGCAATATGACTGTGCTTACTGGACTGCTTCTTAGACGTGATGGAAATGACTGGAACCCTCTGCACTCTGTGAAGGCTGCTCAAATCTATAGATATAAGTTTGTTTAGCATGTTTGACTTTGTTCTGGTGTGGGTATGGTATTGATGTGAAGGCTGTGGTGTAATCCAGTCTGTGGTACCCTGCTGGGAGTGGAGACATTGGCGACTCTACCAACAGATTTTTTTTTAAAAAATCTGTCTTTTGGTTGCTATCTAGTAGCTGTCTCTGGTGTAGTTTTGCCTCTAGCCTAATAGAGGTTCCATGAAAAGAAAAATAATACAGTAACCTACAGTCATGTGCCACAGCAGGGTTTGTTTTGGTTTTGATTAGGGGAGAAGGAGGATGAAGTCTGCTGAATGCAGGAATAAAATCAAAGGCAAAAAGGATTTAAACTTCAGTCTTTCCCCTAACCTTCTTTCTTCAGGTCAGACTGCAATTCTTCATTGTAATTAACTTACTGTTTTAATCGACATACAATCTCAAAACACAATGCTTTTGTTCGCGAGTTGTTTGGTATTTCTCTACCTTTCCTTACCTCAGTCTTCCAGCAGATACTTTGATATTGCCATGTGCTGGTTTGAAAGCAAACCAGTGGGAGATCTCAAGTCAGAACTACAATTTAATAGGAAAATGAAAATAAAATGCAGTAGTACTAAAACCCTGACAGTCAGAATACAACCTCACCCCCCCATCAGTCAGGCAGGGTGTTGGTAGCAGTCCCATTCAATGGTGGCTGCATCCTCCTGCAGTGACAGAGGTGGCTCAGTTGGAGCAGTGCTCCTGTACAAGGTGCAGTTTCCCTCTGAAGGTCCAGTGATGTAGTCTTCCTCTAGGAATCCAATGGAAAAAGGCTGTTTGTGGTGTTCCAAATCTCATTTTCAAAATAATAAGATTCAAATATTATTATTTCTTTATTGTTCCCGTATCAAAGGCTAGGATTTATGACTGTCTCAGGATTCCAGTTTGTGTTCCTGCTCTTTGTGAGAGGGGCTTGAATTAACTTTGTGTCCTGTCACAGGGGAAGGGAGCTCAAATCCAACTGAGGTTAATCCTGAACCATGCCTTGCTTCATGCTGAGGTCATAATCTTTTGGAAGTAAAAACAGACAGGTCCTAAGCAAGAATGTCTGTCTCCATAGGAAAAGTGTATCATAAACATGCAAACAGATTCCAGGTATTTCCACAGTGGTCATTGGAGTAAACAGTTATTTTGGCTGTATAAGGAATTCAAAACTGGGGCCTTAAACCAAGTCTTGTGCTTCATGAATTGTTGTTTGCACTCTTTCCTCGACTTTTATGGGAAATCACAACTTGTATTGGAGTCTCTAGAGTACTGAGTCACTGTGTTAATGGTTTCCTAACACACTGTCAGAGCTGCTGTCTCTAATTGTTATCTAGACTGCTATGGATGCAGCATTTAAAGATATGCAGTATTCCCAGGAAAAACAAATTATTGTCAGAGAAACTTTAATTTCTATTGCAGTGGGCTAGGAACTTAAGTGGTGATTTTGTCTCTTAGGAGAGAAAATAATTGGAAATAGATCACTTTTATTAAGGAATAATTTACTTACTGTCCAAAAGCTGTATTCTCATGTAAAACACCTTGCAGTACCATAAAAATTATCTATTGTCATCAGAAACCAGTTCACTACAGCATGTGAAGTGTGTGTATATTCCTTAGAGATGCACATTATCCCATTCTGAAATAGCTATTTTTAGTGTAGCTTTGGGAAAATATCGGTACCCTTTCCTTATCTTTATAAGATATAAGATATTCCTTATCTTTATAAGAGGTAATGGGCTTTTATATTATTTACATCTAGAATAAAACCTACCTTTCACTTATGCCCCTGCCCTTTGTCCTGTGTAATGAAAATTCATTGGCCTTCTTGTTTTCTGTGAGTTAAAACTGTAGTTTTCACAGGTTTTTTCATTGTAGACATGGGGTTTTTTTATACTTTCCATTTTGGATGGTAAACTAAACTTAAGACATTGCTGATTCTGAAGTCATTTAACTAAAGAGAGAGTGAGTACTCATCACCAAAATTGAAATAAGATGCTGTTTTGGCTTCTTGGATTATGTGTTCAATTCAGGGCTGCAATTGGAGAAATGAAGTATAATTACAAATTTTTCCAAAAGCATAAACGATCATATTTTATTAAAATTTGGTTAAAAACCCAGCCACAGTTGTCATCACCAACTCCCCCTCTTCCCCATAAAAACCTGCCAACCCCAAAACACCAATCAAGTAAAAACCAAAATAAAATTAACAAAACAAACCGAAGACAAAGCTAATCCTGAACATGGGTCAGAAATGGATGCAGAAACCTTTAGCGAAATAGAGGGAAGAAATAATTGTTTGTATTTTGTATTAATTGGAATTTAGATAATGTTTGTTGAAACAGAAGTGAGAGAAATTCAGGACTTTATACTGTAGGAATGGCATTGATTCTGCTTGTTTCTGTACCTAATCAGGATGACAAGTTTGTAGAACTTGATGGAGCATATGGACATATGAGATGAAAAACAGACTAGTCTATAGTCCCAGAAGTGGATATTGTTTAAAAGGAAAGAGAAAGGAAAAAAAAAAACCACCTTCATAACGTAAGAGAATTTCTTCTTGATCAGGAACTGAATTATTTCAGGGACTGTTCACATCACATTTTGCTTCTACTTTTAAAGCTTCACATAGCCTCTGTATAGCTGAAAACAGGTATTTTGAGGGGTAAGACATGTGCAGAACTTTTCATTGTGTTTAATATTGTGTTCATATGGGTCGGTCAGGAAAAGAATGGATCCATCCATTGGTCTCTCTATAGAGTGTCTAAAATATCATTATACCATTTAGTGCTCTGAATCAAAGGCAGTGACATTTTGTTATCCTGTCAAAGAAAGTGAATTCTGACTAAACTGGCATTTTTTTTCCTTAAGCTTGCCAATGATGTCTTGCCCATTGGAATCTGTAGGTTTCTATGCCACTGTTTTTCTGGCTCTGAATTTTGGGCAGTGAGTTGTTTGGTTGCATGGCAGTTCATAGAAATTATTATTATCCTCTTATTCTTTATCTACCTATTTTCTTAGATATGAATCCCCAAGTGCAGGATTTCTAGGGATGTGAACTCTGTGAATAAACACAAATAAAGGTTCTCTTTTTTTCCTCCTTCTGATCTATCATTTTTTTAAACTCCCTCAGTTTTCTTACCTTTCTATTCCAGGTCTGCATGGTGTCTGCAGTTTGTTGTCACATCTTAGTGCTTGTTCTCACAAGATTTTTATCACTTTATCTTTTTTTTTTGTAGCACTTTTCAGTCTTCAGTTTTAAGACTGTGCTCCAGTTAGACTTAACCATGAAATCATGTTTAAGAGTGCTTTAAATGCTTTATCTGATCAGGGATGTCCTCTGTAAGTGCTGAATTCTTTCTATTTCAGTTTCCTACAGTGTTTGCTGCTGATAACTAAGGATTTGTTTGTTTGTTTTTTTTTTCCCACCTGTGTCTGCAAACTGATCTTCCTGTCTAACAAGAACTCCATGAAAAGCAGATAACATTTGTATTTCTGGTTTTTGTATTTTACAAGCTACTTGCTGTGCATAGATCTTACCCTGTAATTAGAATCCTACATTCCCTGTAGTCAGTTTTATTTGGATTGCATCAGGAACTTTGTTGTTGTGGCTCCTTGAAAGTTGAGAGATAAAGACTGTAAGAAACTCCAGAAGAAAGAAAAAAGCAAGTTATTTGTAATGTGAGAGCTAGAGCAGAAAACTTTCAGAGTTCCAAGTTCAGTGCTCTTAAGCTGGCTCTCTAAATTGCTGCTTTGAGTTTTTAAAAACCGTTTGAGAATTGAATGCTTGCTGGGGAGTTGAAAATGTGTTTTGAAAACCTTCCTTATGCAACTGGCTGTAGGAATAGATTATGACAGAAGAGAGGAGGGTGCTTTGCCAATAATGCAATAAAAATACCTTCTAGTGACAAGAAATAAAATCAGTTATTGCACAGCTCAAGGCACTAATGATACCTCATTTAATGACCTTGTATTCTTTTCCTTTCACTCAGTTTACTCTCCAAATTATTCAGCAAATAATTTTATAGCTTCAGAAATGTAGTTCACTTTACTATGAAGTATTTTTGACTTTAGAGGTTTATATCATACCTGTAATCAAACTGAAAGCTGAGGTGTTTGTATGGAGTTCTGATGGTGGTTGTAAAACAGATTTGTGAATTTGTGTGGTTCTTCTGGGAAGGATTTTCAGGCATGCTAACTAAGTCCAAAGGGTGATGTTAGTAAAGCACAACTATTAATTTGCCATCATTTGGAGGCATTCATGAGGAATATGAACTCAACAGATTTTTTTCCCCTTTGAATCCATGGGTAAAATATCTGTTCCTCTATTCAGGATGTTAAAATGTAGGTCAGCAGTTTAGCTAGCAAGCAGCAAAAATAATTGCATTTCACTTGTACTTTGGGCATTTTTGGGGTCTGTAAGTCTGCCAGAAATGCAAGATATTTCCTAACCTTTTCCTTCCGATAGTTTTATCATTGCATCTTTATATTTAGTTGTGTAATATGCTGTAGAAATATGTTATACTACTTCCCAGAGCTGTGGTGTAAAATATTGTATGTTGAACTGTGGAAGTCACAAGATAATTTTGGCTTTTAACCTGAAGGAAATTTGAGTTTGTCAACTATAACAGTTGTGAAGTTATGTGTCTTTAAAATGTGAACAAATTGATGAATTTAAACAATCTGTCTGACTGGCCTCACTAGACCTTTCCTTCATTAAACTTGGTATTTCATATTTGTGGCTTGCTGTTACTTGGAAAATACTTTTAAAAGATCAAGGGCCATCTTTCATCCTTAAAGACAATTAAGAGTTTATTCTGAATCCCTTGTAAGGGTCAGTAACATTTCATAGCATGTGGCACACAAGCACTGAAAAGACCTCAAGGTAGTGCTGGTGGAGCCTTTATTATGGAAGAAACTCTGCCTATTATTCTGAGGATGTGTATTTTTGAAATGCAGGATTTTTTAGGAGACTCTTCGCTTTTTGTGCCTTAGAGAAAAAGCAGTTGCTGTCTGCACAGTGAATATCTTGTGTTCAGGCTTTGGTGTCCTTTCCAGAAATTAATTTTAATGAACCCTCAAGTAATGTCTTTGAAATCACAGTGACAGGATTATGCCTGAATGTTAGGTTACCTTATCTGAATGTTAGGTTACCTTATCTGAATGTTAGGTTACCTTATCTGCCAGGCATGGATGGCAGGTTCTGATTGCATCTTCACAAGTGTTGCATGAAGTTTCTATTGTGACATCAAGTTAAGAATTCTGTCAGCTTTACACCCTGTATCTTGCTCTTCTAGCCATTGGTTTATGGCTTGGACTCCATGGTTTGTGCTTCTCTGCTTTCACTGATGCTAGTGAAACAATCAATTTTCAAACAATTCAGATGTTGTTTGTGGTCTTTGTTTATCTGAATTCTTATCTTCATCACACTTGCTTTTCCTGTGGCATGTTTTGGAACAGATGCTGAGCAGGTTAAACATCTGCCCTCACTTCTGTTGGAGTGCTCTGTTTTCAGAAGTCTTGCTGGTTATTTCTCTGTTAAATTGAAAGTTTGCACTTTGAACATGGGAGCCTTCTTTCCTGTTTGTTAATCTAACAAAGTGCATGTTGCATTGACACAAATGCTCTGATTTCCTTTAGTCGACCAAATATTTTTATTGCAGTTTGATACTTTTCTGCTTTATCAAACCTTCTAACCAGAGGGATTCTTAGAAGTTTAGGATATTTTAAATGTACTATGAGAAGCTCATGGGATTTTTAAAATTGAAAAGTAATTGTATTCATACTGTCATCTTAGTACTTTTACTCAGAATTTTATTTTGCTGTTCTCTACTATGATAATGGTTTATACTTCCCTTAGCATTAACAATATTCATTTTTAGTTCACAGGTAGTGTTCCATAAAGTCTCTCTTAAAAAAAAAAAAAAAGGGGTGGGTAAAAGTCAAAACATGAATCTGTTTAATTTTGGTGCAATGTTTAATGGAGTACATAAGTATCTTGCTTATTTGCCATACATCCCTTGGAAAAAAAACTCCTAAAACCCTCCTATAGCCCCTCTTTTGGTGGAGTTGCTGTGAAGTCATGTTATGCTTTTATGGCACAATGTTTCAGCCATGGGTAGCTGCTAGAAACCAGTGTGACTTCTGCTTTATCTTTTTGAGCTTCCTAGGGTTAAATAATCCTGAGCCTGAACTCCAGCTGTACACTTCTGACCCCAGTGTATCTGCTGTGGGGAAGGGACATGCAAAAGGAACCTCTCCAGCAAAAAACAACCCACATCAAGTTACCATGGTGGTCTGATCCTGTCCTGCTCTGGTCATGCAGGGGAGAACTTGCAAGTTAGTCTGCAGGATGGCAAGGTTAAATAGTATTATTGTAATCAGTGGATTTTACAAGAAAAACAGAGAGCCTTTGACTTCTTTGCTTTCCAAGTCTTTCTGAACTTTGCAAATTATAGTAAAGACTGTGTCTTTGCTTTTTCTTTTACAATATGGAGTTATTAGTTACTTGTTTAACTGAGACATTGACTTCTTATGCAACTATATATATGCTAGGTAATCAGAATTTAGTATTCTTGCTGGCATAATATTGGAAACAATGTTTTTGGTTTTTTTTTTTAATTTTTTTTGGCAGAGAATCATATGGGATACCACCTGTGAACTAAAAGACAAAATCATCAATGCTAGGGGAGTTTAAAAGTGTCAATTATTATCATAATAGGTCGACTATGTTGAAATCAAATCAAATGGTATGGCATGGAACTCAAAGCTCCATAATTTCTCTCCTTTTAGCAATTAGACCATATTATTGTTATTATCACATTGGTAACGTAGTTGGAATTATTCTAGTTAACCCTGGAGGGAAATGGAGGATGAAATCCTGCTTTTTTTCTTTGTGTATCCAATATATTATTCCTGTACAAAATTCAAGCTGCTTTCCCCTTTACTGTGCTAGGAGAGGGGAAAGAACCATGTTGTTTTCCTCCTTAACAGAAATACAGCTCTTCGTGAAACTTGAAAACAACTATCAGACTAATGAAGGGATCCTAAAGCTCAAGGAATCAAGTTCACTATAGTAGTTATTGACTTATTCTGAGAAAAGATAGTGCTGTCTGCCTTCAAAAGGGCAGTATGGTTTGTTGGAACTTTGATTTAGCACTAGATATCACTCCTCCTGATTCTCGCCTGGTTGTAATGCTGATTAATCTTCTTGCCTCAGGCAAACCACTTTACCTGCCCTTGTCTTTGTGTTCCACCTCAGCTGGGGAAACAAAGAAGGTTCTTACTAGCTTATCTCCACATGTTTCTATTTCAATGGTTCTCATAGAGCACTATGTTATGAACTCCTTGCTATGCCTGCTGTGGGTACAGCATCCTCCTGAACTGTGGCAGGTGGGAAATGCTGAAAATCACCTAGCAGCTGCTTCAGTAAATGCAAAGAACATGTTTCTGTTCACAAAACCCAGCTTTTTCTTACATATATTACATTTTATCATCATTTTCACAGTGGTGACTTCATTAAAATCTACAACCATGGCCATAACAGAGACTGAAGAATAAATACCTGTACCTTGGTATTTCTGAGGTGGTTTTCCACAATTAATTTTCAAGAAATTAATTCCTTCATTAAAGATATGTTAATGGTCTTACTTTGACTTGTCTTTTCAGCGGTTTAGAACAAATATTACTACCATACTGTGTTAAATACAGTATTTTTCTATTCAGTTCATGTTTCCTGGGAATTTGTTCCTTATTTAATTGCCTGGTCTCTCAATCTGGTTCACTGTTGCCTGGGGATGGTTGGGAGGATCTTGTAATCAGTTGTTCAGTAGCTTGTAATGAGCAAATTTAAGAAAGCTATAAGGACAATGCTTCAACTTTGTAAATATTTTTTTTATTTTATTTGTCCTTTTTGACAAATAATATAATGATCTTAAAAAGTGTGCTGGTTGGTGTGACCCCATTTCTGGTCTCATTAAATTGACTCATGTCTGTTAGTGGTTTGGGTTTATGAGCTCATATTAACCCTGAGGGATTTGGAGTGCAAACAAGAGTTTAATATTAAGCTGAAGTGTGACTGTTAACAATTCCAGTTGTTTTGTTTTGCTTCTCACAGTATTTTAGAGGATGTGGTGAAGGGAAAAAATATATACACAAATAAACATAGATATTATTTAATTAGAGAATATACATAAAGAACTATATGTAGTATTTTACTTGTTTCTAAAGAACCAGCTTTTAATTATCCTGCATATCAAAACTCTGCTTCAAGTATTTGAATTTTACATTTTCCCAGTTGTTGATACTTTATTGTTGATTTTGGTCTGGGGCTATCATGGAAGTACAGAAAACATCTACATCAAGAATATAATATTCTCTTCAACTAAAGCTATGGAAATATTTTTTCAATATCTTAAATGTCAGGAGCACTGATGTCAGGATAAAGATTAAACAAGAGCAAACCAGGGAAAAGCAGAGAAAATTATCAAAGGAAAATGGAAGAACTAGTCAGTGTTATCCAAGTAGTTGAGGCTGTTCAATGGATGACACAATAGGTGAAAGCAAACTTTTGGGAAGTGTTATAGAGCAAAAAATATCTTGTTCAGTACCAGCTGTGCATGAATCAGTATTTTGATTTTGATGCTTTATATGTTACACAACTTAACTCTGGGATAACTGTGGTAGTGGGAAAGGATGAAAGGAAAGGGCAGGCAATACTCTAATTGGAAAGCAGTGAAATCAGCTAATGATGTGCATTCAGATTGTTAACCTTGTTTGTCAGGATCCCAGAGCAAGGGAGCCTTCATTTGTCTGCAGGATGACTTGAATTCTGGGCCAGAGATTTCTATGCTTTGTGCCATTGATGCAAAATTCCACTTTTTTCTTTATTTTTGAAACTTTTAAAGTTTAAATTCCAAGCTTCAAAACTTAAAATACCAAAGTTAACATTTCAAGCATAAAATCTGCTATGCTGGCCTGTCTTTAAGGCTTAAAGGAAGTCACCTTGTGACTATTTCAAGTGTCCAGTCTGCAGCAGTGAAGAGTCCTTTATTCACAGGTGTTTGAGTTGGTTTCTCAGTTTTGAGAATACCACTGAAGTCCTCAGGCTTCCAGATTAACAGCTACTCTTGTTTAACACTTTCTTAATAGTCCAGTGCACCCAGCAGGAAGTCAGGAGGGAGAATTATGGAAGAGCCATATATCTTCATAATTTTATTTTGGTGTTGTTTTGACAGAAACTGCTCTCAAGAGTGGTTCAGGCACAAAGTTAATTTTTTCCATCTCACTTAGAAGCAAACAAACTTTCCTCAAGCCTGTCTTCCTGTGACACAGTCTCGATGTGGAGGCGTAAGGGCTGCGTTTGGGTCATGAGAGTGAATCAGGAAACCTTAGATGGGAACACTCCTGGCTTAGTCTAACCCCCTATTGCTCTTGGCTGAAGTGTCAGGAGCAACCTGGAAAGCAATCAGCTGCTGCTGCCAAGGGAAAATAAGATATTTTGTCCTGCTCCAAAGGGCTGGAATTGTACTGAACGTTCTCTGTTTAACTGCTGGATGAGAGGTTGATCTCAGTAACTTTGAAAATGTTTTTTTTTCTTGGTAAAATGTGCAAACTGTCCAACTGACTGAGGTGCTACCCTGCTGTGAAAGAGAAGGTGAAGTATTTTAAAGTGCAGCATTGTTCTACTGCAGTTCTGGTTGCTGCAAATGCAAAGTGATCAGTAAATGCTTAAATTGCAGATTTTTTTTTTACTACTTAAGTTAACAGCTTGATATCAATTTGAATGCCTCAACAGATTCCACAACAATCTTGATGAAATTTCCAGCATTTAAAAAGCAATACTGCTCTTTGCTCACCAATTAAATTTCAGTGTGTGTGTATGTATGTGTTTGTGGAAGAAGCAAGGAAGGTTTTTGGACAGTTGTGATATTCTTTCAATGAAAATTTAGGTCAGCATTTGTCTATCCTTTTTAATTTGACACAGAATAGGGACATATATGACATACACTTAATATACTGGTTATAGTGCAAAATCACAGAAAATTTGTTTTCAGTTTACTCTTCTAGCAAACTTGAGCAGGGTTTTGTGTTTCCAGAAAGAATTAAATTTGAAAGGAGTGAAATGGGCTCCATAAATTTCCAAAATGTATGGCCTTTGTGCTCTGTTTGTTTTTGTCTTTTATAGGCATTTTCCCAATGATCCATCCTCTTTGAGGAGTATAGCTTATTTTTACACATAACTTTCTTTCTCTTCCAGTGTGCCTCGTGGAATCTTTTAGCATTATTGCTCTTTCCACTTTGTATACATGATGCTTTTGACAAGGACACTCGAGCTGACATTTTCTTAGAATTGCTTTCAAAGCCAGGTTGTAAAGATAACCAAAGCTGTGGGGGAGGTTGTGCCCCTGTTGGAATCATAGAATGTCTTGAATTGGAAGGGACCTTAACGGTGATCTAGTTCCAGCCCCCTGAACAGGGACACATTCCACTAGGCTAGGTTGCTCAAAGCTCCATCCAACCTGGCTTTGAACATTTCCAGGGATGGGACAACCACAGCTTCTCTGAGCAACGTGTGCCAGTGCCTCACCACCCTCACAGTAAAGAATTTTTCCCTAATATCTAATCTAAAACTCTCTTTCAATTTGAAGCCATTCCCCTTATCCTGTCATGCTCTTGCTCCATCTTTCTTTATGCGTTGGAAGTCCACAACTAGGTCACACAACCTTGAGTGTAGTATCGCTTTTTCTCCCCCTCTTCAGCATTTCATTTGGATCCCCCTCAGTATGCTTGCACTTGGACCTGTGCTTGTGTTATAAAACAATGCTTACAGGTCCTGTATGAAGGCCAGCCACCTTTTGCACTTTTCACATGCCTCTACCTGTTTCATACTCTGAAGAAATGCCTTTGGCAAATATGATCACCTCAGCATTAAATGAATCAGGAAAGAGGAAATGGATATGCTGGAACACACATAATATTTCACAAATGTGATACAGGAACTGTACCTGCTTCCTGCAGGTATATTAACCTTAGTTTTATTTGAACCTATAAAGAGCCTCCAATCACTCTTGCCCCCAGAGTAAAACAGTGCTACTTCTCCATTTAGGTCCTTAAGTAATCTATAACCAGAAGTGAGTTTAGTTTTATATCTCAAAGAGCATCAGTGGTGAAACCAGCCCATTAACAGCTCTGTGTACATCCCTGCAGCTCGTTAGGACAGAGGTTTCTACTTCAATCAGATAAATGTGATACAGATGAGCTTATTTACTACAGCTGTATAAGAGAAGATATGTTAGGATTTCAGGCGTTCTTTTATGTCAGAAATAGTACAACATTTTGCTAATAGGCATCAAAATACTGCTGATATTTGCCTTAACACTATTCTCCAAGTTTTTTTCTCTGGTTGTGTGGAAGCTGAAAGCTCAGAATGCTGTCACTGTTAGGCACCTGTGCAAGGGGCAACCAGGTGGTTCACACATCCACGTGTAAAAAACTTATGAAAAGGTGTCCCAACCAATGGTAGAGTGACACACAGATTATTCAGCATGACCTAGAGCTTTGGGAAACTCTTCTTCAGCTTTCAGGAAATATGAAACTAGAAAGTTGAATTAATTTTGTATGCCCGTGCAAGGAGATTGTTTCTCAACAGCTTGTGTCTGCAAATTACATAAAAGGGAAATAAAGTTTTTAGGACTGGTTATCAAGGTATTGCATTTGTTTTGCCCAAAACTGAAGCTGCAGAACAAATTAACTGGAATTCTGAGTACAGTTGGCTGAGAAATAGTTCTTCTGTTTGAAGTTGTGATTGTAAATGTATTTTTTTTAGATCCACATAAAGATGTTTCTTACTTGTTCCACTTAATAATTTGAAACCAGCAGAGGAAGATCTTGCACTGAGAGCTTCTACCTGTAAAAACATCCCTCAAAGTGGGGACTTGAGCCTAAGTTCATTATCAATGCTCAATTTTTCTGGATAAATATGTATATATGTATTGATAGGCAAATTGTTCTAGCAGAATTTACTGCATGTGACAAATGTTGGAACAGCAAAAATCTAGCAAATGAAATATGAAGTTAAAGTGTGTTAAAAATACGACTTAATTATCTGAATCAGGAGATTCATGGCCAGGTATTAACCCACAGGTATCCATATATGCATAAATGTGTGCCCTTAATTGGGGCTGCAAATTAAGTGTGATACATAAAAAAATGATCTGATTGAAAAAAAAAAAGGGAGAATTGGATAGAGAAAGAGAGAAGCAATAAAATTGCTCAGAAAGCAGCTAGCCACTTATAGATCTGCTGTAATGAACAGCATTTTGGTATGTGATTTGTAGTTTCTTGCATCTGGTAGTTACTTTTTTCTGTGAAGTATGACATTTGATTTCATGTGTGTGTATGGACACAAATAACTTAATGGCTTCATCTGTGTGTGCCCTGTCATGGTTTCATTCCTACTATCACCAGCCATCATTCCAGGCAGCTGTGAAGTACAGGAAAATCTAGTTCCAGTAAGGTTATGCTTGGTGCAAAATCCAAACATACACTTAATAGATAAAGGTGCTGTGATACAAAGGTGATATTTCATGAATAAAGAGAGAGTTTCATGGAACCAATGACACTTTTATCAATATTGCTCTTCAAAACCTTGCCATGAGACTTTGACCTGAATATCTCAAGTCCTCAAAACTTCCAAGTTCAGGTCAGATGTCTGTGGGGTTGCAGTGGTGTAAAAAAAAGGTGAGAAGGGATAAAACATAAGCACACAACTTTGGGTGTCAGTACACATTTGACAAAATACAGACAGAAGGTATTTAATGATGATGCTGATCTAGTTGGAGTCAGTTTGCAGCATGTAGCATTGACTTCCTTCCATCCCTGTGTCCTACATAGAGAATTGAATGTTCTTTTATTTATAATGTTATTTGACATTGTGGTGAACTGCTCTTGTTTTGCTCATGATTTCTTTATAGCTTTCAATGCATGTTTTTGATCAGCATTAAATAAGCTCACTGGTATTTCTTTTCTGCTCTCCACTGGAAATGGTGGTCTTTGCTTTCAGTACACAGCAGTAGTGAGAGGCAGGAAATCAGAGACATTATATTGTTTGGTTTGAGAAACAGAGTCAACTATCAGTGCCTTTTGAAGAGTGTGTCTATTCAAATTATTAATTTCTGCATATATTGAAGAGGAATGATTAATCTTTCCTCAGGTAGGAATTGCATAATCCAATCCTGACTTGTGAATTCAGAAGAGGTTCAGCTGTTTTTCTTGTAGTTGGATAATGCCCAGTCTAAGAATTTAGCAAAATAAACATTTTGGAGGAGAGGGACACTAGAGAGAGAAACTCTATTTCCCCCTAAGCTAGAGGTGGCCCAAAATACACAGTGTTAAGCTTGTAAGATGTTTTAAATTTAGTATTTGTGTTTCAGGACATTGTTTGAGTCCTTCCAGGAACAGGTGTCAGGTGAGAAGCAGAATCTAAATTGCACATTTATTTGCTTGCAGTCAATGTGCCAAGTTAGTGCTGAGATTGCTGCCTGATTTTTTGTATTAGTGGCAGCCACAGAAAAGTACATCTTGCTTGAGAATTGAAGCTTGAAAAGCTGTTGAGCAGGTGCTTTGAAAATTTAATGAAGTGATGAAAAGCCTTTAATAAAGCTAAATAGATTTATCCTTGCACTCTGGATAACAGTAGAACATAGAAATCAAATAGAAAACTGGATCTACTTTATTTGCTTCCCTGTACGGTGACGTCAGTTATCTAATTTTCTGTATACATGATAGCAGCAGAAGAGGATTTTTAATCAGACAAATACAGAACTGTTTTCTATAAAGAACCTAGTTTCATAGTACAGGCTGCAAAAGGGAAGTTAAAGAATATTCAGTGAAAAAATAACTATTTTTTGTGTGTTTCACACTTGTATTTTCAATTTGTGAGGAAATTCTGTTATCTCACAATAATTTGTATAAAATAAATTCCTTTGGCTAAAGCTGACAATAACAGACTTAATATGATACAATATTTCCTTGCTTCCATTTCTGATATATTTTAAAATCCAATTTGCTTGATGCACTGTGAGGTACCATAAAGGATTATAAAAGGACAAAAACCTAGTTCCACTCATCCTTTAATTGTTTTTTAATGCAAAATACTGTACTCCCATAAAACATCCATTTATTCTTATTTTGTGCCAGAGGCAAATTCATTGAACCTGGGATGTATTATTGCAAAACAATGGTGTTCACTACACTTTTATGCTCTGTTAGCTGTTTTCCAGGTTGTTTGATGGCCACTAAGCATTTATTATTGCTAAATAAATAATTAAGGAGGGATAATTGCCTTATTTTTGTGCAATGATACCAGAATGATGCTTTCTTTTTTTTTTTTGTGAAAACATCATTGTTCTGTTTTTAATGCACTGCAGAATGTGGAACCTGCATATCCTTATGAATCATGGGTAGCTCATTTGGGCCGGGGTTTCACTGGCAGTGAAATAAAGCTAAATAAAGAGGACTAAATAGATATTCTGCTTCATTCTACTCCCTAAGAAGGGGCAAAAAGAAAGAATTCTTATTCTGCCTTTTCTTTTTGTCATCATTTGTAATATTCTCTCGGTCTGTGTAAAAGCCGCTCTGTTCTATCCTCAGGGGTTTGTAATTCTTTTCACTTGCTCCCTTGTGAAGGTGCAGATTGGCACCTGTGCAATGGGGCTCTTGTCAGCCAGATTTGCTCCCTCCCTTGCTCCTCTTTTACACCAGATATTATGAGTTGCTCTGAACAGCAGTGAGGTGAAAAGTCCTCACTAATGAATTATTTCCCAGGAATGAGCAATCTGTGCATTTCCTAAGCCACTCATCTTTACTTGTGCCAGGAAACCAGGCTGTATTTGTTTCTTCACCTCATTCAATCTTGTGAAGGACCCTCCTGAACTCTTGGCTATTTCAGGTCTTAGAATCCAATTGCTTTGGATTTTGTATTTTAATGAGAGTGTTCTAGTTCAGGCATTCTTCACACTTCAGCTGTTGTCCGCCATTCAAAATCAACTCAATGATAGTAACAGTGGCCATTCGTTTCCTTTTTGCGTTTCCTGTTTGACCTTCAGGGCTCTTCTCAGGATTGCTTGGAAAAACTTTAGTTTTTTGCCTTTCTCCCCTATTGTGTTACAGTAGCATCTGGAAGCTCCAGTCAAGATGAGAACATTGTATGCAATGTTCAGTGCAAACCCAAGGAAGTGTCACTTAGGCTAAGCAGAGAAGAGAATTTAGCAGGAGAGAAGGATGGCAGGAAGTAATAAAACTCAGAATATTAATAGGAAAGCAAAGAGTGGAGCTCAGCTTTTGAAATTTCTGCTTGAACGTATCCACTAGATTGGTCTTCTGCTCTGAGTAACATCATTGTGGCTGGAAAGCCACAGAATTTTTAAGAAACAAATAAAAGCCTGGCTGTGTACAAACTCCTATCATGTCTGTATAGATAAGTAGGGCAAAAAAGAGGAAAAAAAAATTGCATTTCTCTTTCTGATATGAAATAAAGCACAAATCTTACAGCTTTAAACAAGAGTTACTCAGAAAACATTGTGGGAAGGACATATTATGGTACTGAATCTGTGTGGTCAGTCCAGACCATAGAAAAAAGGGATTTGTATGGGTGCTGCCTCAGGCTGTTGGGTGATGGTTCTTGCATCATTCTGGCCATTGTGGTACAATGCTCATTGCTTATGCACATTCTATATCGTGTGTGTTGTACTTGTTCTTGAAAAATGAATTCTGTGAAGAGCATTGCTTATGGCATAGAAAGAAATCAAAGTTCAAAATAATCCTATCAAGTTCTCCTTTGTTTAAACAGATTTTCCACCTACACCATGCCTTGTCAGTGTTTTCTTGTATCCCACAGTGCATCTTCCAAAACCTGGAAGTTCAAAGCATTCACCATGCATTCAGTTGTCCATTAATACATTCAAGGAGTGAAATCCTTTCTTAACTGCAAATGTTAGGAAAATCTATTTATAGCAGTGAAGAAAGTACTTCCTACAATTCCTTCCTAAAATGTGAGATTTTGAGATTTAATGTTCAGTTCAGGAATATTTTGTCATCATTGTTCAAGTCGTCAGCTGTAAACATGTAAGCTTTTTTATTATTTATTCTTATATTTCTTGTCACATTGGATGCCAATATAAGACTTCATTCTAAACAAACAATTCTGTGTCCATTATTACTGGACGAAACAGTGCTAAACTGCTTTTTCCCTGCTGTCCAGTCAAAATATCTATAACTTCTTTCTGATTCATCTTCTAAGTTCCCATCCATTTGGCACAGTAAAGTTGTGTTACACAGCCAGAGTATTGTTTTGCAAACATGGTCTCTATTTCTATGGTGTTTCTAGTTTGGCCTGTAACAGTAATGCACAGTGCAAGGAAAATGCCAGGGTCAAAAGATGATGTTGTTTGGTTGCAAGTAAACAATTCTGGAGAGTTTATTCCTTTCTTTAATCTGTTTTATTTCATTCATGAACTCTAGGATTTATAACAATCGATTAAAAAAAAAAGTGGAAATTCTCAATACGTTAAAGCACAAAGTTTTTTTTAGTGGACTGAAGTAATTTCAAAGTTAATGGAACCATGTAACTAAACAAAGATTTGCTACAGTTCTGTCCACCTGGATGTGAATTCTCCTAGTTAGCACAAAGGGTGCTGTCAGGGAAGGCCACTCCTTTCCATGCTTTCCCCAGAAATACTGTCAATCTCTTCTCACTGTGCTGACAAGTGGCTTCCTGCAGATGCTATTCCCAGGGCATGTACAGCATGAAGGCAGTGGTTAAAACGATTTTGCGTATGAAGTGTAGGATCGTTCTCTCCAGGGACAATTCAGGTCTGGTCAGACCATTCTGCTTGGCCTCCAGCTCTGCAATCTCCTTCTTGACGTGCGAGTATAGCAGCCGAATCTTCGCCTCCTTCTCCTTTAACTGCTGAAGGATTTCTTCGCAGCTTTCCTTCTCACAAAAACTTCCCTTCTCTTCGGAGGACAGGAGCAGGTGTTTGACATCAATAGCTGTCATCAGCAAAAGGAGCACCCAGAACATTTCCATAGCCGTGGCAGATCCTTCCTTGAGAGACAAAGAAAGGTGGAATGACCCAGGACTCTGATTCTCAAGAAGAAAAAGAAGCTTCACACTGGAATAAAAGATTTTCACATCCTTTCTAGCCCTGACAAAAAAGCTGGAGGCCAGAGATGCTCCTCAGCGTGTGCCTGTTGCTGCAAGTTCCAAAGGCAGCTGCCCAAAGAGGCTCCATCAGCACGGGATGAGGGGGAACGTGTGATACAGAGGGGTGAAACAGAAATGGCCACATTTGAGGAGAGAAGAAGCCCAGAGTTTTAGATGAGAGAAGAAACAAAGCAGGAGGAGGAGAGGAGGGGCCCACCAAACTGTTTGCAGGCCGATGGATGAAGGAGACATTCCCTGCTCCGCCAGGCCACGGGCCGGGCTGGGAACAGCAGGGCGCTCTGCTGGGAGCCCAGGAGCCATGAAATGCTGGGGAGGAGCTGCTGCTGTGGAGTGCTCACAGCACCACTTGTTCACGTGAGTTTTACCCCTCAAAGGAGGCAGTTTGGCAGTGTCGGGCTCTCCCTGCGCTGCTGAAGGCCTGGAGGGTCGGACAGGCCTTGTCTGGCGGTCACTTACCTGCAGTGCCACTGAGCTGCAGCTCCTCCCTGCCACCAACCTGCTCTTAGGGCCTTGTTCCCTCGCCTGGAGGGGCTGGGTTCCAGGGTCATGGAATCCTGCAGTCCCTAGGAAACCACACATTCTGGCGCTGATCTTTTTTTCGCTTTGAGACGATGCGAAGCCGTCAGTTGCCCAAGAACGTTTTCTGTTAGTTTTGTTTTCGGTCAGTTGCTCGTCTCTTCTCGATTCCGATGTGGGGTTATGTTGTTCTTAAAATTCTTTCCCTTTAAATTCCCCAAGGGAAGGAATCACTGTGAGCATTGTCAAAAAATCATGAGAGCCACACACCCAAGCCTCATCCAAAGTCCACTGAAGCCAGAGGAGGAATTTAATTTAAGTTTTAAGGAGTGTTGGAACTACATTTCCTCATCCAGTTTTAAGTTAGTGGTTCACATTTACTACTTATACTACAATCCTCAGGTATCCCTAATTATCACCCAGAAGCCAATGCCATATTCCATTCCAGCAGTTCCACAGAAATATGCTTTATAGCAAGGTGGCTCAGAATTGTCGTTTTCAGTTGAAAAATACTGGACTCTCCTATGGAAACATTTTTACCTCAAATGTTTTATGATAAAGCACAATGCCATCACGAGCAAAGCGTGATACAAAAAGGTGATAGTATAGTCTGAGTGTTTTTAGAGGTGGCTTGAAATGCAGATACAGTGTAAGTTTGGCTTTTCATATTGGTTGTAATTATTGAACCTGCTTTGTTTGCATTTAAACCTTCAGTTAGCCTGCTTTCTTATGTTCAGTGCCTGCAGAAAGGAAAATGAAATGCAGCCAGGAACACTGACCACCTAGCTTTGACTCTGAAAAGTGAATGGAAAGAGAATAACAAGCGTCTGAGATAGAAACAAAACACAATATACAAGAGGCAGGAAAATTACTCTCTTTAGGCTGCTAAACTTACTAAAAAAATTTGTAGTGACTCCAAGTGTAAAACAGCAAAATAAAATGTTTGTATCTAAGAAGTGAAAAAGGGTGAAATGAGATTTAATTGGATAAGAAAATGAAGGTCTTCTAGCAAGGAGTAGTTAAAGGTTTGGAATAAAACAGAACATGAGATGCCAATACGTGAACCTGCCAATGATGCATAGTAATGAATAATCTAGGGCAAAAAAACCTACTTTATCACTTTTCTTCTGAACAGAGGAAGTTCAGTGATTATATACATTATATACATTATATATTTACCATTAAATGCATAAAACTAGTGATTAGACAAAGGGGTAATGACAAAGGGTGCTTTTGAATGTAGAGAATTAGAAGTGGACTTTAAGTATTGAAGAAAAGAGGGGAGTAATTGAAATCTCAAAGTAATGCATTTGTGGGTTGGGAACTAGAAAATCTCAACAACCTGTAGTTTATTCTATGGCAAAAAAATCCCAAAAAACCAGGAGAAGGATTTATGTATGCTGGTTGATTGAGATGACTGTGACTGCCAGTAAGATGTAGTGATGAAAGCAGGAAGCTCAGTCCTAGGCTGTATGACATGAGATTTCTGGTGGAGATAAGACTGTACTAATATCACTCAAAATTACTGTTAGACTTTGTTTTCTATCAAGCATGATATCAAGTCTTTCAGTAAAAAATTAATTTTACAGGAACTGGAAATCTATTCAAAGCAGGGGTCTGGAAAGAACAAAGTTACATAAAAGGAATCTGAAGAATTTTTCTTGTCAAGTCTTGCAAATTAAAAGCTGGGAATATGTGTTTGCTTTCCAGAAATGTGTTCAAAGATAAAATCTTATTTAAAAGGAAAGATGAAACCTAATGGGAATGAACTGGCTTTTAAGAAATTCAGATTAAAAAAAGGAAAGTTCACCAAACTTCCACTGTGATTCTAGAATAGCCATTTAATAGAACATATTTGAGCCCTCTAAATTATTTTTAGAGTGATTTTTAAGCCATTTTATGAGCAAATTATCTGATCTGGTTGCTTGTAGTTTCAGATGTGTAGGTTTGATGGCGTAAGATTTCCTTTTCCATCTTCTGACTTCCACAGAAATGTATAAACCTGTGCACAACTCTTGAATTTGTTTGATTGGAAGCTGCTTTCTTATTTGAATGTAAAGAATTTTTGCCAACTCATTCAAATATTTGTGACACTAAAGTGTGTTGCTACTTTTAGTCCTTTAAGTCTGTCTGGTGAAGGGTTAATATTCAGATGGGAATCTTAGAAAAGCCAACATCAGGCTGTCCTTTTCTCACCTTATTTTTTGACAGTTTTAGCTGGAGCTGCTGTGTAATAGATGTGAACAAGGGTCTCCAAATTCCTCTAGTCTGCTGAGTGATACTGATCTCATAGCTCCCTGTAAAATGCTTGTTACTCCCTTCATTAAGTAATCCAGGCTTTACTTAATCAGTAGGGTTAGGACCTTAAATGAGTAAATAGTAGAAGGTGAAAGGCTAATGCTGCTGCTCATAATGCATGTCATAACTCCTTTGAATAAGGCACAGCAGAGCTGTAGTGTTTGTTATTAAACTACAAATTAAGGCAGATTTGGAGGAAGAAAAAAAAAAACAATTTTCAGTGAGGCACTAGTGCTATTTTCATGGACTCTCATGTTAGTCTCCAAATTAGTCATTACTTGTGATTGTGTCTGAGCACTTTCACTGCCTATGGTCCCAAATTATGTCCAGGGTTGTTTTTCTCCTTTTCACTTTCATTTTGAGTTCTCTCTCCCTGCCAGGTATCTCTCTTTTGCAGCATGTTGCTCTTATAAGGCCATGAGGAATACTGTCCCCTTCAATTACAAGTGTAGCCTGAGCATTGGGAAGCAGTGAACCAGGATGAGCTCTTGAACACATTCTCTCCTGTTGCTGGCCTTGTTCACTTTTCTCCTCCACAATGCAGGAAACATGCCCTGTTGTTTATGGGAGTGAGAACTGTGTGTGTACTCAGGAATCTGCAATTTAAATGTGCACTGATGGCAATAGCCCTTCAAGTTTATCAATGTGCTTCAGTCACCATGTCAGATTTTAAACTCTTGGAAGAGTCTGTAAGGAAGTTCTGAGTAGATTTGTCATGCAGTGATCCACGAGGCATACTCCTCTTTCTTTGGGCTAAATGAAGTCAAAAGTCACGGATTCTGCCATTGTGCACAAAGCTAAGATCTCTCAGCTCTGCTGTCTCTTCTCTCAGGAAAACTTGTTGTTTTTGCAAGACCCAGGCTGTCATTTGCAAAGGGATTGAGTCATGGGATCTTTAATCTTCAACACTCCTTTTGTCTTTGCACTGGAGAACAGTTTGTTACAAACCATCAGGTAACATGCTGTACAAAAGAACCAATATCCTTTACAAAGCTGGGTCAGCTGATTACTTTTTGCCCCACCCCTCGTGTCCAAATTTTAGAGTGGCTAAAATTTGCCTGTTTCTAAGTCTGATGGATTCCTTATGTTGTCTCAAAGCTCATTAGCTGGGATTTGAGTCCATAACAGTTTGTTAAATTTGAATATACCAATATCACAGGGTTCAGCAAACTTAGTGGTTTTTTTTAAGACTTTCCCCTATCTTATAACAACACTGCAAATGCAATAATATTCACTGTTAGTATGAATTAATGACACAAATATAAATTCAACAGACATTGGTAATCATTGTGACAATATTAGCATGCTCTTTGTTCAGCTTTGCTTGAAAAGAGCCCAATTTACAGCTTTATAATGCCATTAACTTGCTTATAGTGGGGCTTTTTTGCATTTTCCTCCTTTCTCTCAGGAAATTACATTCTTTTACTGTGGTCTTTAACTTCTGTGAACCCAGTGGCTTGTGTGTTTGTCAAGATAACTACTGTTTTAGCAATTTAATGCTAGGCAGGAAGTAAAGCTCTTCAAGACCAGCCTGAACAGTGTCTCAGAATCCCTTCAGCTGATGGAGGTTGGATAGGACTGGAGCTACTTAAACTATTCCTGTGTACAGAAAATTAGTATATGATAAGTTTATCCTAGACTTTACATACACTGATCAGCAAGCTTAGTTAGTCTGTGATTTTACAGAGTGGCTTCCTTGAGTTCTGGGGTGTGCCAGCAATTCTGGGCTGGTATAATATTTCCAGATATTTTTAGAGGGACAACTTACAGTGAGGATTTCTCAGAATAATCTAAAGATCTGAGGAGAACCCTGGTGCAGCATTGAACAGTAAATTATTTATATGGTCTTTTAAAAAGCCCTGATGAAACAACTGCAAGTTCACACATCCTACCTTATCTGTTACAAGTGATTCCTGTGTTTTTACTTTTCTTATAGAATTTTCTACAATAGTGATCTCTGAGTAATTCTGCATTATCCATTACTGACTGACTTAATTTGGGGAAGTTGTTAGACTTTGGTAACTGTAACAATTGAGCAATCATTGAGGCAAATTAAAATAACGATTTCAGTATAGCCTGTTAACTTTTCTACCTAGAAACTAGCTTTTATCCATGTGCTCTAAAGGTTTTAATAATTTATACTGAAGTCACCTTTTGTCATAGAGAAGTTGGATTTCTGTTGGAAATGAAGTAGGTAAAATTAAGAGGAAAAAAGAGAACACTCTGCAAACTCTCTGGCTTTTATCTTGCTTCATCAAGCATCAAGTACAAAACCTAAACGTTTGTAGGATTTTATTACCTTAGGAATGATCTATACAGTAAGTGCACTCACTTAAAAACAGGAATCTGATTCTTAACTACCTTAAAGCCACTCTGTGTGTTTTAAGCTATCTCTCCAGCAATCTCTACAAAATTTTGCCAAAATCAGTGCAAATACAATATCATGTACCTGCAGGACTCTTTTATGTGATTGCTATCATGTAAAGCAATTGAAGATAAATGAGCACTGTCTTTATGGCTCTTCACTCTCTCCTTCCACTGAGAGTTGAGTCCTGCTGGCCATCGTATTGATGTGGAAATTGGCCCTGGCTATATTGCATACCCATGAATAATTCTAAAAAGATGAATTAGAAAAAAATTAGAGATTATTTATGTTCAAAGAGGGGACAAAATTCATTCAATACATTGTTTGTTGCCAATTAATTACCTACCACTAATTAGAATAATAAATTTGCACATAGTTATAAGATTTGGCATTGACTTTCACCACAGGCTTATCTGGAAGCAGTACTAAATGCTATCATTAGGATTGGTAATAAATCTGTCATATTAAGTGAAAATGGATAAAAAGCCTAAGAAGCCTTCAAAACATAATTTGACGGAGCAGAAGTCTTTACACTTTATAAATACAACCACTGGAATTATTCACATGAATTGATCAGCTCTGACTTCGACACGATGTTATAAAACATGAAACTTTTGCACTTAGTGAAACTCAGTGCTAAATTGGAGGCATAACTCTCTTTCATGATAACATTTGCAATTTAAAACAGAATGTGTGTGTGCTGCCAGTAAAGTGGTGGTTAGAGCTTCAAGCTGGAGATTTTGAACAAATGTTCTAGTCATTAACTCTTGACTTTTGTAGTCATTTCACATCAACGTGAGAGATATCAATCATTTTGATTTCAATCCCCCGAGTATATCCTAAAAATCTCGATTCATTAGTTAACAAACTGCTTAAGAGATGATAGAAAATAGAAAATTAAAAAAAGGAGGGGAAGAGAAATCCTGGTAGGAGAACTTTTGAATATCATGTGTCTCTTTTTTTAGACATTTATTATAGGGGCATCTTTTTAATCTCTTTACCCAGGATGAAAATTACCTGCAATGTGTTTCATAGTGCAGAAACATCTCTATTAAATAAGGTCCAAACATCTTTTGAAGTAACATACTTCTAACAGGCTGTTACTCTAAGCTGGCCTCAGACAGTGACACCAGAGGATATTTTCAAAATTACACAGTTTTGAAAAGACTATGTTTTTTGGCAAGCACACTAGAATTCAGAGTATTCAAATTGCTTGTTGCTCAAGTTCAGTGGAGTGCTCTCAAAAACTGTGTCAAATACTTTACAACCTCAATTAAAACAGAATGACTTTAAAGAAATATTGGAGACTTTCTCTTGAATTTTCTTTTTGCACTGAATTATTTTTACAACTGTTTTTACATTAAATGCTACTTTTATAATGTCTAGATAAATTAATTTTTTGTCAATATGCCACGGTGTACTAAATTCAGTAATTTTAACTAGTGGGTAAGTACTATCCATCTGTATATCTATACATCTTCCTTTCAACAAGGAAATCCTAAAGGCATAGGAGCAGGCTCTGCCTATGTGCCAAAAGATGAGCCTGCAGGGAAGAAAACTGGCCTGGCTGAACAGAGAGCCTTGGCTGGAATTCAGGGGGGGAAAAAAGGCAAATTTATCACCTTTGGAAGAAAGGGAGAGCCACTTGTGGGAGCTACAAGGATGCCATGGGTTTATGCAGGGAGAAAATTAGAAGGGCTAAAGCCCAACCAGAATTAATCTGGCTACTGCTGTAAAAAACAATAAAAAATGTTTCTATAAATAGACTGGCAACAAAAGGGAGGCTAAGCAGGACCTCCCCATTTATCAGGTGTGGGGGAAAACATGGTGGGAGAGGATGAGAAAAGGCTCAGGGTATCCAATGCCTGCTGGCCTCAGTCTTTAATAGCAAGACCAGCTGTTCTACACCTGCTTCTCAGCCCCCTGAGATGGAAGACAGGGAACAGAATGAAGCCCCCATATTCCAGGTGGAAATGATAACGAAAGTCAATGGGATGGATGGGATCTACCAAAGGATACTGAGGGTCCTGGTAGAAGGGCTCACTGGGCTACTCTCCATCTTTTGCCAGCACGCCTCTCTGTGTGGAGAGGTCCCAAGTGGCTGCTTTTTATCCAGTGTGACACCTGTCTTCCAGCAGAGCCAGAAGGTGCATCCAGGGAGCTACAGGCTTGTCAGCCTCAGAGCCAGGGAAAGTCGTGGAGCAGCTTGTTCTGGATGTCATCATGCAGCACATCCTGGATAAACAGAGGATCAGTGAGGGATTCAGGAAAGGCAAGTCCTACTTGACCAACATGATCTCCTTCTCTGACAAGGTGACCAACCTGGTAGGTGAGGGAAAGGCTGTAGCTGTTGTCTGTCTGTCTGGACTGCAAGAAAGACCTTGAAACTCTTGTCCACAGCATTCACCCAAGGCTGCTCATGGCTTGGATGAATATTGTGTCTGGCAGCACCAGGGCAGGGATTGTCCCCCTGTGTTGGGCAGTGGTGAAACCACACCTCAAGTGCTGTACCCTGTTCTGGAATGAAGCTATTTAGGGGCTGGAGTGAGTCCAGAGAAGGGAAAGGTCTGGAGCACAAGCCCTGTGAGGGAGCTGGGGGTGTTTAGCCTGCAGAGAAGGAGGCTGAGGAGGAATGTCTCTCTTTTATTACTGCCTGAAAGAAGGATGGAGCCAGGTGGGGGCTGATCTCTTCTCCCAGGTAACCACTAACAGGACAAGAAGTGGCCCCAAAGAAACCCAGAAGAGGTTTAGGTTGAAAATTAGGGAAAACTTCTTCAGTGGAAGTGTTGACAAGCACTGGAATGGAAGTGCTGGAGTCACCATCCCTGGAGGTATTTAAAAGCTGTGTAGAAGTGGCACTTAAGGACAGGGTTAAGTAATAGACCTAGCACTGCTGGGCTAAGGGTTGGACCTGATGATAGAAGTCTTTTCCAACCTAAATCATTCTATGATTCTATAAACATCAGGGTCTGAGCCAGTTAACCAGATAATTTGGCTCAATGAGAGAGAACTGTGGGAAGTCACACAAGTAAGGTCTCTTATATTTGAGCAAATCTTGTTTAATGTATTTAATGACGTGGAAAATAGTTATAAAAGTAGGAAAATACAAGACTGCAAAATGCTAGAAGAAATTATGTGATAATGAACACAAAGTAGTACATCTGAGGAGGTAAAGGGAAGTGAAGCACAATTTCTTTCTTCATATGTATAATGAACTCTACATTATTTGTTATCACACATGAAAAAGATTCTGAAATCAAAATAGATGTATTTTCAGAAAGGTAAAAATGAAACAACTCTCTGGAAAACACTTTAGTAAAAAAAAAAAAATTTTTTTGGAAAATAAGGACTGTACAGAAAAAGTTTCAAATGTATAAATTTACCTGAAACTTTTGTATCATGTCCTGTTTTCCCCATCACATCTTGGGACTTAGGGAAACTGGAAAAAGTTTTTTGAGAAGGTGGGAAGAGTAAGTGAATGTTCAGAGGATTGGAATACTGTCTATAAGAGAACAGACTAGATAGACTGAGTTTCTATACCATGGAAATAAAATCACCTAGAGAAGATGGGGTAGAGCAAACAAAATAATGAATTGCATGAAGAGGGTGAATACAGGACCACCATTTCATTTACAGTATCTCTTAGAATGTAACAACTAAAGTGTTTGTGTTCATATCTCCAGGCAGCAAGTTTAAAATAAACAATAAGAAACACTTTTTCATACAAAAAAATAAACAATGTGAGACACTGCCACTAGATGTTGCAAAGGGCAAAAGTTTAACCGAGTTCAAAAAGGGATTAATGGCTACTTTTGTTTCATGAATTGTAAAAACATCCTACTCAGACACAACTTCTGGCCGAGGAAGTTCCTAAACCACTAATTGCCAGAAGATGGGAAGGAGGGGTTGCTCAGCTCTTGCCACACTTCTTATAATCTTTCCTTATGCATCTCCTAATGAGCATGTTGGGACCAGGATAATGGGCTAAACAGAGTTTGTTTGTTTTTTTGTCTGAACCATTATGGTTGTTTTTATTTTGTAGGCGTAGATTTTTTTTTCAGTAATGGGGAGACAAAATGGAAATTTCCAACTTGTTTTTTTGAGTTCAGTAAGTGCCATCTGGAATATGATTCTTAATAGCTAATTAGGGATGATCACACTTATTGCTTTCCTCACTTTAATATGTAAAAAATGAGTCTACAAATTAATCTATGGGATGTTTAAAATATTTTCTCTAAACACAGATTTGGCTGAAGGTGAATCATTTATGTATTTCATTGGAGTGATAATGATGTGTGTCTAATTTAAAGGACAATGTGTCAGAAAAGCTGACATAGTAAGCAGGGGGAGTTTTCTGTGGTCCTCTAGAAGGAGATGAATGATATTTTTTTTGCTCTTATTGTCAATTAAGGAATACTGAGTTTCAGTGAAAGAATATCCTACATTCTGCAGTTGTACTTCTGGCAATTAGTAGGAACAGAGGCAAACAAGGAGGGATTTTTTAAAATCTATTTTTTTTTCTTGTAAAATTCTTATTACCTTTTTTTCCTTCTTAGAGTGAACAATGTCTTTTGGGACTAAAGGAAATACTATTTTTTTTTGTTATTGGGGTTTTTTTGGGTTTTTTATTGTTGTTTTTTTCCCCTCACTAACTTGCGATTCTAGTTTTTTGTCCATGTGAATTTATAATGTAGAAGTTTATTTCTACTTACTAAACAGAGATTTAATTAATTATCACAGTGCACTTTGGAAATGAAAGATACATTACTCTGTGTCAAACGAGTTTATCCTGTTCTGCATGCAAACTATGCACATCACTATAAATCATGGTCTCAAACTTCAAAAGTTGTTGTTTTTGTTTATTAGGAAACCTTGCTTCAGATCCAAAAAGGCAATAAGGAGACTACACATAGCAAGAAGAAAGTGGGCCTCAATCGATCATGAAATGCAATTGCACAATATTCAGAGCTGAGTGAAATAAAGACCTTAAATAGCAGTAGCCTGTAAAGTCCAAAATTAAAAGTAGTTTAATCATATATTGTGAAAAGGGAGATTGGATCAATGAAACTGATCTCTTGTATCTAGTTTGCTGTCAATTTTCATGAAATGACACTTGAGGTGAGCCTCCTTTTTTTCTGTGTATATAAATACATTTGGTTTATTTATGGAATATTACTGGAGTGGTCTGGCAGGAGATCTCTGGAGTTCAGCTGGTGCTCACTGTATAAATGGAAGCACAAGAATGGAAAAAAGGCTTCCACCTGGTCCTCCTTAGCTTAGCTAATGTAATTGCAGATTTTGTTCTAGCAGCAAGGCTTTTTGTAACAGCACAGAGTGTTACTGCTGAGTTGCAATAAATCAGTATCTGAATTAAAAGAATAGGGACTAGAGACAAACTTTATTTTTGGCCTTTTTGTTATAGCATCGTGAAATCTGCACATGTATCCAGAAGGTAGACAACAATCTACTACACTGTCATATTAACTGTAGGATACAATAAAAGTTTGAAAAAAAATAGTTAAATCCATTTTCTCTTGCTTTCACTCAATCTAATCTCTTCTTTGCCTTCCATTTTCAATTATTTGGAAAATTTTAGTATGTCTGGGGTGAGAATTAAGGTATTTTTATTAGTCTTGGGTGCCTTATAAGAAAAAAATAAGGCATGTTCATCTCAAGACTCTATGAAATTTGTAACCCCTCAAAAAATGAGCTCAGAATCAGTGCAGCTTCTACCTCAGGTACCATGTTTTACTAGCTGGAGAGTGTGAGGGCACAAAATGCAGGCTCACTGCCCTCGTGTCAGGATACACTTGCCAAGGAGCTTTTCAGCCTTGCTGGTTCACATCATATTTGTGGTAGTGTAAAAAATGCACTTTGGAAGTCAGTGTGCAAATTGTACAGAGATCAATAGGAAATAAGGGGTAAGGTAAAGGTCTGCTCAGGAAGTAGAATCCAGTTCTAGTTTTAAGGATTATGGCATGGAACAAATACATATTTATTGCTGGCAGTATTGGTTTGACTGCATAAGTTTGGAGGGCTTTGGAGAGATGCTGCAAGGTAAAATTTTATTTTAAGCACTTGACAGGCCAAGTATCTAGAAAAACCTGACAGTCCCAAAAACAACAAGCAAACACATCCATATGAAACTCTGAATGTAGAAGAAACATTTTCCCCAAAAAACATAATCAAAACTTTTGCTTATCTCTAATATCCACTGATTTTTCATATCTAATTTTATAACAGGGTATGGGGCATAAAAGTGTTTAGAAATCCAGAACTTGCTTTTGGAATGAAGAGCTAAATGTGTTTCTGCAAGCAAATTGTTTGTTCAGTTATTTGCCTTCTGTCAATCAATTGCACCCTAGTAGTGGGTGCAGCTGCATGGTGTTGCTGGTGGTTATTCTAAGGTCGTTTTGCTTTACCTCACTCTTCCCTCTCCTTCTCTGCCTTCCAGCATGCACCTAATGCAGGTGGACTCTGTTCAGAGATGGATGGAAGACCTGAAGCTGATGACAGACTGTGAATGTATGTGCATTCTCCAGTCCAAGCCCATCAGCATCGAGAAGGATGAACAAAATGAACTCATCCTCTCCTCACAGTACAGCACCTGTGATAACTTGCAGCTTCTGCTAAAGAGAGCTTGGATCATAAGCACAGAGCTGACCAGGATTGCTCAGAAGCTGGAGAAGAACAGGTGGCAGAGGGTGCACAGCATGACAGTGAGAGTCAACTGCCACGTGCATTCTATGATAAATGAGTACAACACCTTCACCAGGAGCTCTTCACAGGAAATGCACCAGGTGAGAAGATGCCTTAGCTGATGCCATGTTTCTCTCACTTTTTGAATTTTCATTTTATTGTAATAATCAGAACTTGCTTTAAACAGTATGTAAGAAGTTCTGACATACTGATACTGGTCCCTTAAGACTTTCCAATCCCTTTTCAGCAAAGGAAATCTCCTTGACTTACTTTGGATCCTATTTTATCATAGACTATCTGGAATGTTAATGATGTTGACAAATTGCATGGAAAAAATCTTTTGCTTTTGAGGACTACAGTATTTTGACACTCTATCTGTGAACTCCTTTGCATTTAAAATGTAGAAAATGCTACCTTTTTGTTAACCTCAGTTTTCTCTCTACCTGCTTTAAATGAAGGGTGCACATATGAAATGTTTTTGATTAACAAGCAAGGATTATTTATTATTTTTGTGTGTATGTATATAACTTTAAAACCACTTTCTCTTGCTCTCTCTGCAGCTTGAAAAACTTTTAATAGACAAGTGTTCAGAATTTACAGCATTCACAGAAAGGTAACTAAAATTTTCTGGCTGAAATATTAATTTTGCTGTTTTATTGTGTTATAGAACTTCTAATAGAAGCAAAATCCATAGGCACCCTCAACTGTTTGAGCTATGCCACTTAACCCTGCAAGGATTCCTAAATATTAATCTGCTGATGAAGTGAGTTGCTTTTACCTAAACTGCATCGTAGTGAAGGATGGGATCTGTTGCACTGAGTCTGACACAGGTGCAAAGCTGCATGCAAGTGGATTTTTCAGGACTTTCAGACATCAAGGGAGAAAGGCTGGCTGTGACAGACACCAGTGACAAAGTTCCCTTCTAGTTCTGTGCAGTCAGGGTTTCAGCTGGTGTGCAAACTTGGGCTTTGAGACTCCTACTGTGTTCCTGCATGAACAAATCCATGCATTGTAAACCAAACCAAAGTAAACACGCATCCCTTTAAATTGTAGTTGTAGGTTTACTCATCTTCCTGCACTGTGGAATGCTGAGACTGGAAAATAAAAATCTCTGTAATTCTTCTCATGCTATTTCCACTTTCTAACATAAATTACTCATTTCCTCCAGCACAGCTCAATTACCCTTTTTTGGTTTACTTTAAACATTGTGCAAGTCATTCTGTTTTGGGGATATCACCAGGGAAAAAACACCATCTAATTATCAGGAAATGCCTTTTTTTTTTTTGAGCATTATTGCTTTTTGACAAACCCACACAGCTCACATTCGTGTTTTATAGTCTGCTATGAGACACAGATTTAATAATGAGCTCCCATCTCCAAGTGTCTGCCCCAAATCAGCCCTCTCCCTTCTTGTCTTGATATAGGTGGCTGACAGGCAGGTAAAGCTGAAAAGGTGACCTGTGTGCAGGTGGAGAGGCTGATCAATCAAACTATATCTTCCATTACAGCAGCCTGCCTGGGTAGAAGATATTTAGACAATACAAATGAATGTGTTTCTGTGAGGAAGTATTTGTTATTTTATTTGAATTGTATAAAGTTTCCCATCTTTATCTAATTTCTTCAATTACAACCAAACATCACTGGTTACAGGAAAACTGTACTAACTCTGTAAAGGTGCATTATGTATCCTTCTGTATAGAGGGCCAAATTTTATTTTGGATTATGCTGTTTAACTCATCTGGACACACATTTCTTTCTTCATCCTTATCCTGCCGTCATTAAATTATGACAAAGAAGGTACAGAAATGAAAATTACTGAAAGCCCTTCATTGATCATGAAAGATGGGTGGATATGCACAGCTGCAGTTGAAATGCAGGCATCCAAGAGCATAAGAGGAAAAGAGCAATGTTGCACTGTATAAACACACAGCATCTGCACCAAAATTTGGCCTGCAGTCTGTGAAGTAAATTGTGATCCCAAAGTTATTCGGTAGGGTCCACTGCTATCCTTTCATGGTGTATTTATGCTGGGTAGACAAAGTTTTGATTAAAGTCTGGAATGATGCTAATGACACAAGGTCCTTGTGAACAGCTGAATTCCAATTATATTCTGTGATTAACACAGGCCTCACCTCTGATTATCAGGTCTGTTGCATATTTTTTTCCTTCATCCCTTTCCTATTTTTCTTTTCAGGTGCTTACAGACTGAAGATGAAGAGATACTGAAGTCCATGAAATCTTGTGTTAATGAAACACTCACTACCATTGCCCAATATTTTGGCCAATTGATAGAGCTAGTTTTAACACAAGAGGCACAGGTTAGTTTATAGCAAAAAGAAAAAAACCCAAACCAAAAAGATTTTCCAAAATTGTTAAATCTTGAGGGCAGCCATCCACTAAAGATCCAAGACTTGGGTTGGATGGGACTTCTGAGAAATCTGATCTAGTGGAAGGTGTCCCTGCTTATGGCAGGGAGATGGCAACTAGATGATTTTAGAGGCCACTTCCAACCCAAGCCATTCTATAATTCTGTGATTAAGAGAAGGATTAGAATTACAGCTCCCAATTTTAAACAAATTTATGATCAGTAACTCAAATATGTTGCAATGAGATTTTGGTGTTTGTATTCTCAAATTCTCCAATAACCTCAAATCCTGAACAAAATTATTTTTAGGCTCACCATGTTACTTATTTTTCCTGATGTGACTTTCTTACAAGGCATCTAAATGATGACTTCTGATTTTCCCTTCCAGCCTCACCCATTCTGTAATTCTGATTCTGAGAAATACACTGAATAATTATTCTGAGGTTGCAAATGCATTAATTTTTTTCCATTAAATAATTATTGAAATAATCGCAACTTGCAAATCTAGCCAAATCCTTCCTCCCTTCCTCCCTTCCTCCCTTCCTCCCTTCCTCCCTTCCTCCCTTCCTCCCTTCCTCCCTTCCTCCCTTCCTCCCTTCCTCCCTTCCTCCCTTCCTCCCTTCCTCCCTTCCTCCCTTCCTCCCTTCCTCCCTTCCTCCCTTCCTCCCTTCCTCCCTTCCTCCCTTCCTCCCTTCCTCCCTTCCTCCCTCCCTCCCTCCCTCCCTCCCTCCCTCCCTCCCTCCCTTCCCTCCCTCCTTCCCCCTTTGCAGGCTCTAGTCTTTCTCATATATAAAAACCTTAAATATAATTCTGCTCAGATAATTTGTCCATGTTTTAGAGGCAATGTTATGCTGAGATTTTTTGTTGTTACAGCAGAAAAATAGGGAGAGGCTTAGTGAACACAAATAGTTAAAAAGTATTTATTACAGTGCCAAAACAAAATTAATACATGCTATTGGTTAAAGTCTAACATACCCTGATGTGTTAAGATGGCAAAACAAAAAATAGTTGTGGTTTCAGAAAACATCCCTTCTAGTTTTAAAGGGTTGTTGCTATGAGGTGAGAATATCCCAAATATATTTGCAGAATTACAGTCTAACTAACAAGCTACTTCCTAATGCTCTTTGGTTGGGATTTAGGAGAACTCCATGAAATGTATGAGTTGAAGTGTGTAAATAACAGCATGTTTCAGATTCAGTGAGTAGGTTACCATTGTTCAGACTGAAAAGAACAATCATCTTAAGAGCAGTTCTTCGCTGCTGATATTTCTGCCTTTGGGAATCTTGGCACTGACTGTCACACCTGAAATCCTACTCCCTTTTTCTTTCAAGGGAGTGGAATTATTGACTCCACAACATCTTGTGTGTATTTGTGTGGTTGAAGGACTTGGATTAGAACTTATAAATAAAAAGAGTTTTATGAACAGTTTTCTGAGCCATTCAGTCAGGCCAGGTGCCCCCTTCTGCCATAAAAACACATTGGCTGGGGGTAGGTTGCTGCTCTGAAGCAGACTTAAGTGTCTGTGTGAGAGGTTTCAGCTTAAATTGTGTAAAGGGCTTTTTTTTTCCTAATCAGTGTATCAGGATTAATTCAGGATAGGTTCATATCAAATTGTGAACTCTTAAGCTATGTCATTTAAGGAAGCATTTTTCTAATGCATTATTATGGAGCATTTTTCTAATGCTAAAAGTGGAAGAACAGAGCCTCTTAAAGTCAAGGTAATTGAATTTTGTATAAATAAATGTGGGATACTTCCTTGCATTTCTTTCAAAGTTGGATTAAATACAAAAATGCTTACCTTCCTCCTCCTAGGAAATAGAATAAATTATTCTAGTGATTCTCTGTCTTTTTTTCAGAAACATAAAATGTAATGGACTTAATGTTCTTTTCATAGCTGTGCTTCTCTAAAGTTGCAATGACACAAATGCAAAAGCAAGATAAATATTTACGAAGATTAAAAAAAAATTAATCTATTTCACACATTGGAGAAATAAACTATATTTCTTTAGATGAATGTCTGTTTGTCAGTGACATTTTGACTGACAGTAATGATGAACCCAGAGCCTTAGAAGGTAGTATAAGAAAGGGTGTAACAATATTCCTTATAAATAAGGTGGAAATTTTGCATCACCATGTAATTCAACTTCTACACTAACTAAATTGGTTGCCTTCTGAAAATTCTGGTTCAATCCCAGACCAAACTCAAAAACAATTTACTAAATAGCTGGAGAGCTCCATACCGAACACTCTCACACATATACCCATTGTCTTACCCTGTTAATATTTATTTCTAAATATCCCTGTCCTTGGTTCCATCTACTGAAATGCGAGGACAAATGAGTGTTTTCAGTGTGACTGCTGCAGTTTTTGTGTCCTGTATCCCCAGAACCTGCTGAGGCAGATAGAGCTCTCGGGCAGTCTGTACGTCACCGAGTCGGCCGTCAGCGGTTTGTTCAGCCTTGCCCAGGAAGGTGCCCACCTCTGCCGCATCATAGCCAAGGTAAGGGATGGATGGAGCAATACAGAGCCAACTAGCAGTGCAAGAAACTCATTTCACTGAAGAGCTGTAAATGTATGTGGTAACTGCTCCACTTAATTAGTGGCTTGCCTTCATTTTCTTCTCTCTTCACCCAGAGTCAGGATTAAAAACATGGAGGAGATGAATTTTCTTGTGTTTGGGCTTGGTTGTTTATTAAATCTTATCTAAAGTACAGAGAGTTCTGCAACACTTCTGGCTACCATATAGAAGTGAGCAAAATGGAGGCCTCAAGTCAAAAGCAGTGCTCTCCTGGGGGCCAGTGTCAGAAAGCCCAAAACTCCCAAGTTTCTGGATTCCAACAAAGGACAACAAAATTTGCTCAGAGAAACTACTTCTTTATTTTCTTGTGGTGCTTTTGCAAGCTTACTCTACAGAGTTTACCACCATAACTATTGCATTAAAGGTTTTTTTCACATCCCCCCAATCTTTAATTATGCCCAATACCTGTGCAAACACCTTTGGTAGGATGGTGTAGTTGGAGCTTCAGCTCCAACAGGCTTCTCAGAATTGCTTCAGTTGCATTTGTCTTTGTGCTATCTGAGGTATTACCACTCCATAATGTTGTGAACTTTTTTAGTGTCTCCCTAACAGTACTTTTTAAACACCAGCCATGTAAATAGAGATAAACTTTACAGTAGGCCATGGCTGTGGCAGAGTGTGCAGAGAAACAGCAAGACCTCTTCAGCTGTGTACAGGGGAGGTTGGAGATATTACTAGAGATGCAAATTTAGAAATACTTTGCATTCATTATTATCCTTTTACAAAAGACCCATCATTGCAGTCACTTCTGTCAGTGTGTGTTCTCATTTACTGAGTAGTTGATGCTAACTTTTGGTACAAATGAGTCATTCTGTCAAGACCCATGATACTGGAAATCCCTGCAGAGTTTGCACCTTTGAGGACACTTGAATCTTGAAAAAGTGAAAAAGGTGGGACATGGTGTCTTTTTGAGGGTTGGATAATCACAACCACAGGGCATGAAGAAAGAGGAAAACCTCCCTCCCCCAGCTACTGCTTGTGGAGTGCTGTGCCAGTTCCTTATCCTACTCAGAGGCAGGGTTAGACAGCAGCATTTAATTACTTCTGATGTGCCCTTAGATAGATATTTACACCATAAAAGGTACTGCTCTGTTCTGAAGACTGAGAATGAGCCAGACTCAGAAACCTGTAGTGGATTCTGTCAACAACCTGAGAGGTTTGGGGTTTTTTCTAAATTGGTATTTGAGCTCCACTCAGTGGTACCCAAAAACAATGTTAAAATGTTGAGTATCACGGAAATGCAGAATTAACAAATTAAAGAAAATTGGTATTCAGCTTTTTATAATTTTATGACTTCCATAACTATTTAATTCAGCAGAAGTGAAGTCTGACCTTTCATAGATCACTAAGCTAATATATTGCTAAAACCTGGGCGTGTCATGGGTTTACAATTGAGGCAATGCATCCCCTTGTGCAAAGAACCCTAAGTGGTGTTTGGCTGCCGAATTACAGCAGTGATTGCACCACCTGTCCTGTGCCTCTGTCTGCCCTGTGCACTGGGAAATGCATTTATCCAGGCTGACCATTATCCTACCCCCTCTGTACTGCCTCTGTTACCTGCATCAGTGACCAAAGGGGCAGAGGAACTTTAACAGACCAGAATTTCAAATGGGTAAAGAGCTCTGTTCAGACAAAGAAACTTAACAGCACTGAGCTTTGCTTGCTTTGGAGGTTAACTTGTACCTTTCCTAAAGCTCCCCATATGAATAAGGTATGTTTGTATTTCTTGATGACTTTGTGACATTTCCAGTTTTAGACCAGATAACACAAGAAATGCTGCTCGTGCTGTAATTCAAGTTTCATTTGTGACAGATTTCACAATCTGTGAAGCAGACAGGACTAGATGGACACTGGCTTTAGTTAGCTATGACACTAAAAATTCAGGGTGACTTCAAAACAGAAAATAAACAAAAAAAAAATTTTGAAATTGTTCTCAGTCATTAGGAGGGTGGAAAAGAATTGAAGCAATGTGAAGTAATTTCAAAATCTTTCATAGAATCCATAGTTCCCTTGAGAACTGTCATAGTAGCCTTGATAAAAACTAGCCAGAGAAATTGATTATTTGTTTACTGGGAAAGTGAAATTCAACAAATTTGTCCATATAACCTTGAAGTCTCACTCTCCACGACAAAGTGTGATCTTGTGGAACATGGCTGTTAGGTTTTTTTCCTGTCCCAAGTTATAAGTTACAACTCTAAAGCACACCAGTCTTGGATGTGCAAAAAAAAGGAACCAAGATAGTGTTGTAAAGCTATAATATTGCAGGAACTGGTCTCTCATTTTACATTTTGGTAAGGTTTTCAGTCTTCCCTGTCCTTCTCACCCATCTCCTGCTAATATTTTACAAAAATTTACAAAATCAACTGCTCCCCTCTCTGCTGAAGCATCACCCATAATTTTATACCTCCTACAGGCATTCTTTGACACTTTCCTTTTTAGCATGTAACTTTGTAATCTGCTGTGAAAAAATCATGTTGCTGACTCACCCTGGCAGCCAGTAGTAGTTCTCACTAGGTGTCAGAGACATAAAACCCAAGGTCTCTAACAAAAACGAGTAGCAGTACAGGCAAGATAAGAAAATTAGCATTACTTAGAGCAAAAGGGCTATAAATAGATTGGGATGTGTAACAATCAAAAGAATTGGTAAAAATCTGTTTATGAGTTAAATAGGTCATAGAGTGATAAAGAAAAGAATATTTTTAAAAAACTTAATTTTACTGATGATAGAGTTCAATATCAACTGTATTGAACAGAATGCTGGGATAATAGACTTGTAAATGAGAAAGAAACAAAAGTGAAGATATTCCTACCTGCATAACAGCCACTTTGGAGAATACCTTTTTTGGAATTCCTTTTGGCTGTAGAGCAGATCACTTGCTCTGAGAAGCTTCTAATGCATCTTGCCTTACCTTCTCTATATGCCAGTTCCTTTCCTAGCAAGTATTTATGATGAAGATCTCTTTGGAGATCATCTGTCAAGATAATTACAAATATTGTCAAAGCCTTGATGAGAATTTACTGCACTTCAGGTCATTTCAGGCTGAAACTGCAAAATATTCCACCTTAGAATTAGATACCTTTTTGCTTCTCTTCTTTATTCACTCAATCCACATAGTTTTTGTGATTGTATTTCAGGTGATTTCGTTACCTAAACCTAGCCCTTCTGAATAGCATCCCACAAAATTTAATTCCTGTTAATCCAATATAGGAGAGAAGCAGGTCATCAAGCAAGTGTCCCTCTCTTCCACTGAATGTTTACCCACTTAACCGATTTATACATGTCCCTGTCAGATGGAATGATTTGGCATCATTGCAAAAGATACAGGAGATGAATCTTGAAGAAGGTGAATAAATTCTGAGAAATGCTCCAAGCCCAGTGAGGGGAGTGCTTTTGACAAGCCATGGAATCAGGCTCAGTATTTCCCACCCATCCAATATTTCACTTACAGATCTCTCACTTCATTACTCATGGTCAATATTTTACAGCTTAGTAATGGCACATGGGGCACAAAATAAAGAGTTCAGATCTCCTCCTGACAAATGCAATAATAAATCACTTCCTGTCCATCAAAGGTAAGATCAGGGCACCCATTTGGCATAGAAAAGGCTTAAAGCAAATTTGCCAACATCACTTGAGCATTACTAGGTTTGTCCACAAACTTCTCCTTATTATGGCTGAAGCAGAGGATCGGATCATCCCTGATTCAATTGAAATGTGGGAAAATTTAAATTGATAATGAAATTTAAGCAAAAAAACCCCAACAAAACTGTCACCTTTGCCTTGAGAATGACAGTGCAACAGCTTTTTCCCTATATTTTTGATAGATAATTTAATTACTGTATCCTTTTGTGGAAGGAAAAATGACTGAAACTATTTTGTTAATGTACTGCATCTTTTTTAATTTAAAGGCTCAGAAATATCTTTCTGCACTAGGCTACATTTAGCAGTACAAGATATAAAATAAGACACATGAACGCTTCTAACAATTCCAGAAATAAATTTTACTCCTAACAATTTTTAGTGGGCCTATTATTTTCACTGATGCCACAGAAATTCCATATAGTTTTGCAAAGACATGATATAAAACTTCTTCTGTCTGGAAAATCTGTTGATGGGTTAATTTTGTCTAGTTCTGTATGACTTGGTGTAATTTTTTTTGTTAGACTGAGAGAGGGTTTTGCTTCCTCTATTATCCTCTACTGTATTCAGGCAGAACTAGTACAAAAATAGAGAATTCTGAAAATGAGTAAAGTCTGAATTGAAGTGCAGAGGTTTTAAGTCAGTATAACCTGTTGAGCTTTCAAATAATGGTTGAGGAAAAAATAGATTATTTCTGTGAATCTAAAAATATTTTAAACAGAGTCTACTGAAACAGGTTTTAAAAAAGGGTGTACTTTTCACTGGGTCCATGATTTCAACTCTTTTTAATTTACTGCTGTAATGGGAATACTTTAGTCTGAGATTTCATCTGTCATCACTAATTTAAATGCTTTTGTCTTCATCATATGTCTGATTCTGCATCATAAAAGACATATGTAGTCTACCTGATAGCACAGCATTTTGAAATAAAAAATAATTTTATAAACCTGACCTCACAAAATGCAACATCGTTGGTATTTATTTTTATATTTACATTTGTTATATGCAATTTACTAAAACATATGTTTACAAGCTGTGTTGGAAATTAATTAAGGATAGCTGCTCTAACATACTCTAAAATACTCAAGTCTTTGCCACTATAGTATTTAAAGAAAAACTTTTAGGAATGCAAATCTTATATTAGAGGGTGAAGAGTTGGATTATATCTGTTTAAAATTTGACACCTATTTCCACTTTATTTTCAATAGCTCTTCAAACATGTGACCTTCCTGTTCATAATTATAACATTAAGTAAATTTTGTGTGGAGCTCAGGAATGTAGAGGAATGGGAAATATATGGTAACAAAAATCTATTTTATACTAATAATATGGCTGAAGGATCAGTTAAATGTCTCTCTAATTGCCACCTATTGATGGTTCTTTGTAATTTTTGCAGGAATGTCAGGCTTAATTTAAATGGAGCTTGTAACTGGTGAAGTCAATCACTTAAGCACACCTCCTACTGAGGTTGTATTACTTTTCCATCACTTAGTGTACAAGCATTAATCCACTTGAGCTCTTGATGTGAGTTTAACATCCTCTTTGTTGGTGTTGTTACAACAGCTATTTTGGATAAACTACTAAAGGAATCTGCTCCCCATGCCAGTGTTGATTAACTACTGGGGAAACCTCTGGTGTAACTTTCCTTTTTTTGCTGTTTTTGCCCTGCAGGAAGGAGGTGTGGTTGCTCTCTTTAAGATCTGTCGCCAGGATTGTTTCAGGTGCATTTATCCCCAGACCCTGAGAACGCTGGCATCAATTTGCTGTGTAGAGGAAGGGATACATCAGCTGGAAAAGGTAGGCACTTCAGGACTCCTTACTGACTGTGTCATAAAATGGGGAAGCCTTGTCTTTAATCTCTTTCAGAAATGATAATTTGGTAGTGTTTGATACTGTGTTCCATCCTACGCTCACTTTTTCTGCACTGAACACATCTTCATTCTTCAAAAAATTAGTCCCAGCAATAGCATTATCCTATTATCCTTGCACAAATAAGCTTTGTAAGTGGGGATAATTTTGTAAAACAGGTCAACATGTTACTGACTACATCAAAAAAGGAGAACAAACAAGATCAATTATATTTTCTGGACTCTCTGAAGTGTTTAGGATCTCCGCTGTTTCAAATTGCCCTTAAAAGACAGAAGGCTTTACACCTCTTTATAATCCTTTCTTGATGGTCTGATAGGGCTCCTGCTTGTGGCAGTGCTGCAGCTTGTGACAGTTGTAGTTGCACAGAAAGAAGTGGGACAGATTCAGTCATTAGTCAATCAAAAAATGAATCTTCTAATCATAAGCAGCTTTCATAAAAGCCACTTTTGACTGTGATGGCCAACACCAAAACATTAGCCAGATAAAATCATATCAACTTCTTAGCTCCTTTCTCACATTCACTACATGCTGCTGTGTTTTGGAAAATGAATACTTCTGGTCACTAAATCATGATCTCATCCTTTGTATTTCATAAAACAGTCATCTTCCTTAGCTGAATAATGGCCTCTTCAAGTTAATGATAAATGATTTCACTGCCTCTTTACATTGACGTGTCTTGTAATTTACTTCCCTGAATTCAAGCAAACTGTGGCAGAACACCTGCAGCAAAATGCAAGTCTCTGAGTTTACAGTAAATGAAGATGACTTAAATTTTTTTTTGACATAATGCTGGTTCAGACTGACACCAGAATCAGTCTAAAAGGATCTTTCATTATGTTCACTATAATGGTGGAGTTAATAGAGTTAGAAATGAAAAAGATTGATTCAAGTCACCCTGTCCAATTCCTGGCAGCATCAACATGTGTTTAATGTGGCCCATATCAAAGCTGATGGAACGGGAGTCCCAGAAAAAGTGAGCACTCTCAAGCTCATGTTTCTTTGATCTGCTTTAATGTTGGCCACAAGTAAAATTGTTCAGGGTAAACTTGATCACAATCAGAACTGGAGCAGGGTTTAAAAGATTTTAAACTGAAATCCCTACCTTCAAAGGCTTTAAATTCTTAAGCCATAATCTTTAAATATTAATAGTTTTTTTCTGTCAAAATTTGAAGTATTCTTCCAAAGAAACCGAAAGTGAGTTAAAATTATTAGCAATCCTATAATTACAAAAGTTCTCATAGGGCTTCTTATCTAGCAGAAAGGGGGGCTTTTTTTATCCAAAGAAGTATCTGGGTGCTGGTGAATCATTTAATTTCTCTAATATGAATATCATTATGCCACCTAGTGCATTAAAATATCAGTGCAATTTGGATTGGGTTTTTAATGACAGAAACTTCATTTAAAAAAACCCCAAACTTGGCTACCAAGCAATTCAAAATTAAAAACAAACAAACAAGCAAAAACCTGTGCAAACCCTTTCCCCTGTATTTTTCAATTAGATTGCACAGCCATTGCAGTGTTTAAAAGACCACTTAAAAGAAAGCAGAGTTATAATTTCTTATGAAACACTTATCTGAGAGGTGAACTAAATGGGGGTGGTACCCTTTCTGCAGTAATTGTAGTGCTTAATTGCTAAAGATATCAGAAATATTGTTTATTTATCCAATGTTCTTTGATCTTGCCAATTCAGTGCTCATTTCTAACGATGCAGAAAATTGCCTGCTTTAATAAAAAAACATTTCTTTCAATTTTTTTTAAAAACACAATTCTTGTTCTTCCCAGCCACACGCCTATAAATATTTCACACTGGAAAAAGCCATTATCATCTTTTTTATTAGCTTTTTAAACAAGCTGATCTTTGCTATAGTTGCAGGGATAAGGTAGCTGTTGCAATGTTTAGCTCTTCCTCTTTTAGGTGAATCTAGTTAGGTCTGTGTACAATGATGTAAAATAAGTTGGTTAAAGTGTGAGTTTGAAACAACTATTTCACTTGCAAGTACTTTACTGAATTTTGATAATATATTAGTACTCTTTGTCATACACTGAAGTGCAGAGCTCAAGGGTGACAAATTAGTCAATTAAAGTAGAAAAATAGTGAGGAAATAGTCTCATTGTGTACCTGAGGACTGCATAAATAAATATTCTCTGTTAGCTGTGCTCAAGTGGCAATTTTGGTGCTTCAAGCTACTTGTGAGAGTCTGGTTGTGTGATACACTTTAATTTTGTAATCCACGGTGTCACCAGAAGGTTTGAGATCATTATTTGGTCTGAGCTTCCTGACCAGTCCTACTTCAGAGTGGAGTGGAGAGACCCTGGAAAAGCAACCAGAACATATTATTCCTATAGCTGTTTTTCCCTGTACCCAAGAGAAATTTGTCATATGTGTCTTGTGGCACTCAAGCATTTTTAGGGGGAAGCTCACTGCACCAGAGAAGTTGGTTATTCTTGATCTCAGCATTCCAGAGTTTATGCAGATACTATAAGTACGTAATAGAGGTAACTGGGAATAGAAAAAATAGATAAAATCCCTAAACCTCCAACTGAAAGGAATTTGTGGGAGCTGAGTATGACTGAAACTGAAGAACAATGTTACAACTGCTGCACATGCAGACAGACCTGGGGTGTGTCCTGCTGTGAGGTTTGGGACAGAAATAGAGTGATGGAGTGGGAGATTGGTTCTCAAGACTTGTTGAGGGCTTTGGAGAGAAGAATATCTGAACTTCACGAATGTGCTTTGCAAACTTAATTCACCTCCATGTAGAAAGGAGAGTTCGAGGCACAGAGTTGGGATAGATTATTGTGTGCATTTAGTGACACTTAAGGTTCAGAAAATGTAAAAAATTGTGATCTTGGTGACATACATCCTGCAGATTGCATTGGGAATAACTGTACTTCGAGTAATGCTTTTGTTATGAAGACACACACAAAAGTAACAGATATGGTCTTCAACATGGAGCAACCTTGCCTGGAAATGGGGTTTGTGTTTGAATAGACATTTTTCTTCTTCTAAAGCAATTCTTTGGGCCTTACCCCTCTGAGCTTACATTAGGTCCTTGTTTTGCAGAGCTGTCTGAACAAAGTGTCTCCTAACATTTGGTGACATGCAGCCCCATTAAAATCTAACACTGTGGCAGTTTCTCTGCTTCAGGGCTGTCTGTTGGTGATGGTGTTACACTAAAAGACATGGCTTTCCAGTTTTTGCCCTACTGAAGCTCAGTTTTGTGGTTTTTCACTGAGGCTTCTGTGGCAATAAACTTCCTGCTGCAATAAAAGAACTGCAGAGCTGGTTCAGAAATAAATAGCAAACAGTGCAATGTACTGCATTTTTTTATTGTATATATGAAATGTTACCACATTAAAAAAATGCAGCTTAGGTGGGACCTAGATCAAGGGTCAACTGCCACAAATATAGGATGATTATACAAACAGCCAGCTGCCCAAGTTTTTAACAGTGTGCTGAGTATGGTTACTTACATTATTTAAACTATTCCAGAAAGCAAGACACCTGGAATCAGCTCATTAAGAGGAGATAATCCAGAGACACTGGTGACAACAGCTGTTACTTTAATTAGTAAAACCTTTTGAACAAATAACCCAACTTTTATCACTGTGCTTTAAGCAAAATTGCCCAAGAATAGATTACAAATTACTGTGAATCCTTCATTTAAAACTAAATCAAATTACCTCTGGAAGAAGAAAGGTAAAGAAAGTATGAAGTATACATTATCTGTGGCTAGGAAACTATATGAATTTTACAAAGACTTCTAAAATATGAGTGACTTAAAATCTGCTACTCACTGTGAATCCAGTATGAGTGTTGGAATAACCATATTCTTATACACAGTAATTTCTGCATTATGATAATGCAGTCTGTCCATGATAGAGCTGAAAATATTACAGAACCTCCTACTACAATTCATTCATAGTTTTTGGGTAAATGTGTTTTGATTGCTTAGTTCAGCTCTAACCACTTTGGACTTTCAGTTTCAAACACTGGCCTCAGTTAAAGTCATGGAGTAACTTTGCCTCAGGTGAAGTCTCAGCTACCAAAACCACTGAAGTCCATGGGTCTGTAGGGTGAGACAGAAATGAGAACTCTGTATTAGGAAGAAATTCCTCACTGTGAGAGTGGTAGAGCACCAGAACAGGTTTCCCAGGGAAGCTGTGGATGTCCCATCCCTGGAAGTGTTCAAGGCCAGACTGGATGAGACTTTGAGCAGCCTGGTCTAATAGAAGATGCTCCTGTTTATGGCAGGAGGGTTGGAAGTAGAATCTTTAAGATCCCTTTCAACCAAAATATTCTCTGAATTATGCAGAGGGGTTTGGTTATGAGAGTTTGGATGGTATGAAGGTAAATTCTCTAATTTGAAGGCTGAATGTAAAAGTTAGCTGGTGGCCCATGGATTTCATTGTCACAGCATGGGAATGCTTCACAGATGTGAATGTTTTCGTTTTCATAGTACCTGGTGTACAGTGGAAGTAACTTTGTACAGTGCAAGAGATGAAAAATTTTCCCAGTCTGAATGAACTATATAGCTGCCTTCATATTTTATTATGCCAAATGCAAACTGTCAAGGGATGTTAGTAACAATACTCTTTGAGAAAAGGTATGTGAGATTGCCGCTTTAAGTAGGAGAAACCCTTAGGTTGCTACATTTAAAAGCATGTCTGCAGGTTGTTTGCTTCTTTTAGGAAGTGCAAGTTTTCTGAGAAAAAAGGAAATGTTGATTTTTATTATGGCAAATGGTAACTTATTTAAAGGACTTCCAACAATGAGAAAATTTCAGAGAGTGCATATCTCTACCTCAACCTGTTAGCCTTTATTACTCTTCAGAGAAGAACTTTGTGTTAGTGTTTCTTTGTTTCTTAGATAAAAAATTCTCATGGCCTATTTTAGTAGTTTCAGAACAGGGATTAGATGGTAAAAATTGCCTGGTTATTTTATTCTAAAATTAGTTGAATTGAAGAACTTAAATGATCAAGATTTCTTAAAAAAAATCAAAAGGGCCGTAGTTTTCAAATTTCAGTTTAAATATGTGGAGAGTCAAATGTCATGTTATTCTCTTTCCTGAGTGAGACAGGATAAAGCTGGGTAATAACAATAAAAGACAGGATTCTTAGAAGCCATTAGAAGGCGTTGAGTTGTCAAGGAGCCCTTCTCTTGTCTCATTCCCACAAAACCAGATAATGTGCAGTGTTACAACCCTTTCTGAGTTTTTCATGGGTCATGTTGGCAAGCACATCCTTAATGCTGTTTTATAAAGAGGAATGCCATTCTTTTATGTTCCCTAAAGCAGCGCTTGTTTACAGGAGAAACTTGTGAAACTTCATGGTTGGGAAGAGCCTGGAAACTTACTTTTTGTGTGCTAAAAACCACAGAGCACTGGCTTGTGTGCTGAAAACATGTGAAAAGATTTAGGTGGATAGGGTTCAAGTGATGTATTGCTTTTACAGCCCTTTGGCTGGAGAATCAACTCTTCTGGTCTGCATAATTCACTCCTTTTTATCCTGGAACACTCTTCTGGCTCATCTTCCATGGCTGTGTGTAGCCAGGCTTTGAAATCCTACTTGTAAAGTTACAAACAGTATACAGGGATGGATAAAAGAGCTTTCTGAATTTTGAAAGAGAAAGATAACCTTTTAAAGATTAATTCTGGCACCTTTTGACACACAGAGCACAGCACATTGATAGCTGGAGCTGGGAACTGTGTCTCACTGCTGTCAGTGGTAATTGTGGAAGTCACATGAGAATGAGGAGCAATGAGAAAGAAATAGAAGTCAAACTCAAAGAATAGCAGGAGGGGCAACATATTGAAGCTGCTTTTCACATAGCCTTTTAGATCACCAGGCATATCTGTTTCAGTAGCTGAGTTTGTGGTACAATTAGATAATGTAAAGTTCTATGCTTGCAGCTCTTTAATTTACTGGACACTTCTTCTGAGTAAGGCTGTTTAATTAATTGGCAGTGAAAAATGTGCTGTGTTTGGCAAATTACATTTCTGTCAAAGCCCCTGCAAGATTCATTAAATCATATCTGAGAGTGCAGGAGCTGCCCTTCCTCAAGTGCTGGCTTCGTGTGTATTAGGTGGTTCAAGTTTTACCTCTGACTACACAGCCATGTACACAAAATTAGTAAATGTAGCTTCCTTCAGCACCTTCCCAGGCAGGAGCAGCAAGACTTCTCAGGTCACTGCAGAATCTGACCATCTTAGATGCAGCAGGCTGCAGTTCTAAGGTGAAATAAGGAAGTCATGGAAGTGATTTTTGTGAATACTGAAAAAGGTGTGAAAAGAGGTTTTAAAAAACCCATCCCTCCCCTCCCAAAACCTCACAACAAAACCAAAAGAAAAACCCTAAAACCAACTGGGAGCCAGTCTCTGAAGTAGCATTTGATTTGCTGAAAGCCTTCTGCCAGTTGCATAGCAGATTAAAATTTGTTTACTTTATGATAGTACCCATTTAATCATGCAAAAAGGAAAGCAAAGAAGTTTTTTTATGCCTCATTCAAGAGATGTAGAACTGAATAAATACAGACAAGCTGGTGCAGGATTGTGGTACATTGCCAGATCTCCATAGGAAAAAAGTATAGACAAACTGCTTTTGCTGAGGTCATGGCCATTATTTCAATTCTGTTACAATGACTAATGAAATAATAGTGGTTGTGTTGTTGCAGTCCTGATGTTCTAAAAAGAGGTGTATCTGTTGCTCTGATAAAAGATATTACCTCTCCTTAAAAACTGCTTCACTTCAATCATATTATAGGTTTTAAAAAAAGGAGAAAGGAGCCAGCAAGTGCAGCACTAAAGATAAACACTTTGATAATGCTGGTGAAGGAGGACAAGGTGAGACTTGGCTAAGGAGTTAGTGAATACCTGCCTTGGCCTTTGGAGGACACAGATTCTGTTGTTTATCAGCAGATCCTTATTTAGATATCTGGCCTTGCACAGATTCTGTAAACACATAAATGTGCACTCAGCCTTAAACACCTGAGTAATTTAATTGAAAAAAACCGAGAGAACCACTACTTGCTAAAAATGCCAGCAGACATGAACATCTGTTGGTCTATTCATGACTGAGATTTCTGATGGCAATAAATTTCATTAAGTAAATATTAATTTGTTGACTACTGAGCACAGTGCTGTGGCACAAAGGAAGACTTTTAGAGTTAAATCAAATAGGTGAAAGATCTTTTTGATAAACTTTGTCTGCCTTTCCAATGGAGTGCAACAACCAATCTATGAGTTGGCATAAAAATCTATCTGTAAATGATTAACTTCTGTTAACAATTTATGGATAGATTTGTATGTCAATTCAAAGTGAGCTATCTTCTAACCCAACAATGAATACTTAAAGTCCTTGTCCTGTAGTCTGAGTCCTTCCACACCACACACAGATTTAGGCTTTCTGAGGTTTGTCCTGTACTTCAAGTGATAAATATATCCATATATAGCATGGATCTGCAATGATGTGTCTACATGAAAAAATTTCATAGCTGTCAAAGCAGCCCTGTTTCCTGTGTTTGTGTGGGGGGGTTTTTTTTGGGTCTTTTTTTTTTTTCCTTCCTCTCTTCTCATGTTTCAGCAAGACCTGATCAGAAGGCATTGCAGTGGCATTCAGGTATTATCATTCATGTGCAGGGAGTAAATCTTTCCACTGTTATACTTTTTTCATGGCTCCAGAGCAGTGTTCAGCAAGTGAGAGCTGATAGAATGAGGTGCACTTTGGCATTAGGTTTCCATACAGGATGTAGTTACTGAAGGAGGAGCAGCCACTCTTCTAATACCCCTCAGCTCTGTCTTTTTACACACCTCGATTTTATTAATTAAGATACAGGAGAGATTCTACAGATTTTTTTCTTATTATTTTAAAAAGATAAATTCATTGAAATAGATTTTAAAAGCTGAAACGGAAAGTCCCCAGGCTATGCCAGGTTACTGAGGTGTGCACTTCAAACAGCAAGATCAACTTGGAGCAGTGCCTGTGGATTGCCATTCCCTCCAACTTCATTTTGAAAGTTTGGACTGGTGCCAGCTTACTGCTCTGCGCTTCTTTGGTTCCCATATAATTTACACATGGTTTTTGCAGTCAGTTCTGTTAGTATTTTATGCTATCTATTGATTTTATATTTTGCTAAGTATTTTATTTCAAGTGCTCCAAATATCTCTAGATTTATGTTTCAGTAGTCAGGATGTTAAGAGAATTTTATAAATGAAAAATAACTTGGAAATCACCAGATGATGATTTTTCTGTACCAATTTAAAATATTACCTAAAGTGATGACAGTGATCAGGGCAGTGAATGATCCATGAGTGATGTCTGAAGGAACAGAAGCCTGCACATCAAATAACAGGTGGGTTTTCCCTACCTAATAATAATAATAATAGTAATAGTAATAATAATAATAATATATCAAGAAAATTTAATTTTAAGATGAAACAGCTTACTCAGCTCCTAAACTGAAGGCAGAGATTAATGAGAATCAATTGAAACATTTAAAAAGAGGGCAAGCAGAGAGCGATTTTGGATCTCAGATATTTCCCTTGTCCCTGACAGGGGCAGAAAACTGGAAAGAGATGTCCTTTAGAAAGACCTAAAAGATGGGTAACTTTGAAAATAATTTTCTCCTCACTCAACAGGAAACTGCTACCTCTGATATCTGCATTTGTAGCCAGGTGTAAAGCCATGCACTGAATGTGTTTAGGTTACACTTTCTAAATAGCTTAGCTGTAGGCCTGCTAAAGGAGAGACAGGAGTGAAAATGCTTGTGAAGCAGACAAATACAAGTAGAGAGTTCCCCTCTATAAAATCTCTGCTAATAATAATAAGTTGTGCTGATCTGCCACTGCAGATTTTATGAGTCAGTGTTGTGGATGAATTTTCTGGATCACAGAAAAGTCCAGAGTTTACTGCTCAGAGCTTCCCTTTCTTGTTTGGTTGATCCTTGAGCTTATTTAAAACCTCACTGGCTTCTGAGACTTCTGCAGGCACCTTCCTGCAAAAATCTAGTAACACATCAGGGTTAAATGCCTCTGGAGCCTGCGGGTTCACTACAAATATTATTTTTTCCTTCTATTCCTTCTCTCATGTTTACTTTCTTACCTTAATTAACTATCACTCTTAGAGTTTTCTAGTGCCCTACATGGTTTCTTATGTATCTATTTTTGCTTCCGTAACATTGATTTTCAAAAATGTTTAATTTAAACACATTTAATTTTGAAGGACTGAATTCTTAGATGCACATTTCCAAAAGGAAAAGGAGAAAATCTTTTCTTCATTCTGCAACTATGGGATTCCTTACTAATAGAAAACTATACTTACAGAAGTACTGAATGACCAAAACTCTCAAAAATAGAGAATTGTTTCTCCTGATTCCAGGTGGTTTATATTTCTTTCCTTTAGGTCTTGCCAGTTGGAAGCAATTAGCTCTGTATGTTCATAAATGAGCTGATCTCAGTCACACATGAGGGTAACATGATGGAGGCTGCTAGACAAAGTGACTGGCTTACTTGGTCTGGAAATAAATATTGGTCTCTTATTGGGTTAACAGGAAGTGACAGCACTATAGAAAATCGGTCTTCATCACAAGAGCATCCATATTCTGAAACAACTTCTCATCTTGACCACTTCCTTGTGCTCGTTTTTTGGTATTAGTTCAAACTAGCAAAACACATAAACATCAGCTTATGTGCAGCTTACAACTTGGCTCTTCTCCAAAACCACTTTTGCCATTCTTGTACTCCCATGAGTGCTACTACCCTTCCTCCAGTTCAACGTGGTGCTAAGCAGCCCTTGCATCACAGCACTTTCCAGATTCACACTCAGGCAGAGAGGCTCCAAGAGTCCTGCTGTGACACAATTCAGTCCAGCTATGAGCTGGGAATCTTTTCTAGCTGCAGATACTAAGGAACCTTTGCAAATCAGGCTCAAGAAGGGCTCCCCAAATGCAAAATATCTGGATATTGTTATTGAGAGGGAAATCCACATGTTCGTATTTTGCAAAATTTAATTTTATATAGTTGCTTGTGGTTTTTGTTTGGTTTCACACAATGTTTGCCAAAATTAAAGTCAAAATATTTGGTCAAACCCACTTTTCTCCTTCCTCGTCTCCAGTACCTATCACTGAAAAAAAGTCAGAATACTCTTTAGGAAAAAAATATATACAGGAAACTTTTACCATATCATCTTTGGCCAGTTCTAGCCTTGGCTGCTATTAAACATTCTACCAGTAGATTTGCTTCATTTAAATGAGTGCTTAGAAGTTTAACTTTACCCCTCAAACAGCATTATAGAAACAAAAAAACTCACTCAGGGTTTTCCTGGTGGTAATGTTCTGATTCTGCTATGTGGGCCAAAAACTAACCCTTAGTGGAGCTGACTGTTTTCCCTGACTTAGTTGTAAGAAAGAAACAGAGAAAATCAAACCCAGTGTAATCCAGCTGGGTAATTAGATGAAACCTGGTATCTTTTCCTTGTGATGTGCGTTGAAGTCAGGGCTGACATTAGTCAGGTGAAGTGTCTTGCATGTGCTCCTAACAAACCAAAGGAAGTTAATTGTGTGAGATTTTTCTTGCTTCAGGTTTGTAATGAGCTCAGAGCTACCATGTGGCTTAACTGAAGCTCCCATGATAGGTAGGAGTCTCCATGTATTTCTTCAAATAAGGGAAGGTTAAACAATAATTAATGGCAGATGATGTAGAGATGTGTTTGTGTGTCACTGTAAGGGGATTTTTTTTGCTTAGGCTTGTTTGCAGGAAACCACTTAGGTCTGGCATGCTGCCTGATTTACACTAAAACTTTCATGTTTCATAAAGCATCTTTGAAAAACACTTAAAGAGCTGTTGGAAAAACAACCTCTTCTGGTAAAGATAATAATCCTGTTAGATAAACATCTAACAGCATTGCTTGTATATCTACCTGACCTGTACCTTTCTTCTCTTGCCTATCATTAAGTTCCCAGACAGTAGGTCTTTCACTGACTGTTCCTTCCTTTGCCAGTACTATCTTGACCTTTTTCTTTTTGAGGGCTTTGTTCTTTTGCAGTCCCTGGGAACGGATCAGCAAGTTTTGTACGGATCAGGGCATACTCATGTGCTTGTCTGACAAGGATCTTCAGCTGAGCTGACAAAGGAGTCCTTATGGGACCAACAGGTTGAATTAAGAAGACAGAAGCCTTTCCCATTTTTGTAGGAACTCATCTTTGCCACTTTGTTCTCACAAAGAAGGTGTGGAAAAGTTTTCACAGTAACTTAAATTAGCCAAGGACCAGCCCTCCCTGACCAATCTAATGGCTTCTGTGATGGAGTGACTACACTTGTGGACAAGGAAAGATCCACTGATATCATTTACCTGGACCTCTGAAAGGCTTTTGACATGATGTCCTCATACAGAGAATCCTGTAACCACACACTGGACATGCATTTCCTTTATACTTCATATATAACTGACAGATAACCTTATTTTGCTGTCATCCCTTTTTATTTGAAACTAATCATTTCAAGCTCAAGAAAATAATATTGAAGGAAGATATCAAAGAGTACTGGTCCAGATATGGGCTCCTGAGGAATCCCACTCATCGCTGCTCTCCATCTGGACACCAAGAAGTCGACTATACTTTCTGGTTGTGACAATCCAGCCAATGCATCATCCAACAAACACTCCATATCTAATCCCAAGCCAGCTTGTTGTTTCTTTCTAGCTTCTGTTGTGTCTCCATAATGACACACTTGTGTGTTTCTGCCAGAGTCCAAATGTGTTCTTGTCTTTGTTTAAAAATGAATTTAGCTGGATTGCCAAAAAATGGGCATTTCTGGCATGAACACTTCAGAAAACTGGATTTGGAAGGGAGGCCAAAGTGTTCTCTTACATCCCATGAAGACTTGTTCATACTCAACAGGGGATCTATAACATCTGTCACTGAAGTTGATTTTTTCTATTCACTATGCCATGAAATGCTGTGATGTCATTACTACAGTGATACCTGACAGTAGAGTAGACACTGTCTTATTAGTTTTACTAATCCCTACACTGCTATTCTTAGTTACAACAGAGAGGTCAATACATATTAGAGGTGCTCCCTCTGTCCCTCAGGAGTTTACAACCTTTCCTCCCATCTATATATAAATCCATATTTTGTAGGGAGATAAACATCTTCTATGTGTATCTTGGATTTTCAAAGAAGCCACTTCTAAGAAGAATTTGTGACAACCTCTGTCTGACCGAAGGCAGAGCAGAGCTGGATGCTCACAAAGCTGAGCCCAGTGTCACTGGAGAGACCATGTAATATGAAGATGTGCAGCAAGAGCCATGAAAGATCTGCCTGTGATGACACAGTTTCCTGGTCACTCTATTGTCTATTATTCCTCAGCTTTACTGGCCAGAGCTCCTGATTAACTATGGCTTATAAAATAAGGGAAAGAAACTAAACCTAAAGAAACATATCAAAGTCTAAAAAATAAGAAAAATTGAAAAGCTATGCTGAGGTCAAAGCCTTCTGATAACCTGACAATTGCCCAGAATTCTGAAGACAGAACAAGTCCCCTTGGGAAAGTATTTCTGGTGGCTGTGCACAGGCAGTTTCCTGAGCTGTTGGTGAGGTAGGAAAAATCTTACACATCCTAGATTCCTGGAGGTGGGACTGGACTTTCCTACCCAGAAATTTTTAGTTCAACTGTTAATAAGAGACAGGGATTTCTCAGTTTTTGTTAGCAGAAATCGGTTTATAAACCTGAAAATCTTTCCATCTATGACTTTTCCTTAACATCCTCATGCCTGATAGGCACACATCAGTTTAAAGAGCTGGTAGATAGTTCTTTTGTCCTGTTGCTGTTTCTGGCATGATTCAGTAAGCTAGCACAACGGAGGCAACTACGTGGGTGATGGTCACTCCTGCAGTTTGCCATGTCTGATGAACAGCAGCTGGAATGCTGAGAGAGCATTAGAGCAGAGCTGCTCTAACAGTGAAATTCTGTCTTCTTTTGCAAGTATTTCTATTTCCTGCCCTGGGTGAATTTCTTCAAAGACTAGTTTACCTAGCCAAATGAATAGCTCCTTCTCCTTAGCCACAACCAGCCACTTTTGAGTCCCCAGCAATGCAGGAATGTCCAGGCTGCAGGGCACAGGTCTTACCTGTTGCCTCCAGAGCTGCACCACAGATCTGTTTAGCTGCTGATGCCAAGGATTTAGCTGGCTTTGAAAAACTGTGGGTCAGATTAAGATTCAGTCTACTTTTGTTGATTTCCATTCTTTATTATGTAGTCTTTTCTCTCTTGCTGCTGTATCTTCAGGCCTTAGAATGGTCTAGACTGTCAGATTAATGCTTATATGTTCTTTTTTTGCACATCTTTGTGATAATAGAACCAATCCTGGACAAAGCCACTCAAGCTTCTGTTTTGCAATAAAGACTGTGGCAGAATATAGCAGATTTTCAAGGAAGTATTTTGGATCTCTGCTAGAAAAGGCTGAGATCCTTTCAAAGGCCAGTGACTATAGACATTTCTGTACTTATCAGTGTCACTGTCTATGAGTGTTGAGAGGAGTGAGAGGAAGAACCAAGTTACAAAAGTAGACTTCATAAACACTGAGCCCTGCTTCTCCCATCTTCAGCAACTTGAAACAATTGTGGTTATGTCAGCTCTGCCAAATGAGTAGAATAACAAATCATTCTAGGATGGAAGGCTGGCATGAAAATCTTATAGCAGTATTTTGACTGGAAAAATATTGCTTGTTTTCTGTAAGCTCTCAAAGTACTCCATTAGGTAATATTTTTTATTATATAGATTATTGAATTTATTAATATAATGTATATATTTAAGTATTTTTATCTATTAGTATAATATTAGTTGATATTAATTATTTAGTTAGTTATTTATTTGAGCCTTGGGGAAAGGAGCTAAAGCAAAATACAAGAGCAGGGATAATGTGAAATAGACCAAAGAATTGTCTGCCCAAGATTTTAAATAGTGATTCATAACATTAAATTTCAGTCTTTTTAGATTACAGCTTGAATCACCAGAATGGTATCCATCAAGCTGTGGATATCCATGCACCATCAAATGGCAATTAAATTCCCTCCATAAAATTAATACCTAATTGCTGTTAATTTAAAAGTTGGCTGATAATGTATTTTCAGTTTTATTTCCATCCTTGGGATGTGCACACAGTTTAAGAGCACTGAGGTTTTAAGGTATCTGTGGGTCTGTGGTAAGATTTTACCCTTGTGCTGGTTAAGCTGTCACCAAAGGACTTTAGATGGAGACAGAGCAATAGAATAATTTGGGCTGGATGGGATTTTTGAAGGTCATCTAATCCAGACTCTGCAGTGAGATTAAAAAAGGGCAAAAGAGAGGGCTAAGTTGATTATCAGCCAGCATTGAGGAAGTGATCCCCACACGGGGCAAAAAGGTTTATTCAAGCACAGAATCAGGAAAGAATCTGAGCACCTTTGCATTAGAGCTTTTCAGCTGTAGAGATCTAGGAAGAATTAAGTAATCCTCGTATTTCTGTGCTAAAATGATAATCACGTGGTGTTTGGGGGTCATAAAAACCGAGTGATAATTCTCTGCATATGGTCTGAAAACTTCACGGGAGGGAAGCACAAGGGAAGAGTCAGTTCTGCCAGGCTGTTGACTCCCGCAGTAAATGCACATTGTGCTATGCAATAGTGGCACCCAGTGGAAGCTGGAATTACAGCAAGGTTTGTGCTGCTCCTGGCTATGGTCTGCCCAAATCTATCCTATTTAGGAAGGCAGCAGAGAATTTAGGAAGACAGGTTTATGAGGAACAAAGCTATGCACCACCGAAGCATCCTCCTAAATCAAGGCAAGCCCTGTCAAATGGGCTTTTAATCTGAAAAGTTTAGGTTCTCTTATCTGTTCACAGCAACCTGAATGGTGTGAGAACTGTTTTCCTACAGGATAGAGCTTCTCATGCCTCAATGTTAATGCCCTAACTACATTAATTAAAAATTTAAAAAAAAAAAAAAAATCAAGCAACATCTAATGCAAGAGTATCCTTGGGGGAGTGGGGAAAAATGTCTTCTATTCCTACTGCCCTGAGAGTACTGCCTGGATAATGACAGTATCAACCTGAAAAGCTTGGAGAGAATGTGAGGTGCAGGATGTGGGCATGGGGAAAAGCGGGGTCAGAAGGAAAACATGGCTCCTTGTGCAGTTTCATCCTGAAAAGGCTGTAAAGTGCATGAGAGAGGAATTGAGAACAGGAGGAATGCCAGGAGCGTCAGGCAGGGAAGGAATTATCATGGGAAAATGTCTTCAAGCTTTAAATTCAGGTAATGCTAACAACAGCACCACTAAAAGTAAATGGACACCAACAATAAGCTGTAAGCAGAACCCCCCTCAGTGTGGAGCCCTCGATATGTTACAAAATGAATGAGCTATCAGATTTCTGTAAATAATGTATTATTTACTACAGGGTGGTCAACATGCTGCTCCATGGGGAATGAGGCTACCTGCACTTGTCATCTGGTTATTGCTTTCTCAGGTATCATGTACTGCAAATAGTTCTGATGAACAGGGATTTGGGAATAACTGACACGTAGTGCTGAAGAGAATGGAGTGAATTAGAATAATGCTCCTGCACACAAGGTGCTGCAGATTTGAGCTGAGATTTCTGTTCCTGTTACATGTAGGCCTACTCATAAGATCACAAAAATGTGATGAATGAGAATGATGATCTGAGTTCCTAAAAAATGCCCATCCTTAACTGCTTTAGCACTCTCTGCCCTCTGCATTTATTTTATCATTTTGTTATAAGCACCAGATGCTTTGGCATTTTGTCCATGATGGAATCATTCTAGATCTGCAAAGAGTGGCTGGATGCAGGAACGCACCTTCCAGGACTTTCTGTTGATCTGGTTATTATTTAGTCTGAGAAACACTCCATTTCTGGAGAAATGGAAGTTCATTTGAAGGATAATAAGTAGCATTATTGTAAAGGCCTGTATCTGTTGGGAAGGATGAAAGCTCCCACATATATCCACATACTATGCGACCATAGGTAAGTTAGTTTTATCTTTTTTTTAAATCATAGCACAGGGTATGAGAGGGAAATGAAGTCACTCAGGAGTAGGAATCTCCCCCAGATGTGTAATGTGAACCTCATAGCTGATCCAAATGTGATGTTTTACTACTGTCCAGACTGAGGAAGCAATTATAACCAAAGAGAAAGCAAAAGAGCTGTTAGAATAGGTTTGCAATTTATTTTTGAGCAAGATACTTGATTTGTTCTGAGAAAAATAATTAGAAGGCATAAGTCACCTTTTAGTTACTAAAGATTACTCCTGTCTCATCCTGTATCCTGGAGAAAGAACTGGGTTACAAGTCACAGGATCTCACCTAGGAAATATTCATGGATGAAGACACATGACTGACTTCCTGCTCCTGTTAGCTGAATTTATTTATGCATTTAAAGACTGTGACAAATTGCTTTTCTCCTCACTTAGAAAAGGATTTTTGATGATTTATGCCTCAGGGAACTGGCAGTGTTTGAATTTTCCAGCCCATGGATTTCTGTGTGACTGTATCATATGAGGTTGAGAAACACAACCTGCACCTTTATTTTGCCAGATTTGCCAGTATATTAATGATATTGATGTTACTCTCAGTAAAAATTCTGTGTTTGCTGCTCTCCTTTGGTTCATCTTCCCTTCAAGCTCCTCTACTTTACTTGCATCTAATTTCTGGCACATTCCTCTGCTAGAAGAATTTGTCTTGTATTAACCAGTAAAAATGAAGCACTTGCCACAAAATGTATGACGAAGGTAAGGCACTTGGGACCTGGGGCATTGGAGAAGACATTAGGACAGAGAAGTCCAATTAATCAGATCATGACTTCCAGCCCAAAAAAAGGGACAGGTAATTGAGACATACTCATGTAATTACAATTGATTTTTCTTACCCAAAAAAACCCCCAACAAAACCCAAAAGACAAAGAATGCCAATTGCTGAAAGTGGTAATGGCAAAGAAAGTGATTTTAAATCGAGATGACACTGGCTTTTTCTTCCTTCTTTTTCTCTCTTGGTTTTTAAAGAAGCTATCAGTGCTGACTTCTGATCCTTCTAGTCCTTAAGAGAAGAGTAAGCTTATACCAATAAGTAGTATTTTATAGTTCAAATAAAGAGAAAATAACAGAGGGAGATAGGAAAGGATATAACAATCAAAGACCTTTTCAATAACATGGATTAAGATTTACAACTAAATTGAGATCAGTTGAAACTCATTAAAAGCCAACTGATTCGATGGTTGGTGGTTTTTTTTTTCCCTTTAAGTATGGTTTGTGGCCAGGTATGTTGAACAAAAATATTTGCACTTTCCTTAAAAATCCTTAAGGCTTTGGAATAGGTACTTGCATTTACTTTGGCCATTCATCCTTGTAGTGACTCCTGTATTTTACTTCTGGTTAAAGTTGCTCTTTCCTAAAACAACTGAGGATGTAAGCCACAAGTGTCAGTGAAAGGCCAGCCAACATCTCTTGCTCCTGGGCAACTTGTCCTTGGGGGCTGACAGGGGAGATGACTGAGCTGTCCTGCAGGTTTTGTGCTTTAGGAGTGGGAAGCATTAGCTTCCTGTCATGGCAAGGACCATCTACAAGGTGGTTTGGATCTACTTTGCTTTAGAAATATCTTTGCTCAGTGATGGGATTAATGAATCTCCAGAGTTCGTGGTGAATCTTTGCTGTTGGCAATATGGAAGTTATTTTGATTGGAAGCAATAGGGAAATAAATGCCATTGGTTTTTGATAGGGGTGTTAGTAAAAATCATAGTCCCAGACAAAGTGCTTCAAAAACTGGCAATTCTATAAATATTTTGAAAACAAAGGTCCACATGTTCAATGCAACAACTGTTATTTAGGTTTTTATACATAATTTTAGAGCAGATGTTGTGAACAGAGCACCTAAATGCCTAGGCAGACTGAGAATATTCCTACCTCTAAAGACCTATAGTGACTACTGGGACAGCATGGGATGTGGAACAGTTCTTAGCTTAACTAGGTCTAGGTGCAAGGACTTTTACTGATGGCTTCTAGTACCACTGAAGAATGCTAAACCTTCAGTGTGTCCTATCATTAATATGCCTCAATTGCAAGGCATTTTTCACACGTTTTGGGTGAAACCAAGCCTGAGGCATGCTCTTTATTTGTGGAATGTGAGAAAGCCAGCAGTTCTTAGCAAGCAAGAGGCTCACTTCAAGACAGTTTTGAATGATCTTTACTAGAGAGTCTCTTCCTCTTATGTAGAGAGGAAAAGAGAACATGTAAGAGAGATTGGCCTGAATTTTTTTTTATTTCTTCCTTTTGTTCTTTGTCAGCTGCTGAGATGAAATATTGGAAAAATATTTCCATTGAAATATTTTATTTACAGTCTGAATTGTTCTAACTTTGATTGACTAGCAAATGACAGATGTTGCTTGTTAATGCTTTTGGGATTGGGGAGTGCACAGAAGGCAAGTCTCAGGAGAAAATCTAGTTAAGTCATAGTTTCATTCTAGGCAAGGCATTATCCTTCAAAACAGCATTTTCTTTTTTTCTGGATGCCTGAAATTTGAGTTCTTTCTAAAAGTCTGGTACATTTTGATTTAAAATTACATTCCTTGGCCTCAAGGATTTAGTAGCTCTGGTTTCAGAGGGATGTGTATATACCTCAGAATCCTAGCTGTCATGCTTTTCTAGTATCAATTCTAGATGTCCAGTTATCTTCGGATATCTTTGATTCCTTCTGAAACAGAACAGCTCCTAATCCTGGGAGCTCTCCTGGATCCAGGAGAAACCCAATACCATTCTGTGGAGACCTGCAATGATGTTCTGTTCTTTATGGACTGGCTGATGGCAGAATGCAGCTTGGCCATGGGAAATGTCTAGTCCAGACTTGAGTTTTACAGATCTGGGAGATTCAGTTGGTTTGGAGTATGGAATGAGAGTCTTTATTGCTTATGAGAAGTGAGCCTTGAGTGTTATTGGGGAATGCTAATATTTAGTACTTTGTGGTTGTTATATTCCTTCTGTCCTAACATCCCCTGCATTTTTCTAAGAATAAGAAAGCTGGTTTATGGATTAGGGACAATATTAGAAAAACAGGCAGTGACTGGGTGACAGAATCAGAACAGTATCTGGGATTTTCCTAAACAACATATTTGTTTTCCCAGATCTGTACAGCTAAAATAAGGCAAATTGGAGTTTTATCTTTGTCATAATATAAGAGTTCCACATCTATCTATCCAAAGTACCTGGAGAAGATCCTGGGCTGTTGAAGCAGGAATCTGCTCACTAGGCAAATTCAATTTCAGTCAGTTCTGACCTGTTTTTCTGATGGGAGATCAGCTTACAAAAATAATCTGATTTGGAAATATGATTTGAAATGCAGATTGTAACTTCCCCTGTTTCAAAGTGCAGTATGGTACTTATCCTTGGATTTTCATATGTTGGAAGAACAATCTCTATTTATAGTGTTACAACATTTGTGGTTTTGTTCCTCCTAGTTCAAATACTAGCTTAACTTTAAATGCTTGTGTTTGTTATCCTTCATAAGAGTAGTTCTTTATGTTGAGACCTGTTAAAGCAGCAAAGAATATTGAGTAGAAGAAAATTCAAAATTCAGTTTGTAAAAGTATTCAATTTTCTCAGGGCCTTAGGATTGTCCTTTTTCCTTCTAATATAGAACCAATGTAGCAACTGTATTTGACCATAGAGCAGCACTGGAAGGTGCTAATGGAGAGAAAAACATCTGAGATCACTTTACCTGATGACTCCTAGTAGACCTCTGACTGCTCATAAAGATTGTATGTGAACAGCTGATCTTAAACTTGAATTTCTCAGGCTTAAAGCAATTCTGAAATTATTTTATTGCCACTGCAGTCATAGACATAAATCAATGTTTGTAGGAGACCCAAGGAGATTTACCCAACTGTCAGGAGAGGAATCTTATGATCAAATAACTTGGGTCTGCTGTAGCCAATAAAGTTCTATCAATTTTCACCAGATGAAAACTGCCCCTTTTCCACTTTTTTTGCATTTTTTGTTTAAATAAGGGTAGCAATTTCCTCTGTTGTTATTACAACATGAATGGACTCTTATTGGGTTGCTCACTAAAAGTTTTATAGCTAAAGTACTGTGAGTGTTTTCATTATAAATGGGTATCATAAAACTCTATAACTTGCTTGTAAAAATTCCCTGCCAATAAAAATCTGGCACATCCAAGTTTGGTTCTGGAGCTAATTTATTTAAAATAATTTATTAAAATAATTGAACAGCCATTGTGAAGTAATGAATGTAGCAAACAATTCTATTAACACCTGGTGCCTCATAGCACTGTTCTTAAAAGCAACCAAAATTTTGGGAAGAGAAATATGAGTAAAGCACTGAGTCAGTTTTGGCATCTATGTGAATTTAGATATAAAAGCATTTTCTGACCAAGTTACTGTGTATATTTAATACATTACATTATAGAAATATTATACTATTATTGTGCATTTAATTAGTGTACATATGATTCAAATAGTCCAGAAACCTTGCATTTTAGTGAGTGGCTATCTTTTAGGCTAAACTGACTGATATCATTGAAATGAGAAATGTTTATAGGAAAATTGTTTGCATAAGGATCTTTTTCTTAAATGTGTTTGCAAAAATCTCATATTTAAAATAAGTGTACAAAAAAGCCCAACATCCTATGCATGTCCATTGCTCTCTTTCTCTACCTCTCTTAGGTAACTGCTTTCTTTTGTGGTGTTTCCACTGTCATAATTTGAGAATAAAGTAGGGTTCTATTTGTGTGCCTGTCATGATATAATGGTATACCCCTGGTCAAGAATTTTAATTCAATGAGAGAAGTTGTATGTGAAATTACAGGAACGATAACAACAGGGATTATTAAACTTTTAAATTAAATCTACAGCATAATTAAGGTTTCAAATTTTTGACTTGAACAAATCCTGAATTCTAGTAGAAAGATTATCAGATAGTTTTCCTGAGAGAGGAAAGACATTATGAAGAGTTAGATTAGGTGATAATGAGGGGCTGTGACCTCCATGCTGCTCTTTTTGGATAGAGACCCTTTCTCATTATCCTACTAGAATAAGAGGATCTCAAAAAATGCGTTGTGAATGAGATTTTTTTTTTCTCATGAAGAGCTACACAATGAGACACTTGAAAATAAAAACCATGGTGTCACACCTAAACCTAAACAATACGAAGTAATCAAATAAGTTGAAAGAGTGTCCTTGTTTTTAAATGCCAGATACCAGGTGTTGGAGAATATATCCTCACACCGTGAAGTGTCTGTGACATTATTTATTTAAAAGTAGATGACTGGAACATGGTTTTTTCAGGGAGAACATCTCATTTTCTGGAGTGCCCTGCTACACATAACCTGGAGCCCCTGTTTGTTTATAGGAGTAGTTGAGGAGGGTGTTTTTCCTTTTCTCAGACTATGATCCCCCAGGGTAAATAAAAATGAGGGCTATGTGGAAATGACTAACGTATGGTCTTTCCTTAATTCAGACTTCAGGTCTCAGTATCTTGTTCAGCATTCTTGTACACCACTTGACAGTTCCTCTCATCTTTTTGACAAGTAATTTTTTGGGCCTGTGTGGCTTCATTTTAATGGATTTCAGACCCCAAAATATAATGTATAAAGCCTTATCCATTATTTAAAAGAAACAAGCATGTACTTTCTGGAATTTGTAATGCAGATGCAGGTACCAAGAAAACCCTACAAATAGGAATAGATTCTTGCAGTTTAAAAACAAGCCAGTGTATCCAGCCCTCAAAAATGTAGGGCACAAGAACCTGAGAAACATTTGGTGTCATGTGTCACATACCTTCAATAATTTAATCTTTATCATATGTGAGCATAAATAGTTGTTTTTATTATTACAGGGTTCTGACTCTCCAGGTAACATAGTCATTACTGAGATTGTTTGACAGACTAGGAGAAAGAAAATGTAACAAATGTCAAATACAAGGGTTATTGCAAATGTTTTGGTTTTTTTTTTTTTAATAACCCCAAACTCCTGTGCTCATTTGTGACCAGTGGTTTTCCCACTGTTTTATCAATGCACCCCAATTCTGTGAACACCTACCTGCACCACAGATGACTTACCATAACTGCAAGTAAATTCTTTTGCAGTCTCCTCTCCTGCCATTTGTAGCCTTTCAGTGTTTATCCTGTAGAAATGGAGGGATATCACATTGGAGCAGTAGATCAGGAAAGCTGAGTTTATCCTTGGGTGTTTCACTTACATTTGTGGAGAGTGGTTTGAAACAATGAAAACTGTGATTTATGGGAGGGGGAATATGTGAATAAGGCTAGGCTACTAGCAGTGCACCACCTACTTTCTTTTATCAATCACAAAAATACTTTAAAAGACTGTCTTACCCTTTATATTAGTCCTCAATACTGGGGGAGTTCAAAGCCAGGTATTCTCTTATCCTTGGGGCAAAGACAAGAGAGAAGTCTGGATATTGACCTAACTGATTTTGTCCAACCTTTCTGTAAAATGACTTATTCTCTATTATCTCGTTGACAACCATTTGTACTTTTTATCTGCAACAAGCTTAGATCATCTCTGAGTGCCAAGGAACATGAATTCTGAGGTGTAGAGCTACTTCCTCTTGGTTTCATAGGGAGAAAGGGCTTGCAGAGGATTTATCTTTTGACTCCTAGATTGTCCAGAGTAAGGAACTTACTTCATGTCGCTCTCCACTTTGTTTCTCCCTGCAAAAATGATGTAAGGTTGCTACTCAAGCATCGCTGCATTTAATGCATCCTTCAAGCTGATACAGCTAAATTCTTTTCTGCCACATAACAATATTCCTAGATCAACTTTACCCTTCTTGATGGATAAATGTCAGAGCAAATACCTCTTCATCAGCTTGACCACATCTGAAGGAGGGAAGTTTTAAAGAGAAGCTGTAGTCAAAGTTGTTGTAAACCAAAGCACAACTCACTGCCAGTTTAGATACAAAGCTAAAGTTGCTGACCGAAGTTTTGAAACTGCTGAGTTGGGGATTGTTCAACTTCTATTCAGCCCCACACTATTCTGTGGTTTACACAACAGGGCTTATAAAATAGGTGCTATGCCCAGTGTTGTACAGCATTAATTATAAAAATCATTGCAGTTTTGGTCAATGGTCACTTGCCATGGAATTGTTGCAGTAGTTTGGATTATTTGGGATTATATTTGGGGATGTTTTAATGGTATCACGTTGTTGCTATACAATCTCATTCAATTCCATTACTCAGTAACAAGTCATCAAAATAACAGTATATGGGTTGTGCTGGATGAATACAATAATCTTCCCTTCCTGCCTTCTTTCTCAGTTACTTTCTTCCTCATCCTGTAAATTTTGATATGTTTGGGTTTTTACCCACCTTTATATATTTGATTTGCCCTGCTAATGTTCATGTTTTCACCTACATAGTTAACCTGTCCTAGCTTCAGGTAGGAGGTGCTATTACACAGGATGGGTGAAAGGATAGAAGACACACAGCTCTGATCTGTCAGTTCTTGACTGTTTGGTGCAGCCTCTGCTTTTGAAATTCTCCTCTGGGAAGGCTGAGATTGTTTAAGGGGTGATCCCCTTTGTGATATTATTTCCACATTTGCTGCCTTACCTCTGGATCTCAACATCTCCATTTTATTCTTCTGTAAAATGGCTTTGAAGTCTTTTGGTTCTTCTTACCAGAAGTACCCTGATTTAGGTTGATAGTGTTATCCATGGATTTGACAGTGGGAAATCAGCTGACAGAAGCCTGTAAGACTTTCCAGTCTCACTAAATGACTCTGGAGATCAATTCAGAGAAGGCAAAAAAATGTTTTTACCAAAATTTTACTAATAGATAGGGATCATCTGAGCATTAAGTGAGCAAACAGGAATGGTAGGGAAAGTCATGCTATGCGAAAAGGCTTTCAGCAGCATTTTATACAAATGAACATAGACATTACTAAAAGGAAGGTGTGGGTCTTGGGTCCCAGAGTGACATGGAAAAACTGCCTTAAACCCCCTTGTAGAAAGCAGAGAGTTAAGATTGCTGTTGTGAGTAATATTTCAAATCACTAAGTCATTAATGCTATTCATCCCAAGCTCTGGATTGGCATCTTTAACAGATGCCTAATTTTATTTAATATTTTGAAGAGGAAGGACAGGTTTACTGAAGAAAGAAGACTGTTGCCCCAGACCTCATTCATTCCTGCTGTAGAAAAAAGAAATAATTTCCTTTCAGAAAACTTGATCTATGCAGTAACATGGTCACACATTTATTTTGTCACTTGGATTAAGTTTCTACAACAGGGCTATGCTCAAAAGGATGTAAGTTCCTGGCATTGTTCCAGTTATCAATACTGAAATATTAGTGATCAAGCGTTTACTGAACGCCATTCCTCAAATGCAGGGGCTCCACAGCATCTTGTTGCATTCATGGAATTCATTTGTTTGCATTATCTGGCTAACTGGTTCTTTTGTATTGCCAAGGTGATGAACAGATTTGACATTTAGCTGATTACTTCACCAAAATTAAACAGAAAACAGGGCAGCCATCCAAAGTTCCTTTCAGTGTGAAACCTAATTATAAAAATGCTTTGAGCAGCAATTTCTTTTTGGATGTTAAAGTGCTTTTATTAGATTGTTCCCCTGTCATTTTAAAATTTATTGCTAGACACTTATAAATGGGGTTGCCTGCTGAAGTAGAATTATTTTATTTTCTATATTTAAGATGGGAGGAAAAAGTGTATGGAGCAAATTTTAGGCTGAATTTGTTTGTATTTTACATGTTTCTGAAAAGGAAGGAGAATAACTCGTGCTGGCTTTCCTAGACCCAAAATATGTAATTCATCTTGGTGTTGAATAAAATCGTATCTGCTTTTTTTTAATTCACAGTTCAGCAACTCCCAATTTCCAAAAACTATTACTTAGCAAATAATGAAATTAAATATGGGATTTAAAATTTGAATATAGCTCTGTATTGTTAGAAGCTTCTATTAATAATGTAGATTTACACAATTAGTGGTGATAGAAAAATCTAACCATGTAATTGTACCTGTCTTTCATAAGCCATTACTGTTCTCAAACAGCATAAAAGTACTCTTAAGTCATTTGTCAAGGTCATTGAATATTAGTTGGCCAAGTGAATTTTAACCAGTAAATTTAGAGCTGAAGACTGAAGCAGATCTTAGAAGAAGTTTCTTGTGAAGTATTTTTTGAATGTCTTGGAATATGTTTAACTTTTTATACTGCCTGTTGTTATTAATATCCTTTGGACCCCAGACAAGGTGTGATCTGGGGAGATTTCAAGGTGACAAAATTGTGGGGTTTTGCATATGATATTGTCTAGCACACTTTGGGCACTAAATCATCTTGTGAGGACATAGATTAATTCTTGACACTGAGATCTATTAATATACCTTGAAGCCCAGTGAATTATGTGAATCTGCTGTTTCAAGCTGTAGAATTCTGCCATAACTAGGAGGAAATATTTTGCTGTAGGTAGATTAATGTTGAAAGCTTGTCAAGAAAAAGTTTAACATTGAAAATTTATTCTTTCTCTTTTTGCGAGTAGTAGAGCTTCTACAATAAATACCATTTGTGATCTGAGGAAAAATAGAGATATAATTTCTTTTATATTTATCTGTGTTATGAGAGTTTTAATTATATAGTCGATTCCCTATTAAAAACTGCATCCCAGTGAATAATCTTACAGAGGGTAATTTTTACTCCTATCTCTGAGAGCTTTTCTTATAAAACACAGTAACTATCAGTGCTTATCAAATAATTTAATTCATGCCCATTGCAGGACAAGTAATTAAGATAACTCAACATTCTGTATTAATAAATAACAAAAATGAGATAAGAGATTTGCTAAATACCCTTTTTTAAAATAATGGGTAGGGCTTAACATGGATGTTGTGAGGAGGCTTTGAGTTGACAGAGAAGGCAGAGCTAAGAGTGGGTGTACAACGCAAATGTGGGTTTGTTTTTGGTTTGAGTGTTGAAGTTGATTTCAGTACTAAGCCTTCTTAACTCCTCTTTGTATCTCTAAAGTGTCCAGAGCTGGGGGTGTTTAGCCTGAAGAAAAGGAGGCTCAGGGGTGGGAGTTGGTGTCTTCTCCCAGACCACCAGCAACCGGACAAGAGGAATTACCAAATGGCCTCAAGCTGCCCCAGGGAAGGGGCAGGCTGGACATCAGGAAAATTGTTTCATGTCAAGCTTTATAATGTGCTGCCCAAGGGAGGTGGTGCAGCCACCATGATGGACACAGCACTGTGTGCCCTCTCTGCTTGACCAGGTGGTGTTCAGTCACAGGCTGGACTCAGTGGTCTTGGAGGGCTTTTACCTCCTAAATGATCTTCTGTTCTAACTACTTGCTTGTCAACGTGATAAGTTGTTCAGGGCTATGTCAAATGGGGAGAAACACATGGCTGTTAATTTGAAAGTTCACAGATTATGCCCCTGTGCACAGAGAACACTCCTTTGCTGTGTTTTGTTGCTAACAATGATCCCAATGGATGTGCACTGTTGCTGTATTCCTTTGTGCCAGTGGGTCTCCTGTAACTTAAACCAATGTAAGTGTATATGATCTATCTGCCTGAACTGTGTAAGAACACTTCCAGTGTTCACCTAAAGTAGTTTCTCATTTTGAGGGTTGCCTTTGAAGTAAGCAAGGGATGTGTGGACCTTTAGTGTAAGCGCTGTGCAAACTCATCGGGAACAGCTTGGCCAGGGTCATCTCAACAGTATTCTTTTTGATCCTGTGTTGGCTTTGTGACAATTTCAGGGAAAAGTGGCAAAAAAATAATAATAATAAAAAAAAAGGTCTGTTTAGAGCTTAGTGCACACTCAGGTTTGCATCTTGTAGTAGAGCTCAAATGAGGCATAGCAACAATTAACATTTGATTATCAGAGCTTATTTTTGGATTCATGTTTAATTCTAGATGTCCATCAGAAAAGACTGTTGGACCAAAACTGATTTCACAGAAATATTAAGAGAGAAGGAGCTGCAAGACTTTTGGCAGGACAACAAACTCCTGTGATGAACTCATTTGTATTTGCTAAACTGAAACTTCCTGTGACACAAAGTTTAAGTTATTTTTGAAAATTCAGTAGTTTAGTCACTGCCAAAAAAAGACAAATGGAAATCTGTCTTTGGTTGCAAAAGTGCTTCCTACAGTATTTCTAACTCCTACCTGTTATTTCTCCATAGGTTGATGGGATATTATGCCTGGCTGACATCCTCACTGACACCAGCCATTCTGAGGCTACTCATGCAGAAGCAGCAGCGGTAATTGCCCAGATCACATCTCCACATCTCACCTTCACTCAGCATCTCAGCAGCTTTCTGGAAAATATGGAAGAAATTGTGACAGCACTTGTCAGTAAGTTTTCTACAGGACTTCTGAGTCCAGTTAAAATAACAGGTTAAATTATTTCTTTCATTAGAAAAATGCCTTATATAATGTTTCCCATACTTCCCTTAACAGATAAAATAACAATTTTAAATTCTGAACCAGAGAATTCTGCAATTACATAATATTTTTTAGTCCAGGGCACATGTGAATAGAATTTATGCATATTTGTAAAAATAATATCTCTGTGAAAATTACCTTAAGAGCCTCAGGAAAGACTCAGCAAAGCATCTTCTTGTTTGATTTTTGTCTGTAAAAGAGGAATATTGAGTGCTACTAACCCTTATGCCTTTTGTATTTTCCACACTTTCTAGAATTCAAGCTCACCATGACATCTGCATTTGTATGATAATTCAGAGGAAAAGTAGTGTCATATAATCTATGGGTGTTGTTACAAGAAAATAAAAGGTCTTTCTTGTCTAGGGCCCTGATCCATGGTAAAATGAGACAAAGGTAACAGCAAGGCTTTCCTTAACCTGGGTCAGTGAGGATACTTTAGGAAAATAAGATGATATTTCTTATTGCTTTCTAAAGAGAGGAATATTTTATTTCTGGTACTGTGCTCCCTCCCTCTCAAATACCAGAAGCTTTCATTCAAGCATTCTTTTCTCTCTAGTCTAGAAATTCAGTTTCCCAGAGCTCCATGTCAGAATGCACTGTTTGGGTTTTCTACTTTGATTTCTCATGTATAATAGATCAGTACATTTGGATTTTTTTCTAATGAACCCAGTGGTTGCAGTTAAACTGCAGCACTTCAATTTGAATCTGTGTTTTTCTGTGTGTGTGCTTTTTAATTTTTTTAATTTTTTTAATTTTTTTTTAATTTAAAGAATTAAAAAAAGAGTAATATCAGTGCTTGAGGATTCTGTGGTGGTCAGCATTATCTGAGATGTATTTAGGCATTTTTCAATAAGTCCAAACAGAACTAGTGATGCAGAAATCAAGGGAACAATTTATTCCTGATATCCAGCAACAAATGGAGAAGCTTGTACCTGACACTACCCTGAATCCAGTGGGTGGAATTAACCTGTGCTGAGCTTGGTTCTGTTGTAGCATCTGACCTGATTTGTTTCAGACTATTTTATGGGTTATTTTAGTGTACCACAGTCAAGGGCCAACCTGAACAGGTTATCCAGAATGTATTACCTGGTGGATCATTTCCTCAGTTGTTGCTGTTATAAGTTCCACAGGAATTTTAGTGGTATATATTCTGCCCAAGAAATGTAAATGTTAAAAATAGAACATGTATAACTTTGCAAGAGCCGTTTCAGTAATCACACACCACTTTCCTTGTAATATTTATAACCCAGTAATTGAATTACTGTAATATGTTTAATTTTTAAACCATGCAGAAATCCCATTACCAGGTGATTCACATCTTAGTTAAAGTACATATGTACAAGGGATTAAAAGGTAGCTGTCTCTTCAGCACTTCTTATTGAAGTTGAAAAATATGCAAGATGATTTCTGACTACAGAGAATCAGATTTAGAGATAAGCAGCATGTATATGGACCTTGTCCTAAAGAAGAGGATGGAATTATTCTCATATGGGTCATTTACTGTTAGCTTTCTGCCTCCTGCATTTAATTTTATTTAGTTATATCAAGCTTTATTTGAACAGCATGCAGTGAAATATTCTCAGTGGAATGGTATACTAGGTAGAGCATATCGTTCATCAGAGGTTTTAGTGAGGTGGGTGTTGGTCTCTTCTTCCAAGTAACACGTGATAGAACAAGAGTAAATGGCTTCAGGTTGTGCCAGGGGAGTTTTAGATTGGATATTAGGAAAAATTACTTCATGGAAAGGATCATTAAGTGCTGGAAAACTCTGCCCAGGGAAGTGGTTGAGTCGCCATCCCTGGAGGTATTTAAAGGCTGTGTTGATGTGGCACTTGGGCACATGCTTTAGTGGTGGACTTGGCAGTGATGGGTTTGGTTGGAGCTGATGATCTTAGAAGTCCTTTCCACCCTAAACTGTTTTATGATGTTACATAATTGAAAATTTTTTGTTTCCTTTTTTAATCTCCATGTTTATGAACTTGATATTGGCTAATAAGATTACTATTGCAAATTGCAGATGCTTTAATATTGCCTTTAAATGCTGCAAGGAAGGAATGACTTTTATTCATCTTATTTTCTTCATTCCTAGAACTGTGCCAAGAAGCCTCATCAGCTGAAGTTTTCCTGCTGGCTTCAGCAGCTCTTGCCAATATTACTTTCTTTGATACCATGGCTTGTGAAATATTGCTTCAGTTAAATGCAATAAAGATTCTCCTAGCAGCGTGCTCAGATAAACACATAGTGGATACTCCATATTCCCGGGATCAGGTGAGGAATTTCTCTGCAAGCCACTGTCACATTTGTGTAAAAGCCAAAAGACTTCAGCACTGGGTCTGTTTAGACATAGCCAAACCTAAGTTTGTTTCATATATTCCTTTCTTGGTTCTTTTGAATATATCCTTCTTTCTTTATCTGCTTTATCTGCTTCAGTTCCTTCTTTCTTTTTTTGTTTCTTTTTTTTTCTTTTAATGAGGATTATAAAATACGACAGCTTTAATCCTTTGATCTGATTTTTTAAAATAAAGAAGTTGCAGTTCCTGTTGGTTCCTATGCAGTTCTACTATCTAAGGTAGTAGAATTTATTGTAGTGGAATCTCTGTCTTTGGAGGCATTTGAAACTTGACTAGACAGAGCCCTGAGGCAAAGGTATATAGGGAGTCCAAATATACATCTGTCAGTTCCAAGATGAACTAGCTCCAAAAGCTGAATAAGGATCTGATCCCCAGCCCATTGACGTCCGTGGGCTTTGGACCAAGTCCTGTCTGCCTGGTAGATGGTTTGCAAATTATTTTTGGCAAATACTGCTCATATTCTTTTGTCTTTCTCTTTCCTTCTCGTCACTATTTTATTTATTTATTTTTTTTTTTACATAAAGGGACACAGAATACTAAAGGCCTATGCTAATGAACAGGTGGATTATGGTAGGCTTGGGATCCTCACTGCCACAGAAGGCTTTTTTTAACCTTAACCATGAGTCAGGCCTTGGAGATTAAGGCCCAGTGGACCCTAGAAACTGAATATTGGTGTTCTAGAGGGGTGACTAGTGTTGTTTTAGTTTATAGTAATAGCACTTACTATTTTTCTCAGGACTGTGTATAAAAAGAATTAAGCCATAATTACTACAGTGAGTGCTCTTCAGGCAAAGTCTGAGATATCAGCTGCGGAGTTGACATGGCTGTATATTGTTATACATGTACTATCCTTCACATTGGTTTTTTTTTTTATACCTCCTGTTTATTCCTTCTCTCATAGTTTTGATTTCCTTATTTCTTTATACCCTTATCTGAATTCTGCTGTCAGCTGAGTTTGCAGTTTGCTCTGTGGGTAGCACAGCAAGCACCTTCTTTTGAGGAAGGTAGATATTGAAAGAAATACGTATGACGTTTTTTAGGTGACAGGCTAGTTCCAACCTGCAAGTTCATCCCACTAGCTAGATGAACAGCAAACTGAATGGCTTCCTTCCAAGAACTGAGGAGATTTCATCCCACATAACCCCTTACCTCCCTTCCCAGAATGAGAAACGAGAGCAGCAAGGGTGATGTTCTTTGGCATGCAGCAGCAAACTTCTGAGCTGACTCTTTGGCTCCTGCAGCAATGGGAAGTATAAAATCCCACCTTGGGGTCTTCTACTGAGCACTGAATGGCCACGTGGAATCTGGGTGCTGCTCATCTTGTCCTTAAGAACTGCCAGTCAAGCAGTTTTGGTAATGTGAAAACCTTAAGAAAAGTCCTCCTTCACATTCCTGAACAAGTGTGTGTTTGACTGAATTGCTCCCCTTGTTTCAATCTTGCATTTGGGGGTGGTGTCTGCCAATTACAGCAGACTCATGGAATATTTTGCCTTTTAATTTGCTCTGTGCCAAGTTGCAATGAGGAAAATACACTCAACTAAAAAGAAAAACAGCACAACAATACTGTATTTTATAATGGTGTCATAAATTACGATTTTGGCTTTTGACAGGAAATCCTTTTAGGTAAGTAATGTAGTCAATATCTTTTCCCAGTATATAAAATATGATGTCTCAGGCAGTAGAAATTTGCTAGGAAGATGTACATTAAAGATGAGTAGGTTTGAAAATTTTTTGATTCAAGATCTTATTTTGGATTATGCAACAAATGTGAAATGTATTTTCATGGACTGATGTCCATTCTGAATGATCAAGTCATCTTGCCTAGTGAAAAAAGTGATTTAGAATTTATTTATACTAAAGGTTAAACCATGAAACAAAATAAGAAGATTCATAACTGATACAAAATATGGTCTGAATATTATAAGTTGTATAAAAGAGCCCCTCAAACTTAAATGCTCTGTTTTTCCTACAAAACTTTAATTTAAGTAACACAACTAATTGAAAGCTACCTAATATTTTTAAATATATTGCTACTTTAGCATTTATGCTGATTTAAGAATATTCTATTTTGGTTGACTGAAGTGTGCTTTCCTGTAAGCCAAAACTGGGAGGAAGACAGCTGAAATGCAGGGAAGGAACAGTGAACTTTGTTTTCCTTTGTGCCATTTTATCTCATCTTAAATTTGCACTTCTATACAGGACATAGAATTATTATTAGTTCTTTTATACAGGACATTGACTTATTATTTGTTATCACCTTCTGGGATGGTACAAATAAATAACATTCTGCTCAGGAGTTCGATATTGGATAGATTGTGTACTGGCTGCAAAAAATATTTTACTACTCAAGCACCTTTAAAACTGTTCTTCCTTTTGTCTTCTGGAAAGTTTTTTTTGTCGAAATGTTAAATAACCTTTCCTGTCTTTGTTATCCAAAACCCAACCTCTTTCTTCTTTCATTTCCCAAGTAGTGTTAGATTAGGTCAGGAAGGAAATCTAGAACTGAGATCTGGGCTTTCTGATAAACAGGATTATCACTGCCCGTTTTATAGAAGCATGTGACTGCTTCTATAGCCAGCAACATGATACTGAAATTCCTTAGTTTTGTAAGAAAATACATTGTATAAGAACAGTCATAAAGCACTATTTTCCAGATTCCTTAGTCCCCGGTTTTGAGTCAAAATGGATATGAATGTCCCATGTTCTGTTTCTTTCTGCAGGTAGTTGTTTTCTGAAAAGCAGGTAAAAAGCATCAACATATCCTTTCAGAAGGGTCCATTCCTAAATTCAGCAGTGTAGTATATGCAGTCTTAATGAAGAGCAAGATCTGTCAGAAGAGGGGTTTAGCCAAACCCCTTATCATTCAGGATCTTCTTGA